>NC_044035.1:297216898-297539398 GCF_901765095.1 Microcaecilia unicolor | reverse complement strand
TTTTAACTCCTAACCCTTATTCACTTGTTCAGAACCCTTATTTTATCATCCTCACTTTAATATTCCCTTATCTCTTGTTTGTTCTGTCTGTCCTAATTAGATTGTAAGCTTTGTCAAGCAGGGACTGTCTCTTCATGTTCAAGTGTATAGTGCTGCGTACGTCTAGTAGCGCTTTAGAAATGATAAGTAGTAGCTCCTGAGTATGCCTCCCTTGCATTTAGGCATCATCCTACTTAGGTGTGCCTTTACAGAATAGCATTTAGAGGACTGATGACATTTACTCACACATTTATGCACTCATGTGCACATTAAAGTCAGTGTTCTCTACATTTACACATGTAGGGCCAGATTCTATTTAAAGTGCCTAAAAAATCTCCATGGTAAACATTTCCGCCCAAGAGTATTCTATAAGCAGCACCTAGATTTAGGCATGATATATAGAATATGCTTAGTTGATATTGTAGCCCCTAAAACTATGAACGTCCATTTACACCAACAAAAATGTGTCATAAATCCCTGCATGTAGATTTACATGCCCTGGGTCATATTCTATAACTACGTACGTAAATTTTGGAATACCCACAAAATGCTCATTTTCCCGCCCATAATCACGCCCCTTTTGAACTGCACGCATTAGAATTTAGACGCAGTATGTTACTGAATATGCTTGGGGATTTGTGCATGTAAATACTAATTAGTGCTTGTTAAGAGCCCCTTTTACAAAGGCACACTAGCGTTTTTAGCATACTCTAAAAATAAGTGTGTGCTAAATGCTAGAGACACTCATATATTCCAGTGGGCATCTCTAGCGTTTAGCGCACACTAAAAATGCTAGTGCACCTTTGTAAAAGACCCCTAAGTGCTGTTATCAATGCTGATTAGCTTGTTAAGCCAATTAAGTTACGCATGTTGTTATGGAATTTGCTTAGATTTTGGCGTGGAACGCTAGGCGTGCTATATAGAATCCAGGAGGTAATATGTGCATAATGTAAATGCCCTGTTTTAGAATAAGTTTCCTAAATGTGCAATTTAAGATACTGCCTCATTACATTACATTATTTATTTATTAGGCTTTAGTTATTGCATTTAATGAATTAATTATTAAATGTATTATAAATAATTAAATTAATAATATGATAATTATTAATTATATAATTATATAATAATTTAAATAGCACATGTTTGTTTACTAAGCCACATGGCAATGCCAACACAGCCCATTGGACTGTGTTTGCATTAGCGCATGGCTTAGTAGACATGGGGGATAATATTATAATTATGTAATAATAATAATTATTATTAATTAAGTTGTACTAAAATTAGGATGGCCTTATGTGTAAATGAGGGAGAATTAAAGATTAAGCTTTATTAGATGTACAGAAAACAGTCTGTAATGCTCTCTCTAGCTGATGTTTTCATGGGCACAGTAAAGTCAACACCTCTCTCAACCAGATGTTAAATTCTTACCATGCATGGCTAGTCTTTAAATTCTTTTTGCAAGCTGGTTCAGAATGAAAAGTTTAATCAGTATTAGAGGGGGAGATATTCCCCCCTCTGTACTGCTAACAGATCTTCTCCCAATTGGCAGCCCTATCTTCCTTACCCCCCCCCCCCCTCAATTGCAGGTATGCAGTCCCCTCCCCCCCCCCCCAAACCAAAAAATGCCCTTCTGGAGAACTCCTCTTACCACCTCCTCCTCCCTCAAAACAGCTCTCAAATCACAGGTTTCCTCTGAGTGCATTATACTCCTGCCAGTGGAAAGTCCTGAGCCATGCTCAGTTCCCCTCTAGATCTTTCTGTAATGAACATACCATTCCAGAGGGAACCCACAGTTCACAGACAGGAAGGACTGTGGACATCTACCCACATCACCATTCACCACATTGCAAGCAGTATGGCTTTGATATCTCTCCTGCCTGCAAAAGCATGCAACATGCATGTTAAGCTTGTTCTCTCTCACACAGTGACAGATTTTTCAATGTCTTATTGCACCGACCTCTGTTTTGATAAGTCTTCAATATATTTAGATTTCTGGGTCCTTTCTGGTTTTCTAATTTTCATAACTTTATAAGACCAAGCAAATAGAACTGTGTTCCTGTAGCTAACAAATATGGATATTATTATACATTTCATTTCACATCAAATTATATGTCTGCTGTAGTACATTTTTTAAGAAAGGACGCCAGTAATAAATTACAGATGTCCTGATGTCAATTGGTAGAAATTACATCATAAAATAATTTTAAAAGAACAGTCAAAACATATAAATACTCCACAAAAAACATTTGTGTATTGGATTGGCACTGTGGCTTGGGCCACAGCATTGTGTGCTGCAAAGCAGGAAACTCAAGCATGTCTGCCTTGTCCAACTTGGATTAGGAATATCACAGAGACAAAAAGGCTCATTTTCAAAGCACATAGACTTACAAAGGTGAGCACCAAAATGTTTTATCCAAGGGAAACAGGGATGGAAGCTAGCGCTACTGTTTGTCCTGACCGTAAAGAACAGAGCCAAGGGATTGGCTTGGAATAAGTATCCTTCCTACTCTTGGGGCCAGTGACAGCTTCTAATATTGGATGATGGGGGTCGGGGGAGGGGAGGGTGGTTGTGATAACTAGAAAGGAGAAATACAAAAAAAAAGCACAAAGGGCCGTTCAAGCGTGGATAGTCGAGCTCCTTATTGGACCCAATGGCACCCTGTGAAAAGAAACCGGTAAAAAAAAAACAGACAAAAGAAACCAGACAAAAGAGTTCCAAACAAAAAAAGTTCCCGACATAAAAGTCCCTGACAAAATAGACTCCTGACAAAAGGGTCTGATGAAATAGATTTACTGAGAAAGTCCATGGCTTGTCACTTGAAAGTCCTGGCACCTGCCTACAGCTTGACTTCATTATCCACACTTGGTATCTAGTGAAAATCATAAATCTGCTTGACAAGATAATACAGCTTGATTATGGAGGTTTCCCTGCCCTGTTTTGTGTAGAGTCTATTTTGTCTTGGGGTTTTTGGGGGAGTTTTTTTTTTTGCCATGGTCTGTTTTGGTTTTACTCTGTTTTGTTAGGGGTTTTTTGTCGGGTTTTTTTTGTCATGGTCTATTATGCCGGGGTGCCGGACCCAACACAGGGCGTGTTTTGGCATTAAATATCTGCGTCAGGGGATGATAGAGTCAGTCTATCTAAATTGCATTAAAAACATGTAATTAGCAAACTGAAACTGGTTAGTTTCACTCACAAAAACTCAGAACTTGTCATAGCATACCGAAGTCCAAATTATCAGGTCCAGTAAAGTGCTCTTGACTTGGTGCTTTTTTTGTATTTCTATTGTTGTGTGTACTTCGACCCTCTCTTCAAACAACTAGCAAGGAAAATTTATCATTACATTTTCTGTACTGGATGATATTCGGCTCACGGAGGTCAGCGATTTCAAAGCTGCTGACAGCTGCAAACTGAATTGGACCTGGACTTTAACTTTAACCTTCTTCATAGTCGCCTAATAAACTCCAGCGCAACTCAATCCCAGACTTCTGTTATTTCCAGAGGTAGCGTTACCATATTTGTCATGACACATGACACAAAATAAAATTCAGCCCACCCCACCATGCCCTTTATGCCCTCGCACCGCAGTGTCACCTTGACACCCCCCAAGAAAGCTAGATTCTATAAGTAGCAAAAATACTGGTAAAGTAACAGAAATGCATTTTCTTCCATGCGAAATACAAAATAAACATGACATGCTCATGAAATGCGTAGACATGTACATTTCATGAGCATGTTCCTCTTTTCTTTCCCTCCCATCCATATGCAGCATATCCCCCTCTCCTCACCATCCCCTTCTATGTTTTCCCTCCATCTTCCCACCCACTCTTTATGTCCCCTCCCCAATCTTTTTTCTAGCATCCCTCCACCCACCTTTTTTTACAGCTCCCGTCCTCCCTTTCTCCACCCACATGACTCCATCCTCATCCTATCCCCTCCCATCCCATCCCATCTCGTACCTTATCATGCCTGAGGGTCTAATGACCTCTTCAGGGCAGCCCCCTCTTTCCTGCCTGGCGCTGCCACAGACCACTTTTGCTGCTGGCACCAATTCAAAATGGCTGCTGAGAGTTCTAGCGGTGACTTCACAAGACTTCTGCAGCAGTCTTACAAGGCTACCATTGGAACTGTCGGCAGCCATTTTGAAGTGGCCTGTTGGCACTGCTTCAAAATGGCTGCTGAGAGTTCCAGCAGTGACCTCACAAGACTTCTGCGGAAGTCTCACGAGGCCACCACTGGAACTGTCGGCAGCCATTTTGAAGTGACGTCAGCAGCAAGAGCAGTCTGTGGCAGCCCCAGGCAGGAAAAAGGGGTATGTATGAAAGGGGACCCTGAGGCCCGCTAAGACAGCCTGCCCACCCACTAGCCTGCCCACAAACCCGGAAAAGCTGGCAGGCTGGCAAAACCCACCCATACGCCCCCGTAATGTCCTCAAAAAGAGGACATGTCCGAGTAAAGCCGGACATATGGTGACCCTACCCAGAGGGAACACCTTTTCCAACATACTCCTCAGGTATATTTACAGGGGCACTTTCTTTCAGGGGCTATATACATATTCACATGGCTCTTGCCCTTGCTGTCCCGTAGAGAGATTTTATTTCCACGCCTCCTCGCCAGTGGCATAGCTATGGGGTCCTTGGGGGCCTTTGCCCCCCCCCTCCCCCAATTTGGATCTGGGGCCCCTGGTTTGGCTGGCGGAGGTCCCCAACCCCAGCCAGAGAAGATTTTCTCCAGCACTGCTCCCCACCGGCATTGCCTGCCCTGTTTCCCCTAACGTCGTGTGCATGCAGCTGGGGCTGGGTTCAAGTGGGCAATGAGTGAGCATGCCTACTATGCAAGTAATTGCTTGCTTTTTGATGAGAGGCCTTTCTGTACATATATCAGCATTGTACATGTGGAAAAGGTTTATAAACTTACCTCTCTACTATTGATTGTCATTCTTATGTAAGTGTATATAGTATGGGGTGGAAAGCCCGCATCCCGATAGGATGGGTCGCAGTTGCCTGGGTGCATTGAGTTCATAACTTGAGAGTATAGAAAAGAAACATATGAGTATCATTTTTAAACATGTAATGGAACTACTGTAGATACTTAATCTAAGAATACATCTATATTGTTGATTTCAAGTGAATTTAATAGGGCATATATCGTTTTTATTTAGGAAATGAATACTGGGTTTATTCAGCAAGCACTTTGGAAAGAGGATACCCGAAGAGGCTCTCCAGTCTTGAGTTACCTTCTGATGTACAACACGTTGATGCAGCTTTTAACTGGAAAAAAAACAAAAAGACATACATTTTCTCAGGAGATAAGTTCTGGAGGTAAGATAATTCCTTCAGGATTTACAACAAGTTGTTGGAGGAAATACCCATAATAGAAGTCACACCCTGGATCTGATGCTGCAGTTTGCCCCAGAAATGATTTAGGGGTCTGTTTACTAAGCCATGCTAGTGGCTTCCGCACGGCATTGCTGACACAGCCCATTCAAAGTGAATGGGCTGTGTCGGCACTAGCGCACAGCCAGCCGCACTAGCGGCTTAGTAAACCCAGCGTTAGAGGCTGTAGAATTGGGCTCTGCTTCCATTGCCCTGTTCAAACCATTTTCTAACTAAATTTGTGCTAACTATCCTGACCTTTAGTAAGCATTTGAGGAAGGGGAAGGAGAGCCAGCTGAGATGGAAGATTGATTAGGATTTTTTTAGTCAGGTAGGTCTGGAAGAGGAGATGAACAGAAGGAGGAGAGCTAAGACTCCCTCATTTGGTGAGTTGGCTTGTGAATAAATGGAATAGGGTTATGACAGAGTCTGAATCAAGTGGCTCTAAGAAAGGTTCAATTAAAAAAAAAAAAGGATATACAAAGCTCCCTGATTTACAGGTAGCTTAAGGATGATGAAACATGAAATTTAGGAAGAACCTAGTAGATCTGGAGGCATTATAGGACAGAAATACTGGCAAAGTATAATTTCCGGCAGTCAACTATTTCATCAGCTATGCATGAAAGGGCATTTGTTGAAGATGGTATAAATGTGATAAATTAAGGCTAATTTGGAGATTAAAGTATTTGATTCTCCAGGGCAATCTGAGAATGGTAAACCAATCTTTGGTTTGGGTAAGTTTGGATTATTGCAATGGACTCCCTCAAAAGTACATCAAGGTTTGTAGATTAATAAAATTATAGCTGCGTGATTTCTGACAGCATATAATTGCAGAGAACATATCACCTCATACTTGGAAAGATTGCGATGGTTACATGTTAATGTGAACCACTATGAACGCTTGAGGTAATGGCAGGTTATAAATGTACAAAACTTATAAAACTTAGCCACTCAATATCCACCTGGCAGTGGTAAGCATTTCTTTAAATTTTGACTGCTGCCAGCTGAATTAAACCCAGATTTTCAGTGTCAGCCCCTATCTGGGTACAAGCACTGAACATTCAGGTATTAGGCAACCTGCTTGGGAGTTACCCAGATATCACCAGGATTCAAAAGCAATACCTGGATAGCTACCCAATTAACTTAAAACAGCCTTTTTGCTGTCCTGAGTTAACCAGATATTTGTCCAGGTACCACCACTGAATATCAGCAGTGCCCAGGTTACTTCTGGCTCTGCCCCAACTCTACTCTGGACCACCTTGGCACTAACCAGATAATACTGTGCTGCTCTGGTTTCAATACATGCTACCATACACTTCTTATAGACACCGTTTTTTCATTTAACTCATTTTTTTAAATAAAATTTTTATATACTATTAAACTGTGGATTGTGAGATAGTGTAAATCTAATATTTTAGTGCTCAGTAAAACTCATATTGCTCCAGCTGGTCTACTGATTAGCTATATGCAGTACTCAACATCACAGCACTACAGCCCTACCTCCCTCCTTATGCGTACTCTTCTCAAAAGCAAAAAGTAATCACTTATCTTAGGGCTGGAGTTTCATGATTTCTGCTGTGTGCGGGTATGGCTCAACCTCCGGAGCAACAATGGAAATGCACTCGTGCTCGTGATGTGTAAGTGAATTCTTTATTTCTTTCCTCCTCCGTATCAGCTGTGATATTCTATCTCTATGCCGTTCTCGTTCTCAACACAAGCTGTGTTTTGCGATACTGTCACGTCATCAGGAGAACTTATGGTGTCTGTCTCGGAGTCCTTTTCCTTTTTATATGATGGTCTAGAATATAAATGTGCATTATTGTTATTTCCATATTCATTATGTGAAAATCTTATAATACTCAAATCACTAACAGAGTGACCATATCTTAAACATTTTTCATTATTTTCATTTGTGAATCAATCTCATGCATCTATGGTGCTCCTGATCAGTAGACCAGCTGATCAGGACCCTTTTTACTGCAGCGGGTAAAAAGCCCCCCACAAAAAGCCATGTGGTAAGATAACCCTTACCGCCTAGCCAGGCAGCAGGGAGCACTTACCTTCACCCATTGAGAAGGCGGTAAGGGCTCCCGCTGTAACCCAGCAGTAACCAGGCAGCACGTGGCAATGCCCAGTTACTGCTGGGTTAACGGCATGCTAGAGAAACAAAAGAATTCCGGAGCGCCGGAAATGGTGCAAGCTCCAGCCGGAACTACCGCTGGTGGCTACGTTGGGCTGGCGGTAGTTCCGATTTAGCATGTGGTAAGGCCAAATTGGGCTTACCATTGCTTTGTAAAGGACCCTCTTAGTATTACACATACATCGAAAACAAAGCCTGCAAGCTATTTGCAAACAATGAACAGAGCTCCTAAATTATTTTAGCAAAATTAGCCTCAGCTCCAAAACACTACTGTAAATGCAAAATAATCAAAAGGAGACTTAAAGGCCCTTTTACCAAGCTGTGGGAAAAAGGACCCTGTGCTGGTGGTGAGGGTCATTTTTCCTGCAAGCCAGGGCCCTTTTTACTGCAGTCAGTAAAAAAGACCCCAGGCACATATGGCCATGCGATGGGTAGCCATTACCACCACCTACTGAGGTGGCGATAAGGGCTCCTGCGGTAACCCGGCAGTAACTGGGCAGCACACGGTGATGCTCAATTACTGACGGGTTATTACTGTGCAAGCCATTTCCAGGAGTTTTCTTTTCTCCCAGAAATGGTGTGCGCTCAGGGTGGGACTACCGCTGATGGCCACATTGGGCCGGGAGTAGTGCTGAAAGAGCAAGCGGTAAGCCCTCGTTGGGCTTACCTCCACTCCATAAAAGGGCCCTTTATTCCTATCACAGGCTAGCAACACCCAGAAAAAAAGAGTGGCAGAAACTCTCCTAGAGAGAAAAAAATCCCAATCTGAAAAACCAGGTGAAGCAACAAACCAGCTCAAATTATTCACATGATTGCATGAAGTATTCAGTTCTACTAGCAGGAAAAAAAAAACCCTAATGTGCACAAAAAAACGCTTGAGAGAGCAACATTTATCTTAGTACTCCAGCGTCCCAAAATGTCAGTGATTCCCAAAAGCAAATCTTGTATCAACCGAGGATTGTAATCCACAATTCACTTGTAGCTTCATCCAAAATAGATCCCCAACAAGAGTCTAATAGTCGCTAGTAGAACTGAATGCTTCTTGCAATCATGTGAATAATTTGAGCTGGTTTGTTGCTCCACCTGTTTTTTTTTTTTTTTGATTATTCACCTCAGGGTTCAAAATAAACAGCCTATAATATCCAATTTCCTTACTTTCACTTTTGTGAAGAATAATGTCATCCACCTGTCTCCAGTCCTCCAGTTTATATTTCATGCTATTTGAATAAAAAGACAAATCAAAATATTTTAATAGAATCCCACAAAACATCCCAGATGAACCAGATTACACTCTTACAAAAAAGCTCCAGATGTTGCAGAACACAGCAAATAAACTGATTGTACCTTTTTTGTCTATAAATTGCGTGACACCATTTTTAGGGGTTCTTTTATTAAAGTGCGCCAAAAAATGGCTTGCAGTAGTGTAGGCACGGGTTTTGGGCACGCGCCAATCCATTTTTCAGTGCACCCAAAAACAGGCCTTTTAAAAACTTTTTGCTGAAAATGGACGTGCGGAAAAAGTCAAAATTGCCGCTTGTCCATTTTGGGTGGTGGAAACGAAAACAGTAACGGAATTCAAACATGCGTGGGATAAACATAAAGGAATCCTGTTCAGAAGGAATGGATCCTAAGGAGCTTAGCCGAGATTGGGTGGCAGAGCCGGTGGCGGGAGGCGGGGATGGTGCTGGGCAGACTTATACGGTCTGTGCCAGAGCCGGTGGTGGGAGGCGGGACTGGTGGTTGGGAGGCGGGGATAGTGCTGGGCAGACTTATACAGTCTGTGCCAGAACCGGTGGTGGGAGGCGGGGCTGGTGGTTGGGAGGCGGGGCTGGTGGTTGGGAGGCGGGGATAGTGCTGGGCAGACTTATACGGTCTGTGCCCTGAAAAGGACAGGTACAAATCAAGGTAAGGTATACACAAAAAGTAGCACATGTGAGTTTATCTTGTTGGGCAGACTGGATGGACCATGCAGGTGTTTTTTTGCCGTCATCTACTATGTTACTATGATACCTTACTGCCAGCCATTAACCTAGCGGTAAAGTCTCACGTGGTAACAGGGTGGTAATGACCTACATGTGCCAAATGCCACTTGGCCCGCGTAGCTGATGCACGCCAGAAAATAAAAAATATTTTTGGTGCGCGCTTAGCAGACACGCGCCAAAAATGAAATTACTGCAAGGGCCATACAGTAGCCGTTCGGTAACTCCATTTTGGCACACGTTGGGTGCACGTAGATGCTTACACAGCTTAGTAAAAGGGCCCCTTGGTGTCTCTTCATTGGCTACCAATAAGAGCTCAAAAAGAATTTAAAGTTGTTTGCCTAGCACCTGAGCTTCTTTCTAATCTGGTCTTCTCTCAACATACATTTGTTGAGATTAAAAGATGCTTTAATTTTACGCTTTCCGTCATTTAAAACAGTATGCTTTAAAGAATTCTTGAACAATTCTTTTCAAGCAGTCCAGATATAGAATGCACTATCCACCTTAATAGAACATTTTACTACTTTACCTTTCGTAAACAACTAAAAACGTATCTATTTCAAAAATATTTCTGTTAGTTTTATATCAACCCAGTCCTCAAGACATACCAAGATATCCACAATTTCCATTCACTTCCTCCACTGTATGCAAATCCATCTCATGCATATTCATTGTGGGTATCCTGAAAACCTGACTGCCTAGGTGCGTCCTGAGGACTGGTTTGAGAACCCCTGTCTTACTGTAAACTGCTTTGGACCAACTATTGGCATTATGTAATCTATAAGAGACTAGATTAGATTAGATTATGCAACACCTGTAAATTCTAAAAAAAAAAATCTTCAAAGGTTTAAAAAGTCAGGCTAGCTTTTCTCTAATAAGTTTATTTGTCTTGTGTTAAGTCCCAATGCCTTGCTAAGGAGCAACAAGTTACTATGAATACTTGCCCCCATCCCTTGTGCCATTTTTTAAATTGGGCCAGCTGACCCCAGGTCCTTCTTTTCCTCTCACAAGTGGGGCAAAGGAGCATCTAGGGTCAATGGTACCAGTTTAAAACATGATTCCAGTATTTCAGAAGCAAATAGGAATTTCTTCTGCCCCCATCAGGAGAGGATGCAGGGTGGGAGATGAGTTTTCAGAAGGGGAATACCTGTTATGAAATGGTGATTTGGAAGGCCAGGGAAGAGGCTTACCAGTAGCCTAGTTTTCTTGTTCATTTTTGGTCTGGGTCAAGGACCAAAAATAACCTTTTTGACAGGGAGGGTAGAGGGGCCTTTATAAGCCCTAAGGCCCCATTATAATATGGTGGCCCTGGAATGGGGACCCACAAACATACTCTGATCTGGCTGGGAATACTCAGCTTTCCCAGCCATGGTGATATGTGGCACTTACTAAAACGTAGCACTCGGGTACCACAGTTTAGTAAATTCTGTGAGAACTTTTCTAAGGTAAAATATTGTTTTAATATGCCATTTTGCTGCAACTAAGTAAATAGAAGCCAAAAGAATGTATCTTTGGGCCTTATTCAAAAAGAGTATTTTGTTTTGTTTTGTAAGCACAGAATGGAAAATGACATTTTTGACTAAGGCTCTTTAGTTGGGTGTTATTGCCTATCAATTTAAATGAAGGAACGTTGGAAAGACAAGTAGTTATAATGCTGTAATCTCTCTCAATTAGATTAAATATGAGTTTTCATTAATATTTCAGGTTTAATAATTTCATGTGTTTACAGTATATACCCTTACTTTGGTTACTTTCCATTTTGTGCCTGTGGATTATTGTCCTTTGTTCCCTCGACATGGTTTTGATAATCTGCATCCTTAGGCCGCTTAATGTAATATATCTTTCATATTTCAAATAGTATTTCCATCATGCTTCTTTCCCAAGTACTAAAATACTTATCTGTTTCTAAAGATAATAATAAAACAGTTGAAACAATACAACTCTATTGAACCTAAACAGCACACAGAAACAGACAATTTTGTTGTTTTCTTCAGTGGTGAATAACTAATAATGGGATTTACACAGCATCTAACAGTCATTCACACCGCAGGCACAATTCCAACAAATTTATCACAAAGAAACCATGACCCACTGAATATCAAATTTCACATAAAATCATAGATCAAAATTTTATCAGCAATTTTTTTAGTAAATAAATTCAGCACAACTTTTCAAAATTTTTGCATATAAACAACAAACATAAACCCCAAATAGCCAGTCACTGACAAGCCAGCCAATGAACTCAGTACCCAACAAGGGGCCTGCGGTGCTTCAGGGCCCAAACTTGCAATCCACTCAAGGCAGTGACGCACTTAAGCTTGTTAAATTCCCTCTTTTGATAGACACATAACCCACAGTCTCATATATCATCCCTTTCTCATGCCCACCTTCGACCAACCACCCAAAACCTGACTCCTCCCTAAAGCAATCTTCCCACAACCATCCAACCACCCAGAGCCCATGAAAGGGAATGGCTGAGAGGGGCAAAAAATCCTCAGAAGAACCAACACCTCCTTTCCCTCCCTGCCTACCCGCCCAAAAATAAAAGCCTGCAGAACATTTCTGATGCTCCAGACCCCCATTGGTCCAGCTGCCACTCCCCCACCATCAATCTACATTCTCCCTGCTGACTGCCCTTTCTTTTGGCCAATCCTAACATCATCAGCTCTTTTAATCATCCACCTTGATTTAACTCCCTCCATGCCAGCAAGCTCAGCCATGTTAAATTGCTCAATACTAGCTGTTTTTGAGCCCATTATTACATTAAAACAAGACTCCTAAGATTGCTGGGTAATCTTAAGCGCTGTTAGGGATGTGAATGTAGAGATGTTTGTTAGCATGTCAAAATTGTTAGTATTTAGTATTTGTTCATATTGTTCTAACATAATAAATCTATTTGAACTAAAAAAAACAAAAACTTCTAAGCACATATCAATTTCCTTCAAAGCACATCTTAAATTCTAGCAGGAACAGCAGGAGTCAGGACGAAGCTGGGGAAGAAGATGGGGTCAGCTTGGGAGCCTGTTGCTCTGTCAAGCACATTTTGCAAGCACTGTGGGCTTGTGGCCTGTTATTTTTTGTCTGTTTCTATACATCTTCTTATACAAAAACATGCATTAGCCCTACCCACAGTACAAATGGAACTAAATTACAGTTATCTGTAGCTCCTGCCTCAGGGTGGTCCTCATGTCTCCTGTGTTCGAGAAGGGCCACTTAGGGCAATTTCACCCACTAAAATGTCCTGGAAATGATGTTAGAGGGTTTTCTGCAGCAAGAGGGATTCCTTGCAGACTGAAATGCACAAAAAAAAAAAAAAAAATCAAGAAACCTGGGATGGTTACAAACTCTGAAATTTTACCTTAGTTTTTAATCATTAATGCTCAAGTCCATTAATGGTTCAGTACAATTACTATGGCTGGCTTCTTTCACTCACTGAAGGATAGAGTTTAACAGATTTAGGATCTACAAAAAGAAGTTCATAAAGGGGACAGGCTAATGATCCTACCTTCTCAAAAACTAACTACAAAATCTATACCTTCACCTAGGGTGTACTATAGCAGCATGATACACACTACTCGCGTTGTTACTTTCATGTGAAAGGAAGGTAGGATCCATTCCATTTAAACACAAAGGAAGGGATCCACGGAATCTTAGCAGAGATTGGGTAGCAACGCCAGTAATTGGGAAGCAAAACCAGTGCTGGGCAGACTTCTACGGTCTTTGCCCTGATCGTAACTGAATAGATATGGATGGGCTGGAGTGTAGATTTTAAGGGATTTTGACATTAGCTTCAGAACTTAGTACATGAACAGTGCTGGGCAGACTTCTACGGTCTGTGCCCTGAGAAAAGCAAGGACAAATCAAACTCGGGTATACATATAAAGTATTACATACCATGTAAAATGAGTTTATCTTATTGGGCAGACTGGATGGACTGAAAGGTCTTTATCTGCCGTCATTTACTATGTTACTATGAGGGGAATAATCGAACGGCGCCGGTAAAATAGATTGCCAGCAATCTATTTTGGCAGCGCCGCAAACAGCTGGCCGGAACTGTATTATCAAAAAAATTGGCCGGCCATCTTTTCTTTCGATAATACGGTTTGGACCGGCCAAATGCCAGAGTTCACAGGGTTTGAGATGGCCGCTTTTGTTTTTCAGCGATAATGGAAACTAAAAGCAGCCATCTCAACCCCGGCTAAATCCAAGGCATTTGGTCATGGGAGGAGCCAGCATTTGTACTGCACTGGCCCCCCTGACATGCCAGGACACCAACCGGGCACCCTAGGGGGCACTTCTAAAAATTAAAAAAATATATACAAATAGCTCCCAGGTGCATAGCTCCCTTACCTTGGATGCTGAGCCCCCCAAATCCCCCCTAAAACCCACTCCCCACAACTCTACACCACTACCATAGCCCTTATGGGTGAAGGGGGGCACCTACATGTGGGTAGAGTGGGTTTTGGGGGGGGGTTGGAGGGTTCAACGCTTACAACCACAAGTGTAACAGGTAGGGGGGATGGGCCTGGGTCCGCCTGCCTGAAGTCCACTGCAACCAACAAAAACTGTTCCAGGGACCTGCATACTGCTGTCAGGGAGCTAGGTATGACATTTAAGGCTGGCAAAAACAGGTTTTTATTTTTTTAGTGTGGGAGGGGGTTGGTGACCACTGGGGGAGTATGGGGAGGTCATCCTCCATATCCTTCGGTGGTCACCTGGTGAGTTGGGGCACCTTTTTGAGGCTTGGTCGTGAAAATAAAAGGACCAAGTAAAAGCGGCGAAATATTCATTAACGCCGCTTTTGTTTTTTCCATTATGCGCTGAAGCCGGCCATCTGGTAGCCACGCCCATGTCCTGCCTTAGCTACGCTGCTGACACGCCCCCTTGAACTTTCGCCGGCTCGGCGACGGGAAAGCGGTGATGGTCACCTTTCGATTATACCAATTTCGCCGCTTTTGAGAGATCGCCGGCCATCTCCCGATTTATGTCGGAAGATCGCCGACGATCACTTTCGAAAATGAGCTGGTATGTAACTATTTTTCTTGGCTAGACTATCTGTGGGTACCTTGCATATATATTAGTGGTATACATTTATTTGGAAAAAAACAATAGTAAATTGTGACAAACGAGGCCATTGCTGGTTCAGTCCTTTCCAAACTGAATTGGTGAGGGTGCCTAAATAAGCCAGAAATCATTTATGTCCATTCATTTTCAGTGCTATTACAGCCTCACCCCATGCTTGGAATAAACTCCCTGAGCCTATTCGCCAGGCCCCCTCCCTGCCCATCTTCAAATCCTTACTCAAATCCCACCTCTTCAATGTTGCCTTCGGCACCTAACCACTATACCTCTATTCAGGAAATCTTGACTGCCCCAACTTGACATTTCATCCTTTAGATTGTAAGCTCCTTTGAGCAGGGACTGTCCTTCTTTGCTAAACTGTACAGCGCTGCGTAACCCTAGTAGTGCTCTAGAAATGTTAAGTAGTAGTAGTATGATGTTGGGAAAACAGCCAGTTTACTTGGCAAGACATGGTGAAGCCACCTTGGGAAGGGAGAAGAAAGAAACAGGAATTTATATTTATGTGACTTGCAGTGTGAAAAGAACTTCAAATCTTCTGAAAGGAAAGAAAAACTTAAAGAGAGAAAGTGTCCGCACTGGTGGCACCAGCTGTGGGCAGGATCCACTTAATTCTCTTTTCCTTTGTTCTTTCTATCCTTATATTGACTTTCACCACTATAAAGTGTGAACCAAACATATATTCTCCGAGGACAAGCAGGCTGCTTGTTCTCACTGATGGGTGACGTCCACGGCAGCCCCTCCAATCGGAAACTTCACTAGCAAAGTCCTTTGCTAGCCCTCGCGCGCCCGCGCGCACCGCGCATGCGCGGCCGTCTTCCCGCCCGAAACCGGCTCGAGCCGGCCAGTCTTCTTTTGTCCGCACTCGGTACGGTCGTGTTTTCGCCGTGTCGAGCCCCGGAAAGTCGACCTCGCGCGTCCAATTTGTTTTGAACGTGTTTTTTTCCTTCGGGAAAGCTTTGTCCTAGTCGGGAAGTGCTCCGGAAACCCCCCGCCGGGTTTCGTGTAAATCCTCCCCGTACTTCCAGCTTTTTTGCCCCGGTAAGTTTTCTTTCGTCGTCGGGGTAGGCCTCTTTTCGGCCTCGGTCGAGATTTTTTCTCCCTCTAAATTTGGTGCTTCAAATTTCGCCATTTCGGCTTTTGATTTCGCCGGCGTGATTTTTCCGCCCATGACATCGAAGCCTTCCAGCGGCTTCAAGAAGTGCACCCAGTGCGCCCGGGTTATCTCGCTCACTGATCGACACTCGTCGTGTCTTCAGTGTCTGGGGGCCGAGCACCGCCCTCAGAACTGCAGTCTGTGTTCCCTGCTTCAAAGGCGGACTCAGGTAGCGAGACTAGCCCAGTGGAACGTGTTGTTCTCGGGCTCTTCGTCGGCATCGGCACCGGGATCTTCGAGTGCATCGACGTCGTCAGCGTCCAGACCTTCTTCCTCGGCCGCCCCTGCATCGAGTGCATCGAGGCATCGGGCCTCTGCATCGGCGCCGAGACATCGGATAGCTGCATCGACGTCGGTGGTACCAGGACCTCGTCTGCTGATGTCGTCGGACGGTGGTGCATCGGGTGGAGTGCAGGTGAGGGCTGTCCATTCCCCTGCTGGTGGCGGTGAGCCCTCGGGTGGGTCTCCGCCTACCCTGAGGGCTCCTGCGGTACAGCCCCCCCGAGATCGACCTTCTTCAGTCTCGGCCCCGAGGAAGCGACGGATGGATTCGACGTCCTCCTCGTCGGTGCCGGGGAGCTCCGGTGACATGCTTCGGAAGAAATCGAAGAAGCATCGACACCGGTCTCCTCCCCGTGTCGGCACCGAGAGCTCTGGGTCGCCGAGGGATTCGGCACCCAGCAGGCATCGGCACCGAGAGGACCGCTCACCCTCTGTTCAGGAGGTGTCGATGCGCTCCGCTCTGGACAGCCCGGAACAGCCTCCACGCCCGGAACAGGTACTGACGTCGACGCCTGCATCGACCTCTCAGCCTTTCTCTGCAGCCGCTCTAAACGAGAGCCTCCGGGCCGTTCTCCCAGAGATTCTGGGAGAGCTGTTGCGCCCTACCCCTCCGGTACCGGCGGTGCTTGCGCCACCGGTACCGTCGAGCGTGGCGCCGGCTGGCCCATCGCCCAGGTTGAGGTCCCCGACGTCGGTACCGCGTGCGGTACCGACCGCGGCCACCTCCCAGGAAGGCTCCCCGACTACGTCGGCGGAGGGAGCTTCGCCGATGCGGGCGAGGGAGTCTACCTCTCGACGCCCCCATCGTGGACGGGGTTCCACGGAGTCGAGCAGGGCGAGGTTGCAGACACAGGTCCGTGAACTTGTGTCTGACACCGAGGGTGAGGCCTCGTGGGAGGAAGAGGAAGATCCCAGATATTTCTCTGACGAGGAGTCTGAGGGTCTTCCGTCTGATCCCACTCCCTCTCCTGAGAGACAGCTTTCTCCTCCCGAGAGTCTGTCTTTTGCCTCCTTTGTCCGGGAGATGTCTACGGCCATCCCCTTCCCGGTGGTTGTGGAGGACGAGCCCAGGGCTGAAATGTTTGAGCTCCTGGACTATCCTTCTCCACCTAAGGAAGCGTCCACTGTTCCCTTGCACCATGTCCTGAAGAAGACATTGCTTGCGAACTGGACCAAGCCATTAACTAATCCCCACATTCCCAAGAAGATCGAGTCCCAGTACCGGATCCATGGGGACCCAGAGCTGATGCGCACTCAGTTGCCTCATGACTCTGGAGTTGTGGATTTGGCCCTAAAGAAGGCTAAGAGTTCTAGGGAACATGCTTCGGCGCCCCCGGGCAAGGACGCTAGAACCTTAGACTCCTTTGGGAGGAAGGCCTACCATTCCTCTATGCTCGTGTCCAAGATCCAGTCTTACCAGCTCTACACGAGCATACACATGCGGAATAATGTGCGGCAGTTGGCGGGCTTGGTTGATGCTCTTCCCCCTGAGCAAGCCAAGCCTTTTCAGGAGGTGGTCAGGCAGCTGAAGGCGTGCAGAAAATTCCTGGCCAGAGGAGTTTATGACACTTTTGATGTTGCGTCCAGGGCCGCTGCTCAAGGTGTGGTGATGCGCAGGCTCTCATGGCTGCGTGCCGCCGACCTGGAGAATAGAATCCAGCAGCGGATTGCGGACTCGCCTTGCCGTGCGGATAACATTTTTGGCGAAAAAGTCGAGCAGGTGGTAGAGTCTCTCCACCAGCGGGACACCGCATTCGACAAGTTCGCCCGCCGGCAGCCTTCAGCTTCTACCTCTACAGGTAGACGATTTTTCGGGGGAAGGAAGACTGTTCCCTATACTTCTGGCAAGCGTAGGTACAATCCTCCTTCCCGACAGCCTGCGGCCCAGGCTAAGCCCCAGCGCGCCCGCTCTCGTCAGCAGCGTGCGAATCAGCAAGGCCCCGCGGCTCCCCAGCAAAAGCAAGGGGCGAGCTTTTGACTGGCTCCAGCAGAGCATAGCCGACATCCAAGTGTCAGTGCCGGGCGACCTGCCTGTCGGAGGGAGGTTGAAAGCTTTTCACCAAAGGTGGCCTCTCATAACCTCCGATCAGTGGGTTCTCCAAATAGTCCGGCAAGGATACACCCTCAATTTGGCCTCACAACCTCCAAATTGTCCACCGGGAGCTCAGTCCTACAGCTTCCAGCACAAGCAGGTACTTGCAGAGGAACTCTCCGCCCTTCTCAGCGCCAATGCGGTCGAGCCCGTGCCATCCGGGCAAGAAGGGCTGGGGTTCTATTCCAGGTACTTCCTTGTGGAAAAGAAAACAGGGGGGATGCGTCCCATCCTAGACCTAAGGGCCCTGAACAAATATCTCGTAAAAGAAAAGTTCAGGATGCTTTCCCTGGGCACCCTTCTCCCCATGATTCAGCAAAACGATTGGCTATGCTCTCTGGACTTGAAGGATGCCTACACACACATCCCGATACTGCCAGCTCACAGACAGTATCTGCGATTTCAGCTGGGCGCACGCCACTTCCAGTACTGTGTGCTACCCTTTGGGCTCGCCTCTGCGCCCAGGGTGTTCACAAAGTGCCTAGCTGTGGTAGCAGCGGCGCTTCGCAGGCTGGGGGTGCACGTGTTCCCATATCTCGACGATTGGCTGGTGAAGAACACATCCGAGGCAGGAGCCCTGCAGTCCATGCAGATGACTATTCGCCTCCTGGAGCTACTGGGGTTTGTGATAAATTACCCAAAGTCCCATCTTCTCCCAGTGCAGAAACTCGAATTCATCGGAGCCCTGCTGGATTCTCGGACGGCTCGCGCCTATCTCCCAGAGGCGAGGGCCAACAACTTGTTGTCCCTCGTCTCGCGGGTGCGAGCGTCCCAGCAGATCACAGCTCGGCAGATGTTGAGATTGCTGGGCCACATGGCTTCCACAGTTCATGTGACTCCCATGGCCCGCCTTCACATGAGATCTGCTCAATGGACCCTAGCCTCCCAGTGGTATCAGGCCGCCGGGGGTCTAGAGGACGTGATCCACCTGTCCACGAGTTTTCTCGAATCCCTGTATTGGTGGACGATTTGCTCCAATTTGACTCTGGGACGTCCCTTCCAAATTCCTCAGCCTCAAAAAGTGCTGACCACGGATGCGTCTCTCCTGGGATGGGGAGCTCATGTCGATGGGCTTCACACCCAAGGAAGGTGGTCCCTCCAAGAAAGCGATCTACAGATCAATCTTCTGGAGTTGCGAGCGATCTGGAACGCTCTGAAGGCTTTCAGAGATCGGCTGTCCCACCAAATTATCCAAATTCAGACAGACAATCAGGTTGCCATGTACTATGTCAACAAGCAGGGGGGCACCGGATCTCGCCCCCTGTGTCAGGAAGCCGTCAGCATGTGGCTCTGGGCTCGCCGTCAAGGCATGGTGCTCCAAGCCACATATCTGGCAGGCGTAAACAACAGTCTGGCCGACAGGTTGAGCAGGATTATGCAACCTCACGAGTGGTCGCTCAATTCCCGTGTGGTGCGACAGATCTTCCAGGCGTGGGGCACCCCCCTGGTGGATCTCTTCGCATCTCAAGTGAACCACAAGGTCCCTCAGTTCTGTTCCAGGCTTCAGGCCCACGGCAGACTGGCGTCGGATGCCTTCCTCCTGGATTGGGGGGAAGGTCTGCTGTATGCTTATCCTCCCATTCCTCTGGTGGGGAAGACTTTGTTGAAACTCAAGCAAGACCGAGGCACCATGATTCTGATTGCTCCCTTTTGGCCGCGTCAGATCTGGTTCCCTCTTCTTCTGGAGTTATCCTCCGAAGAACCGTGGAGATTGGAGTGTTTTCCGACCCTCATCACGCAGGACGAAGGGGCTCTTCTGCATCCCAACCTCCAGTCCCTGGCTCTCACGGCCTGGATGTTGAGGGCGTAGACTTTGCCTCTTTGGGTCTGCCAGAGGGTGTCTCCCGCATCTTGCTTGCTTCCAGGAAAGACTCCACTAAGAAAAGTTACTTCTTTCATTGGAGGAGGTTTGCCGTCTGGTGTGACAGCAAGGCCCTAGATCCTCGCTCTTGTCCTACACAGACCCTGCTTGAATACCTTCTCCACTTGTCTGAGTCTGGTCTGAAGACCAACTCCGTAAGGGTTCACCTTAGTGCAATCAGTGCATACCATTACCAAGTGGAAGGTAAGCCGATCTCAGGACAGCCTTTAGTTGTTCGCTTCATGAGAGGTTTGCTTTTGTCAAAGCCCCCTGTCAAGCCTCCTACAGTGTCATGGGATCTCAATGTCGTTCTCACCCAGCTGATGAAACCTCCTTTCGAGCCACTGAATTCCTGCCATCCGAAGTACTTGACCTGGAAGGTCATTTTCTTGGTGGCAGTTACCTCGGCTCGTAGAGTCAGTGAGCTTCAGGCCCTGGTAGCCCAGGCCCCTTACACCAAATTTCATCACAACAGAGTAGTCCTCCGCACTCACCCTAAGTTTCTGCCAAAGGTTGTGTCGGAGTTCCATCTGAACCAGTCAATTGTCTTGCCAACATTCTTTCCCCGTCCTCATTCCTGCCCTGCTGAACGTCAGCTGCACACATTGGACTGCAAGAGAGCATTGGCCTTCTATCTGGAGCGGACACAGCCCCACAGACAGTCCGCCCAATTGTTTGTTTCTTTTGATCCCAACAAGAGGGGAGTGGCTGTAGGGAAACGCACCATATCCAATTGGCTAGCAGATTGCATTTCCTTCACTTACGCCCAGGCTGGGCTGGCTCTTGAGGGTCATGTCACGGCTCATAATGTTAGAGCCATGGCAGCGTCGGTAGCCCACTTGAAGTCAGCCACCATGGAGGAAATTTGCAAAGCTGCGACGTGGTCATCTGTCCACACATTCACATCTCATTACTGCCTGCAGCAGGATACCCGACGCGACAGTCGGTTCGGGCAGTCAGTTCTTCAGAACCTGTTTGGGCTTTAGGATCCAACTCCACCCCCCGAGGGCCCTGTTTGTTCTGTTCCAGGCTACACTCTCAGTTAGTTGGTAAATTTTTTAGGTCAATCTCAGTTATGTCCTCGCCGTTGCGAGGCCCAATTGACCAATGTTGTTGTTTTGAGTGAGCCTGGGGGCTAGGGATACCCCATCAGTGAGAACAAGCAGCCTGCTTGTCCTCGGAGAAAGCGAATGCTACATACCTGTAGAAGGTATTCTCCGAGGACAGCAGGCTGATTGTTCTCACAAACCCGCCCGCCTCCCCTTTGGAGTTGTGTCTTCCCTTGAAGTGTATTGTCTTGCTACATACTGGACTGGCCGGCTCGAGCCGGTTTCGGGCGGGAAGACGGCCGCGCATGCGCGGTGCGCGCGGGCGCGCGAGGGCTAGCAAAGGACTTTGCTAGTGAAGTTTCCGATTGGAGGGGCTGCCGTGGACGTCACCCATCAGTGAGAACAATCAGCCTGCTGTCCTCGGAGAATACCTTCTACAGGTATGTAGCATTCGCTCATCACTGATTGCCACATGATCACCCACTGTGACAGAAACACTCTCCACATTTGTAAGCATGAGATCCATGGTTTCTTTTTTTTATCAGTCACTGAAACAGTTCTTACTATAGAGAATCCAGGATCTCTCTACTTCTAAATGATACCATAACTAGGATGTCCCAATCAACCTCTGGTAAATTGAAATCACCTGGCAATAGTACTTTCCCTTTCGTAACTATTTTGTGAAAGTCTTCAATTAGATCTCCATTTCTTCTGCCTGAGAAGAGGTCCGTATATTACACCAGTATAAATAAAGGTCTCATTCCCTTTTTCAAGATTAACTTACAGTACTTCCTCCTTACCTTGTAAGCTCTACAGTTCTGTTGTTTAATATTGGTCATTTTTATATAGAACAATATTATTGGTGAATGATACTCATTTCAAATGACAGCTTATCCATAGTACTGATGCCAATTAGAATTCTGATCTACCCATTGAACTCCCAGTGGCGTAGCAAGGGGGGGCGGAGGGGACGGTCCGCCCCGGGTGTCAGCACAAGGGGGGGTGATCCGCCGCTCCCAGGCACCCCCCGCACCCAAAATCCCCCCCATAGGCGCCTCGTATAACAGTCCTTCCTTCCCGCCCAGGGCAGCCCTCCTCCTCCTCTCCGCACCCCCCCCCCCCCCCCGTGTCATAACCCTTTTACTTCCCGTGGTGGCAGCGACGTCAGTTACTTTACGAAGAAGACACCAAAAGCTCCCCTCCGGCTACAGCTTCTCCCTTCACTAGTTCGCTCTGCACACAGTGAGTGCCCCGCCTTAGCAGAAACAGGAAATGCATCATCGCGAAGGCGGGGCACTTACTGTGTGCAGAGCGAACTAGCGAAGGGAGAAGCTGGAGCCGGAGGGGAGCTTTTGATGTCTTCTTCGTAAAGTAACTGACGTCGCTGCCACCACGGGAAGTAAAAGGGTTATGACACGGGGGGGGGGGATGCGGAGGATGCGAAGAGGAGGAGGAGGAGGAGGGCTGCCCTGGGCGGGAAGGAAGGACTCAGAGGGACAGGGACTGTTAAAGAGAGCAGAGAGGAGGAGGGCTGCCATGGGTGGGAAGGAAGGAACGGAGAGGGCAGGGGAGAGAGGAGAATGCTGGACATGGATGGGAGGGGAAAGCAGGGGAGAGAACAGATTGCTGGACATGGAGGAGAGAAGGGGAGGGCATGGGGGAGAGAAGAGATCGCTGGAGGGGAGGGCAGGGGAGGAGAATTGCTGGAGGGGAGGGCAGGGGAGGAGAATTGGTGGACGTGGGTGGATGGATGGAGGGGAGGGCAGGAAGGAACGGAGAGGAGGGCTATGGGGGAGCTGAGGGAGGGCAGGGAGAATCGCTGGACATGGATGGGAGGGGAAAGCAGGGGGAGAGAAGAGATCACTGGAGAGGAGGGGAGGGCA
Organism: Microcaecilia unicolor; assembly: GCF_901765095.1. Lineage (NCBI taxonomy): Eukaryota > Metazoa > Chordata > Amphibia > Gymnophiona > Siphonopidae > Microcaecilia > Microcaecilia unicolor. The sequence continues at coordinate 297,516,465 of NC_044035.1, read as the reverse complement.
GGGGAGAGAGGAGAATTGCTGGTGGATGGATGGAGGGGGCAGGGGAGAGAGGAAATTTGCTGGATATGGATGGATGGAGGAGGGTAGAGGAGAGGAGAATTGCTGAACATGGATGAATGAATGGGGGCAGGGGAGAGAGGAAATTTGAAGGATATGGGTGGATGGAGGAGACGGCAGGAGAGAATGGAGAGTTCCTGGACATAGATGGAGAATTGCTGGATATGGATGGATGAATGGGGGCAGGGGAGAGAGGAAATTTGCTTGATATAGGTGAATGGAGGAGAGTGCAGGGGAGAATGGAGAGTTGTTGGACATGGGTGGATGGAGGGGAGGAAAGTCAGGAAGGAAATGCACATGGATGGAAGAGAGGAGAGATGGAAGGGGCAGGGAGAGAGGGCAGACATTGGATGGAGAGGACAGGAGAAAGAGGGCAGACACTGGATGGCAGGGAGAGAGAGAGAAGGCAGATGCTGGATGGAAGGAAGACAGTGAAAAGAAGATGAGGAAAGCAGAAACCAGAGACAATAAACTGTAAATATATACAGTGGGGGAAATAAGTATTTGATCCCTTGCTGATTTTGTAAGTTTGCCCACTGACAAAGACATGAGCAGCCCATAATTGAAGGGTAGGTTATTGGTAACAGTGAGAGATAGCACATCACAAATTAAATCCGGAAAATCACATTGTGGAAAGTATATGAATTTATTTGCATTCTGCAGAGGGAAATAAGTATTTAATCCCTCTGGCAAACAAGACCTAATACTTGGTGGCAAAACCCTTGTTGGCAAGCACAGCGGTCAGACGTCTTCTGTAGTTGATGATGAGGTTTGCACACATGTCAGGAGGAATTTTGGTCCACTCCTCTTTGCAGATCATCTCTAAATCATTAAGAGTTCTGGGCTGTCGCTTGGCAACTCGCAGCTTCAGCTCCCTCCATAAGTTTTCAATGGGATTAAGGTCTGGTGACTGGCTAGGCCACTCCATGACCCTAATGTGCTTCTTCCTGAGCCACTCCTTTGTTGCCTTGGCTGTATGTTTTGAGTCATTGTCGTGCTGGAAGACCCAGCCACGACCCATTTTTAAGGCCCTGGCGGAGGGAAGGAGGTTGTCACTCAGAATTGTACGGTACATGGCCCCATCCATTCTCCCATTGATGCAGTGAAGTAGTCCTGTGCCCTTAGCAGAGAAACACCCCCAAAACATAACATTTCCACCTCCATGCTTGACAGTGGGGACGGTGTTCTTTGGGTCATAGGCAGCATTTCTCTTCCTCCAAACACGGCGAGTTGAGTTCATGCCAAAGAGCTCAATTTTTGTCTCATCTGACCACAGCACCTTCTCCCAATCACTCTCGGCATCATCCAGGTGTTCACTGGCAAACTTCAGACGGGCCGTCACATGTGCCTTCCGGAGCAGGGGGACCTTGCGGGCACTGCAGGATTGCAATCCGTTATGTCGTAATGTGTTACCAATGGTTTTCGTGGTGACAGTGGTCCCAGCTGCCTTGAGATCATTGACAAGTTCCCCCCTTGTAGTTGTAGGCTGATTTCTAACCTTCCTCATGATCAAGGATACCCCACGAGGTGAGATTTTGCGTGGAGCCCCAGATCTTTGTCGATTGACAGTCATTTTGTACTTCTTCCATTTTCTTACTATGGCACCAACAGTTGTCTCTTCTCGCCCAGCGTCTTACTGATGGTTTTGTAGCCCATTCCAGCCTTGTGCAGGTGTATGATCTTGTCCCTGACATCCTTAGACAGCTCCTTGCTCTTGGCCATTTTGTAGAGGTTAGAGTCTGACTGATTCACTGAGTCTGTGGACAGGTGTAGAATTGGAAAAGGTACAGCGAAGGGCGACGAAAATGATAGTGGGGATGGGACGACTTTCCTATGAAGAGAGGCTGAGAAGGCTAGGGCTTTTCAGCTTGGAGAAGAGACGGCTGAGGGGAGATATGATAGAAGTGTATAAAATAATGAGTGGAATGGATCGGGTGGATGTGAAGCGACTGTTCACGCTATCCAAAAATACTAGGACTAGAGGGCATGAGTTGAAGCTACAGTGTGGTAAATTTAAAACGAATCGGAGAAAATTTTTCTTCACCCAACGTGTAATTAGACTCTGGAATTCATTGCCGGAGAACGTGGTACGGGCGGTTAGCTTGACGGAGTTTAAAAAGGGGTTAGATAGATTCCTAAAGGACAAGTCCATAGACCGCTATTAAATGGACTGGAAAAATTCCTCATTTTTAGGTATAACTTGTCTGGAATGTTTTTACGTTTGGGGAGCGTGCCAGGTGCCCTTGACCTGGATTGGCCACTGTCGGTGACAGGATGCTGGGCTAGATGGACCTTTGGTCTTTCCCAGTATGGCACTACTTATGTACTTATGTGTCTTTCATACAGGTGACCATTGCCGACAGCTGTCTGTCATGCAGGTAACGAGTTGATTTGGAGCATCTACCTGGTCTGTAGGGGCCAGATCTCTTACTGGTTGGTGGGGGATCAAATACTTATTTCCCTCTGCAGAATGCAAATACATTCATATACTTTCCACAATGTGATTTTCCGGATTTAATTTGTGATGTGCTATCTCTCACTGTTACCAATAACCTACCCTTCAATTATGGGCTGCTCATGTCTTTGTCAGTGGGCAAACTTACAAAATCAGCAAGGGATCAAATACTTATTTCCCCCACTGTATTTTTATTATTTTGCTTTAGGATATAGTATTGTAGCTGTGTTAATAAATGTTTATAAATAGAACATGTAAATAAGGTAATCTTTATTGGACTAATTTTAATATATTTTGACTAACTTTCGGAGAACAAAACCCCCTTCCTCAGGTCAGTATAGGATATTGTAAAAGCACTATACTGATCTGAGGAAGGAGGTTTTGGCCTCTGAAAGCTGAATGTATTAGTCCAATAAAATGGTATTATTTTATTTTCTGTTTCTGTGGTGTTACATTGTATGCTCAGTCTGGCCTCTTAGGGGTTCAGTTTAATTTTTGTCTAAATAGAAAGTTTGATTACTTATTCTATAGTGGTTTAGGGTTTATCTGTGTTTGTGAAAAAGACACGGCTTTCAGTTGGCATTGACTGTGCAGGATCGACGATCTGTACTATTCTGTCTGGTTACGTTTTACAATAGGTGAATTGATGTTCTAGTGCTCACTGTAGTGTTTAAGATGCTTTCCTTTTCCTTATGTGACTCATAGAAATTACTGCTTATGGTATGGTAAAATTGTTCTAGAGATCCTGAGTGTTTTGTATTCTCGGTATGCCTAGTACTGGATTTTGGAGGGGGGTGTTAAAAAATGACCGGCCCCGGGTGTCAACTACCCTAGCTACGCCACTGTGAACCCCAACATCAAACCATTGGAATAACTCTTCCCCCAAAACCAATATTTTCATCCTTATGTTATGAGGTGTTCCTGCTACTGTTTGTGCTATTTAACTCTCTCCTAGTACCTTGAGGTGTTCCTGTAGGTGTTGGAACTGTTTTGCCCTTCTCCTGACGCCTTGGAGTTTTCATGACGCTGTTTGTGCTTTTTGGCCTTCTCCCAGTGCCATGAGTTGTTTCTGTCACTCTTGGTGCTGATTTTGCCCCTCTTTCAGTGCCTTAGGTGGTTCATGCAAACGTTGTGATACCTTTTGCCCCATTTTTGTTTTCTTGGGGCATTTATTACCCCTGTTTGTGCCACTTTGCCCGTTTAGAGTGGTTTGGGTTGTTTATACCACTTTTAGTGCCTGTTGCGCCTCTTTTGGTGCTGTGGGGTGTTCCTTGCACCCTTGGAGTACAGTTGCTTCTGTTGTTGATGCTGCCAGGAGGTTTTAAACAAGTGTCATTAAAAACTAAGGAGCCCTTTTACTATGCTGTGGTAAATGGGGCTCTGTGGTGACCTCGGCATGTGGATTTGCTGTGTGCCGAGGCCCCTTTTACCAACGTGGGTTTTTTGTGAAAACAAGGAAATGGCTGTATACTTACCATACAGCCATTTTCTGGGTGAGCCCTTACCGTGCTGCCTGATTACTGCCGGGTAAGCCTCTAGCAGAAAAATAAAGAATGATTTCTGGTGTGCAGTGGGGGTGACACCACCAGCAGCTCCCACAGTGAGCCGGTGGTAGTGCCAGATTGGCATGTGACAAAGTGGCAATAGCTCTACCGCCACTTTGTAAAAGGGCCCCTGAGAGAAAACCCCACAGAGTCCAAAATTGTTTTCCTTGTTGACTTTAATGGAACTGAATGAAACAAAAGACTTTTGGGATCCACAAACCAATGCAGGAGTAATTGTTCAAACAATGAACTGAAATGAAAAATCACATCCCTTTTATGCAGAGAAACCTAACGGGAGGAAACGCGTTATTAAATGTTTGTCAGTAATAGCATTTTAAAACTGATCATTGTCTGCAGGTATAATGAAGTAAAGAAGAAAATGGACCCTGGTTTCCCTAAATTAATTGCTGATGCTTGGAATGGAGTTCCAGATAACTTAGATGCAGTGCTGGATCATAATGGAAGTGGTAAGCAAATGTGATGCAACTCCAGATGGCATTTACTTTTAAGTGTGGCTTACTCTTGTCTGCTTCCTGGAGACATATATCTTTAGTGGTCATTTAGCAGACAAGCAACTTCTCATTACTCTTGGCTGTTTGCCTTAAGAAATAAATTGTATCAGTGAAAAATACCACCTCTTCAAAGGGATTCCTTAAAATAAATTATTTAGGAAACTTTATCTTTAACCTTTTTAAAACGAATAATGCCCACTTTTATGTAGACATTTTTTTTTTTAAACAGCATGTGTTTTTACAAATTTATGCTTTTTTTCTACAGGCTACAGCTACTTTTTTAAGGATTGGTATTACCTCAAACTGGAAGATCAAAGCTTGAAAATAGTTAAAGTTGGTAATGTGAAAAATGACTGGCTGGGTTGCTGAGCTGTATGAAATATTAATAACTAATATTTACTTCATGTTTTACACAATATACCTTATCTGTAATTAGAAATAGATAGAATTGCTAATTAATGGACCAGTCTGGTACTGGTACCTGGTTAGAAAGTACCAGTACTGTACAGTATCTTTCATGAAATAATTTAAAATAGGGTACGTTCCTAAGAAGAGACTTTTTTCTGTCAATTTTACAAAACTTTTTACTGCCCATACTAATGGAAGAAATTGTATTTACAATCCTAGGATGCTTTATAAATAAAGTCAACTAAGCCATGGATAACCATGGCAAAAAGCCCTTGAACTATTAGGTCCACTGTACTGTGCTAGCCATGACAGAGCCAGTATTCTCTTTCCTTCTGTTTCTCTCCACATCTGAAGCCCAAGATATGGCTCATCCTGGTCCATCTCACTTGCTGTAGATTTCTGCCCTTGTTTTCCATTTATTTCCATAGAAATAAAGAGAAATTGTTGAAGGCACAGGCTGCCTAAAGATTTGATTTGTGTCAATACATTATAGAATCATGGCATGAAGCTGTATTATAATATTGTTTGAAAGTTCTTGTATTAAAAAAAAACCAGTTCAGTTAAATTAGAAGTTTACTTAATTCGCTATGCTACTAAAATGTTTTCTTCATGCACAAAATGGTTTCAGGTTTCTACAGGCACAGTAACATATAAAAATCAAGAATAGCAGCAGTCAAAATATTCTTATCTTGGTATTTTCTGAATTTTTGTTTCAATTTATTCTAGTTTTTCAATGAATACTGTACATTATTTCATATAAAAGAATACACACATTGAATGTCAACAATAAAAATGTACCAATAAAAAATACATGTTAAATTCAATGTAATCATTTTCTTATAAGCTATTCATTTTCTAAGGTGTTGTGACCAAGTGTTCAAAATCAGATATTACAGCTGAGATGAAAATTCATTACTCCAGATTAGGAGGCTGAATACTTGAAGTACTTTTCTTCTGTCAGATGCATGTTATTTATTTTGAACAGAGGAGTAGTCCTTTAGTTGGACCTCTTTACTGAAAACCTGGAAAGTCAGAATTCAAATATTATTGATGTTCCTTGTGATCTTGGGTAAAGTAACTTAGGGCCCTGTTTACTAAGCCATGCTATAGGCGCGCTAGCGTTTTTAGCTCTCGCTAAAAATTAGCGCATGCTAATGCTAGAGATGCCCATAGGAATATATAATAACATTGTAGGTGACGGCAGAAAAAGACCTATACGGTCCATCCAGTCTGCCTAACAAGATAAACTCATATGTGGTACTTTATATGTATATCTGACCTTGATTTGTATCTGCCATTTTCAGGGCACAGACCATAGAAGTCTGCCCAGCCCTAGCCCTGCCTCCCAACCACTAGCCCCACCTCCTAACCACCGGTGCTGCCACCCAATCTCTGCTAAGCTTCTGAGGATCCATTTCTTCTGAACAGGATTCCTTTATGTTTATCCCACGCATTTTTGAATTGTGTTACCGTTTTCATCTCCACCATCTCCCTCGGGAGGGCATTCCAAGTATCCACCACTCTTTCCATGAAAAATACTTCCTGACATTTTTCTTGAGTCTGCCCCCCCTTCAACCTCATTTCATGTCCTCTAGTTCTACTGCCTTCCCGTCTCCGGAAAAGGTTCGTTTGCGGATTAATACCTTTCAAATATTTGAACGTCTGTATCATATCACCCCTGTTTCTCCTTTCCTCCAGGGTATACATGTTCAGGTCAGCAAGTCTCTCATACGTCTTGTAACGCAAATCCCATACCATTTTTGTAGCTTTTCTTTGCACCGCTTCAATTCTTCAATTCAATTCAATTCAATATGGGTGTTTCTAGCATTTAGCGCACGCTAATTACACTAGCACTCCTTAGTAAACTGGGCCCTTAAACCGCAATTAGCTCAGGCACAAATTTAGATCATTAGAAGTCTGGAGACATGGAAATGTCTACACTACCTGAATGTAACTTGCATTGAAAAAACATCAATTAAATTCAACTGTGACACACACACACTCATTCTCATCCCCCCCCTTTCACACACATTGAGCACGCAGATATACATACAGCTACATTCATTCAGGCAACACAGATATGTAGAGTGTCATCTTATAAAGGATGTGCAGAAGGGAATTCCAGCATCCAAGTCAGGACATGTGAAATTGCCATACTATTGTACAAAAGGATCTGCCAAATGTCAAGTCTCTTGAAAAAGAGGAGCAGGGCTGCATGTCCCAGCTTCTCCATGTCCAGAGGGAGCAGCAATAATAGAATGCTAGATGTATGAGGGGAAGGACAATGTTTCTCTCCCCCTCAGATATGGGAGCACCTTCCTTTGCAAAGGGCATTGATCGTAAGATCTGTGCTCCCTCATAGCCAGCCCCCATCTCCTTCTCTGACAGTACACCTAACTGCCCAGTTTTACAGTACTTCCCTCAAGACATCACCTGAACCCTTCAACATAACAGTTTCCACTCCTAGCATCACCGAAGCCCTGCCACCGACATAACAGATTCTCCTCTCCATATCACCTGTCCCCTCTACCATCACCCAACCACCTGACATTGCTGCCCCCCTCCCGCAGAAGTCTTCGGATGTGGGCACAAGCCCAAACATGGTTACTTCCCTATACTACCTCCCCAGCCCCCCCCCCCATAAAATAGGCCAGGTGCCACAAGCCCCCTTACTCCCCAACCCTCTGACATAGTCCTTGGGCTTACTGAGGATCCATAGTGCCTAGTGGGTTGGGAGTGATGCTCTCTTGCTCCCACCTTGAGGCTGCTGGAAACCAAAATAGCCACCGAAATCTGTAGCCTGACCCCTACATAGAAGTCGCTATGGGGTGGGTGCCACCCCAAAAATTGCCTTACCCCCCCCCCCCTTTCCATCCCAAATAGTACCAGGGGCTGCTCTGAACCAGCACTGGGTTACATAGCAGTTCCTTGTTCTTACAGGGGATAGACCACACAATTTAATCCCACTCTTTGAACCACGGGGCTTTGTCTACGGATTCTTGTGCAGTTCAAACATCATCTGTTTGAAGCAAATGATGTTCAAACTGCACAGAGCTCCATAGACACAGAGGTCCATGGTTCAAAGAACAGGATAGAAATTGTGTGGTGTACTGCATCCCCTATAAGAAGAAGGAACTGCCATGTAACCCAGTACTGATTCAGGGCAACCTCAGCTATACCAGCTTAGGACCATCTGATACTGGTTGGGGTGGTGAGGGGGGGAGAGGCAAGTCAATTCCTTCAGTTCAGTTGTTTGTCTTCATGTCTCTGTTACTGATATTGTGGTCCCTTGTGTCATATTTGTTGAGGGTCTGTCTGTGTTTTTCATGTATGATCAAGATATTGTATTCTGCTAGCATGTAGTATCTTTAGAGATCTGTAGCAGAATTGTTTGTTCTGTTTTCTTACTGGATGATATATTGGCATTTTAGGGCCCAGTGTAATATTTACAGTGCTGCCTTTTCACAGATAAAATTGTTGCTGTTTTGAGTCCTGGGAGTTAGTACTGCTATGGTATGGTAAGAGTCTAACAGGCAGATGATCAAAAGCAAACGCCGGCGCTAGAGGCTGTTAGCACCATACTAGCTCCGGCGTTTGCTACCGCCCCTTGATCAGAGCCCTTGAGCGCATGAAACAACGCACTCGAGGGCTCTTATTGCAAGTAACATGCAAATGCATGCTAAACTGGGCTCTTAGCGCAAGTAGCCTGCAAATGCATGGTAATCAGCGCTTAACGCATTCATCCCCAACGATCAGCATCCAGCGTGCCAAAGATTGGGTCGCTGGCCTCGAGAAACCCTATGCCAGCTCCGAGCTGGCGTTAGAGTTTACAGATCATTGGGGAGGAATGGTGAGCCCTGTCCAGCATGCATTTGCAAGCTGGCAGGCCCCCATTCCCCCCTACAGCAAACCTGCCAGTGAGGGCAGTTGAAGACATCCAAAAATTTGGCTGTTTCTGTGATGGGGCAGTTGAGGACATCCAAATTTTGGACGTTTCTGCAATGGGCAGTTAAGGACGTCCAAAATTGGATGTTTCTATGAGAAAGACGTCCTCAACTGCCCTGTCGCTATACCTCTGACACCCCTTTGAAATTTAGCCATCCCTGCAACAGGGCAGTTGAGGACGTCCATCTTCCGATTTAAAGATGGGCGTTTTTCTCTTTTCATTGGTCTCCAGCCCAGACCTGTCAAACAAGTGCGGGAGGATTGTGCTGAGCGCATGCTCAGGCACAATTCTCCCGCACTTCTACCCATAATCAGAGATAATTGCGCTGCTTAAATTTGCATGCATTATTTATTTTATTTATTTTATTGCACTTGATATACTGCTCTGTGATCATAGATCTAATAGCGCCCCGCGCTGTTCCAGCGCTATTTTAGAGCGCTGTTTGGAACAGCGCAGGGCTTTTGATCATCTGCCTGTAAGTCAAGTTTGTGTGTACTGTTTTGCAGTGGAGGAATTGGGTGTTGGCCTCGCTGAGGTGATATCAAAACTATAATGAAATTTTAGTCTGTCATAGTATCAGACAGGGTTTTAGAACATTTTGCAGGAGCTGATATGTGTTGAGGTGGTTGTCTTTAAAGCATGAGACACTGCCTTGAGAGATTTTAAATACAATTGCATTGTTTCCATAGATGAGTGAAACCTCTTCAAAGTAAGGGAAAGGAGTTGGGAAACAGAAAATTTGATTTACTAGAGTAGACTGTTTGGGGAGATAAAAAGAAGAGTTATTACTGAAACTGCCAGCACTGCAGAGCAGAAGATACAAGCTGCAATTTGATACATCAGTGGGTAACTATTGTTGCATCAGGTCAGAGGGAACAGTGAGTGGGGGGGGGGGGGGGGGACATGCAAATTACTGGTTTTACTGTTGGGAACAGAATCACAAACCACTGTTATTTGCATACCTAAATAACAGAAAATTTTAAGGCTGATGGGTAGGAATGTATGCATTGAAGTATACATGTTGAACAGAGGTGGAAGGAATGAGTGCAATGGGGAAGATAAACTCTCTACTCTATGACTATAAAGAGTAGGATTTTGCCTAACCCCCCAGAGCTACGTGCCAAGTTCAGGAACCCCAAGAAAACAGAACATTTAGAAGTCAGGCATTATACTGTCTTGCTATATTTAGCTCTTGGCAAGTTGGCTCTTTGGCTAGTATGGGATTGGGGAGAAAGTTTCTCTAGGCTGGGCAAGCTGAATTGAAGAGTTATGGACCTAGCAACAAAGAATCTTCACATCTGGAAAAGGAAAGCTGCTACCAGTGCAGGTGTCACTGCAAGGTAAAGTGGCAGATAGAAGAGAGGCCTGATAGCGAGAAGGCTGAGAAATAGCCTCCAGACCAGAAGTAGAGTTTGAGCAAGCACAGCTTTGGGATCAGACAACAAAGCAGTGAAGGCTGGCCAGGTCAGGCACCACAGAAGTCTCCTGGGACTCCAGCAGCCACTGGTCCAGTTGTATTTTGAACTCTGGGTGAGACTTGGCCATGGTAGGGAAGGAGAATGGGGAAGACAATTAGTGATGGGATTGGGCTGGGCTGGGCGGGGGCAAAAAATACAATTTCTTAACTAGTTGGTAATGTTATGTTGGAATGACTACCATAACTTACCTGAAGGGTTAACTGAGGTATGACTGAATGTATTGCATAGGAGATGCTTATTATTCCTTATAATAGGCATCTTTTTTTAGCACTGATATTTCTACTGTTTGATAGACCATTACATAATTTATGTGAGTTGAATAATCCTTTACATACTTTTAGCCTGCCTTGTTCACAGTCATACTTTGGTTTGGATTGTTCCTTGAGAAAAGGGAGAGAAAACCCCACTTGCTGACATCCTCCTTCCTCAGGTGGAGGCACTAGCAGGGGCGTAGCCACTGGTGGGCCTGGACGGGCCCAGGCCCACCCATTTCCCCTCCAGGCCCGCCCATCCGCATCTATCCCTTTTGTCCCACGGAGGCAGCGCTTCCTTCCTGCCCTGTCTTCTCCCCGCTCCGCTGCATCGGTCCCTCCCTGCAAGTGGAATCCTCCTTCGCCGGTCGCGCTGCGCTGCCTGCCAAGCACACGCAGCTACGCTCCTCCCCCTGCCGCATCTATCTGGCCCTCTGTGATGCACTTCCTGTTTAGGGCCGGATGAACGCGGCAGGGGGAGGAGCGAAGCTGCATGTGCATGGCAGGCAGCGCAGCGCGACCGGCGAAGGAGGATTCCACTTGCAGGGAGGGACTGATGCAGCGGAGCTTGGGGAGAAGACAGGGCAGGAAGGAAGCACTGCCTCTGTGGGACAAAAGGGATAGAGACAGCGCGCGAAGGATGCGGATGGGCGGACCTGGAGGAAAAATGGCTGAGCTGCTGGGACATGGGAGGGAGAAGAGGAAGGGGCTGGAGGGAAGGGAGAGAGCTACTGGACATGGGAGGGAGAGGAAGAAGGAACTAGAAGGAAGGGAGAGAGCTACTGGATATGGGAGGGAGAGGAAGACGGGACTGGAGGGAAGGGAGAGAGCTGCTGGGACATGGGAGGGAGAGGAAGCAGGGACTGGAGGGAAAGGAGAGAGCCGCTGGGACATGAGAGGGAGAGGAAGAAGGGACTGGAGGGAAGGGAGAGAGCCGCTGGGACATGGGAGGGAGAGGAAGAAGGGACTGGAGGGAAGGGAGAGAGCCGCTGGGACATGGGAGGGAGAGGAAGAAGGGACTGGAGGGAAGGGAGAGAGCCGCTGGGACATGGGAGGGAGAGGAAGAAGGGACTGGAGGGAAGGGAGACAGCTGCTGGGACATGGGATGGAGAGGAAGAAGAGACTGAAGGGAGAGAGCCGCTGGGACATGGGAGGGAGAGGAAGAAGGGACTGGAGGGAAGGGAGAGAGCTACTGGACATGGGAGGGAGAGGAAGAAGAGGGGTTGGAGGGAAGGGAGAGAGCCGCTGGGACATGTGAGGGAGAGGAAGAAGGGACTGGAGGGAAGGGAGAGAGCTACTGGACATGGAAGGGAGAGGAAGAAGGGACTGGAGGGAAGGGAGAGAGCTGCTGGGACATGGGAGGGAGAGGAAGAAGGGACTGGAGGGAAGGGAGAGCTGCTGGACATGGGAGGATAGGGAGAGAAAGAGGGGAAATGGATGGAAGGATGCAGAGAGAAAGGGGAGAGACTGGAAGGATGTGGAGAGAGAGAGGGGAGACAACAGAAAAGGGTAGAGAGATAGAGACACTAGATGGAAGGATCAGGAGAGAGGGTAGATGGGTGGAAGGATGAGGAGAGAAAGAGGGAAGACACTGGATGGAAGGGTAGGGAGAAAAAGAAGACGCTGGATGCAAAAGAAAGAGGGGAGCTGCTGGATAGAAAGAGGGAGAGGACAGAGTAGGGAAAGACAGGAGAATAAGAGGAAGGGGCATGTGGAGAACAAGGGTGAGGAAAAGATGAAAAGGTGAAAAGATGGTGGTGAATGGACAGGAAACCCTGGCAAGAGAAAGACGAAGGAAAGCAGAATCTAGACTGGGAGCCACACAATGAGAAAAAGTAAATGGCCATACAACAAAGGTAAAGAAAATAATTTTATTTTAATTTAGGATAAAGTAATATGGTACCTGTGTTAATAAAGTTTCAGAGACCAATACTTCCTTCCTTAGGTCAGGAGAGGATACCATAACAGCGTTATGCTGACCTGAGGCAGGAGGTTTTGGCCTCTGAAAGCTCATTGAAAAGGGTGTTAGGCTTTTAAATAAATTTTCTGAAATCTGATGCACTGAAAAGCAGCACTTTACCCCTATGTGACAAATGCATCTGATTAGTGTGACTAAATTTTGCTGGGGAAGGGGGATAGAGAGAAAATTTTGTGCCCACCCACTTTAGGTTCAGGCCCATCCAAAATTGGCAGTCTGGCTACGCCACTGGGCACTAGGCTCCAAACATTAGGGACCAACAGATTTTTCTCAGGGGAGGGGGGACTTCTGCCAGGTTGGCCCTGTTCCTAGGGACACTCACAAAGGACTATTACACATGTATCTGGTTTAGTGTTGATAAGTGCTTGAAATAATTGGGTTTAAACCAGTGGTGTGCAGGGACATTTTTAACAATGGGCTTTCTCTCTCCAGGCAAACCCAGATGCAATTTGGGGAGCCCCTAGGTGGACAATGCATTCCTCTCTCTCCCCCCTCCCCCCATGTGAGCACACTAGGCATACCTTTGCTGGCAGGAATGTTGAGCCCAACCAGCCAAATAAATGGACTACTGGCTGCCACTCCCCACTGCTTGTTTCTGGCTCTGAGCAGCATGTCAGGAATTCTCATACTTGCAAGAGAAGTCCTGGCATGCTGCTTAGAGCCAGAAACAAACGGCAGGGAGTGGTGGCAGTCCATTTATTTGGCTGGTTGGGCTCAGGATCCCTGCCAGTGAAGGTAAAGGAATTCAGAGACAACAAGGGTGGCCCATCTCAAAGCTGGAGATTTACCATCACTATTCTGGAGATTAAAGGTCAATGGCTGAGGTTTATCTTGTGGGTTCCAGCCATGTCTAAAACCAGTTCTAGTCAATGCACATTCAAAAAACTGACACATTCTGATCGATAAATTAAAAAAAAAAAATCGTTTTTCTACCTTTGTTGTCTGGTCATTTTACTTTTCTTATTGTGTTGGTCCCAGTCTCTGGTTTCTGCTTTCCTTTTTCTTCTCTTAACTGTTTTGTCAGATTCTCCTTGTCCATTTGGCACTTCCTTTCTCTTGTCCATCTTTTTTCTCCATCCCTATCTATCTGACCTAGCATCATCCCCTGTCTTCCCACCATGTTGAGCATCTCCCAGCTCTGTGTTCTACTCTTGCTCTGTTCAACATAATTCTTCTGTGTCCCTTTGCCCCCTGCCACATGACAGCATCTCTCCCTCTCTCTTTCCTCCCCTGGGGGTCCAGTAAGAGTTCCTCTTTCTTCCCTCACTCCTATTCTGTCTCCCCTTTGCACGCTCAGCACTTCTTCCTTTCTTTCTTTCTTTCTTTCTTTCCCTGCAGGTCCTGGCACCACTCTCCTTTCTTGTCCTTCCAATCTCCTCCCTAAGTCCAGCACCTCTTTCCCTCTATGTGCATAAGTACATAAGTATTGTCAAACTAAGAAAGACCAAAGGTCCATCAAGCCCAGCATCCTGTTTCCAACAGTGGCCAATCCAGGTCACAAATATCTGGCAAGATCCCGAAAAAGTTCAATACATTTTATGCTACTTATCCCAGAAATAACCAGTGGATTTTCCCCAAGTCAATTTAATAATGGTCTATGAAATTTTTCTTTAGGAAGCCATCTAGTCCTTTTTTAAACCCCGCTAAGCTAACCGCTTTTACCCGGCAAAAGATATAGAGGAATTAGAAAAGGTACATAAGTACATAAGTATTGCCATACTGGGAAAGACCAAAGGTCCATCGAGCCCAGCATCCTGTTTCCAACAGTGGCCAATCCACTCTGGCAATGAATTCCAGCGTTTAATTACACGTTGAGTGAAGAAAGATTTTCTCTGATTCGTATTAAATTTACTACTTTGTAGCTTCATTGCATGCCCCCTAGTCCTAGTATTTTTGGAACGAGTAAACAAACTATTCACATTTACCTGTTCCACTCCACTCATTATTTTATAGACTTCTATCATATCTCCCCTCAGTTGTCTTTTCTCCAAGCTGAAGAGCCCTAGATGCTTCAGCCTTTCCTCATAGGGAAGTCATCTCATCCCTTTTATCATTTTTGTCACCCTTCTCTGTACCTCTGGGAACTTGCCGGGTATTTGTGACCTGGATTGGCCACTGTTGAAAACAGGATGCTGGGCTCGATGGACCTTTGGTCTTTCCCAGTATGGCAATACTTATGTACTTATGTACCTTTTCTAATTCCTCTATATCTTTTTTGAGATGCGGTGACCAGAATTGCACACAATATTCGAGGTGCGTTCACACCAGGAACCCAATACAAAGGCATTATAATGTCCTCACTTTTGATTTCCATTCCTTTCCTAATAATACCTAACATTCTATTTGCTTTCTTAGCCGCAGCAGCACACTGAGCAGAGGGTTTCAACGTATCTTCCACAATGACGCCAAGACCCCTTTCTTGGTCGGTGACTCCTAACGAGGAGCCTTGCATTACATAGCTATAGTTTGGGTTTCTCTTTCCCACATGCATCACTTTGCACTTGCTCACATTAAACATCATCTGCCATTTAGACACCCAGTCTTTCAAGGTCCTCTTGTAATTTTTCACAATCCTCTCGCACTTTAACAGCTTTGAATAACTTTGTGTTGTCAGCAAATTTAATTACCTCACTAGTTACTCCCATCTCTAGATCATTTATAAATATGTTAAAAAGCAGTGGTCCCAGCATAGATCCCTGGGGAACCCCACTATGTACCCTTCCTCATTGAGAAAATTGACCATTTAACCCTACTCTCTGTTTTCTATCCTTTAACCAGTTGTTAATCTACAATAGGACACTACCTCCTATCCCATGACTCTCCAATTTCTTCAGGAGTCTTTCATGGGGTGCTTTGTCAAACACCTTTTGAAAATCCAGATACACAATATCAACCAGCTTGCCTTTATCCACATGTTTGTTCACTCCTTTAAAGAAATGTATAGATTGGTGAGGCAAGATTTCCCTTCACTAAATCCCCCTTCTCTTCCTCATTCCCCTCAGTTAATCTCTTTCTTTCCTACCTAACCTCCCTGTCCAGCACCTCTCTTCCTCCTTGCACCCCTCCTGATGCAGCACATCTGTCTCACTTTGCCCTACTCCTTATGCAGTACCTCTGTCCCTAACCCTCTTGATGCAACACTTCTCTCCCTCCTTGCCCTCCAATGCAGCACTTCTCTCCCTCCTTGCCTCCCATGCAGTACCTGTCTCTCTCGTTGCTCACCCCCTGAATGCAGCACCTCTCCTTCCCTACCCCCATGCAACACCTCTCTCCCTCCTTGCCTTTATGCAGAACCTGTCTCCCTCATTGGTCTCCCCCCATGCAGCACCTCCTCCTTCCTTACCCCCCATGCAGTGCCTGTTTCCCTCATGCCCACCCCCTGACTGCAGCACCTTTCTCCTTCCTTGGCCCCCAAGCAGCATCTCTCTCCTTTCTTGGCCTCCATGCAGCAACTCTCTCTCCCTCTTTGCCCCCTGCAGTACCTGTCTCCCATTTTGCCCACCCACGAATGCAGCACCTTTCTCCTTCCTTGCCTCCCCATGCAGCACTTCTCTCCTTCTTTACCCCCCCCCCCCCATGCAGCACCTCTCTATCTCCTTGCCCCCAATGCAGTACCTGTCTCCCTCATTGCCCACCCCCTGAATGGAACACCTCTCCTTCCTTGCCCCCCCATGCAACATATCTCTCCTTCTTTGCCCCCATGTAGCACCTCTTTCCCTCCTTGCCCTCCACCCCCCCCCCCCCCGCAGTACCTGTCTCCCTCATTGCCCATCCCTGAATGCAGCACCTTTCTCCTTCCTTATCCCCATGCAGCACCTTTCCCCTTCCTAACCCCCCCCCCCCCCCCATGCAGCACCACTCCCTCCTTGCCTCCCATGCAGTAGCTGGTGATGGCTGAACCAGCCATAATAGCAAGCAAACAAAGCAAAAATGGATGGTGTGCTTCACTCATTAAGAAAATTACAGGGTGCTGGTGCTACTGCTTGTCATAGAGAAATACATTGTGCTATTTGGGAGATATTCCACAAGGGAATCCCTGGCAGCACAGGGCACATTTGGAAACAAATAGGAGCTCAGCTATGCTGAATATAATAAGACACTTTAAACTTCATTACCAGGAAATTAAACCAAGCATCTGTGAAAGGAATGCCAAGATTCATGTTTATTGGAAGAGGAGAGGATGTGGCCACTGGACAAATGCCTTGAAGAATGTTAGGTCCAGACATATTTGCCAGCCTCTCACAGTCCAGAGTCATGCATCAGCACTACATTAGTGGTGAGCTGGTGAGTAGAGTACCTGCATTACAACACAAATTAGGAATAATACCCAGTAAGAATTCAATAATGCCCAGCTCTCCCCAATGTTTCATGGTCCACACACATGCATGCACACTTTGTTCCACTCACATACACATTTCACATGCACCACCAATCATACCACACATCATATACTTCCCCACATAGGCCCTGCCACTCTACAGCCATACTTGTCTATGTCTCTCCCTGCTGAGTCCTCCACACAATCCATACTGGATTTTCATAGTGATCTGTTACAGCTGCTTTAAAGATGTTGTCCACAGCCTGGCCATGAGGTGAGAGGAGGATCTAGGAGGATACAAACACGTTTATCAATTTTGACTGGTATCTATGTTCATTTTACATTTTACTTTTTATTTTCTTATATTAGTGGGATTTGGATTTTATTATTTTTGTGTTTTAATTTTAAATGCATGCTATTGTTTATTGTTTTTTGTAACAGACCTGTTTTTGTAACAGACCTCTAATGCAGGCAATAGCCAAAACATGGGTCATGTCAGGTTTGAATAAAAGTGAAGATACTTACCTGTAGCAGGTATTCTCCGAGGACAGCAGGCTTCATATTCTCACGTGTGGGTAGACGCCGATCCACGTCATCCGGTCTGGCATTTATGCGCAAGTAAAACAGAGCTTTGTGAAGCGCAAGCTGCGCTCCACTGTGCATGTGTGAATGCCTTCCTGCCTGCCCTGAGATTGCAGTCCTCTCAGTTTAATTTTAAAGCAAAATCATGAAAATAGAATAATGAAAAAGAGAACTCCAAGGGTAGGTGGGCGGGATTGTGAGAATATGAAGCCTACTGTCCTTGAAGAATACTTGCTATAGATAAGTATCTTCACTTTCTCCGAGGACAAGCAGGCTCTCATATTCTCATGTGTGGGGAATCCCTAGCATCCAGGCTTACCCAAAACAACAAACAGTGGTGAATTGGGCCTTGCAACAGCGAGGACTTAACACAGATTAACCTGAAACTATATACAATCTGTATGAGAATGCAGCCTGGAACAGAACCGGCCTAGAAGAGTGGAGTTAGATTCTAGACCCCAAACAGATTCTGCAACACTGGCTGCCCAAACCGACTGTCAAGTCGGGTATCCTGCTCAAGGCAGTAGTGAGATGTGAATGTGTGGACTGAAGACCATGTTGCAGCCTTGCAAATTTCCTCAATGGAGGCTGACCTTAAGTGGGCTACTGATGCAGCCATGGCTCTGATATTATGATCTGTGACTTGACCATAAAAAGTCAGCCCAGCCTGGGCATAAATGAAGAAAATTCAATCTGTCAGTCAATTAGAAATGGTGTGTTTCACGATTGCGACCCCAAACCTGTTGGGATCAAAAGAAACAAAAAGCAGGGTGGACTGTCTGTAGGGCATTGTCCATGTAAGTCAATGCTCTCTTGAAGTCCAAGGTGTGTAAGCTGTTTTTGCCAGGATGGGTATGAGGTCGGGGAAAGAATGTTGGCAAGACAATCGACTGGTTCAGATGGATCTCCAACACCACCTTCGGCAGGAACTTAGGGTGCGTGCGAAGGATTACTCTGTTGTCATGAAACTTAGTATAAGGTGCATCCACTACTAAGGCCTGAGGCTCACTGACCCTATGAGCTGAAGTAATAGCCACCAAGAAAACGACCTTCCAGTCAAAAACTCGTCCATTGCTTTGACTGGGAAGCAGTAGGCCTTAGGTGCACGCTGTTGATGAGAATGAGCGCGCTGGGGCTGAGCCTGAGCAGGCTGGTGAGACAGAGTGTACCTATGCCTAGAGTAGTAGTAGTAGGGACCACTTCTGGACTTGCCAAAAAATCTCTTAGATGAGGAGGTAGTTGCGGAAGACATCCAGCGGGAGAGGGAAGAGATGGTATCGGTGTGTTTCTTGATCTGGTCAGCGACCTCCTCAACCTTCTCTCTAAAAAGATTATCTCCCCAGCAAGGCACATCCACCAACCGCTGCTGAACAGAATGTTCAAAGTCAGAAACACGCTGCCATGAGTCTGTGCATTGCTATACTTTGAGCAGAGATCCTGGATGCTACATCAAAAGTGTCATATGTGCCCCTGGTCAAGAACTTTCAACACGTCTTCTGCTGCTTGACCAACTGGTGAAAATGCTTGGCCTGCTCCAGAGAGAGCATATTGACCAAGTCAGACAGCTATCTCACTGAGTTCCGCAAGTAAATGCTCATGAAGAGCTGGTATGATTGAATGCGTGAGATGAGCATAGAGTCCTGGTATATCTTTCTCCCCAAAGAATTCAGGGTTCTAGCTTCTCTGCCTGGGGGAGCTGAGGCATAGTCCCTAGTACTCCTGGCTGTTTTGAGAGTGGATTCCACAACCATGGAGTCGTGAGGCAACACAAACCCAGGCTCATCGTGGATCTGGTATTGGGTGTTGATCTTCTTGGGGACAACAGGGACCGACAGGGGGGATGCCCAGTTCCGTACGAGGACTGCCTTGAGTACCTCTTGGAGATGAGCCATCACAGCCTCCTTAGGAGGGAAGGTACAGTTCAGGACCTCGAGCATCTTGGCCCTGGGCTTATCCTCCACTTCAACAGGGAATGGAATAGCATCAGCCATTTCCTTAACAAAATATGGGAAAGAGAGGCTCTCAGGTGGCGGAGAGGGCTCAAAATGGATCCCATAAAACTCGTCGGAAGAAAAGTATCTGGGATGCTCCTCTGCTTTCCATGAGCACTCCTCCTCGGTGTTGGATAAAATCTCGCTACGAAATGACCGAGACTGAGCTTGCATCGATGCCAAGGAACCATGTCCTGGAGAGCGGAGACGAGAGACTGGCTTCCACTTCGACTCCGGCAAAGCTTCCTCTACTGATGTCGGAAGGGTGCTAGCCTGGGTGGCAGTCAACACCTCTGCCACAAGTGTCACCAGTGTCAGAGGCCGCACCTCGGGCTAAGGGCCAGGTGGGGCCACAGTGGGAGGTATGGCAGGAGCAAGCACTCCCAATACCATAGCATATCAATGCATGAGGCCATCCCGCAGCTCAGGCAGCAAGGCCTGTATGCGCTCATCAAGGATCGACATAGGGAAAAGCTGGGGCATCGGCTGAGGCACAGGTTGCAGAAGTGCTGGGGTCAATATGGGAGCAGGATCTTGGCTGCCTGGAGACAATCACATTAGCACCTCCTGGATGGAGGGAGAGTTGTCCTCCTGGCGCTGATGCTTCTCGGGTGCCATGCCCCTCGGCACCCCAGAGCTCCCGGCATCGTGTATTGAGGGTGACCAGTGACGGTGCTTCTTTGCTTTCGCCTGAAGCACGTCACCCATTCTCCTTGGTGCTGATGAGTACAACGTTGAATCCTCATGTTGCCTTGGGATGTGGTCCAATGATAGACAATCCCGGTGGGCCTACATAGCAGGTGGCCTCAAGACAGGTGGAGACCCACTCGATGCCTCACTGCTTTCAGTGTCTTGAGGTCTTGAAGCAGCTATGCTTACTGATACTCCCGATGCCAGTGCGACATTCAATGTCAATGCTGACGCCCCAGACCTTGATGCTGATACCGACGTTGAAGAACCGTACCTGGCTCCAAACATCTTTTCACGTAGAGCCTCATGGGAAACCTGGGTTCTCTTCTTCATACAAAGGCAGAGAACACAGTTAGCAGGGCTATGGTTGGGCCCAAGACAGTGCAGACATAAAGAATGGGTGTCTTTTCCCAAGATGGTCCAGTTGCACCAGGTACAATGCTTGAAGTCACTGAGAGTCTTTGTGGACATTTATGGGATGACCTTGCTGGCCAAATCAAAAGGCTTGATGGTGCCTGAAAAAGGGGCAAAGGCACAAAAAAGGGAGTTCCCAACCAGAGTCGGGGCCTAAAGGCATCCCACATTAAAAAATAATGGAATCTTAAATGTGGGCAAAAGAAACTAAGAAAAATGAAGGGACTTTTTTTCCCCTAAAGAAACAAGGCAAAAGAGGGTACAAAAAAAGGCTGAAAGCACTCAAAAGCTAAAAAAAAACGGATGTGTGAAGAGACATTGAAGAGCGCAGCTTCTCTTCACATGGAGAAAAAGAAACTGAGGGGACCATGTTCTCGTGGTGTGTGGGAAGTCACTTGTGCAAGCGCAGTGGAGCACAGTTTGCACTTCACAAAGCTCTGGTTTTCTTTTACTTGGGCATAAATGCTTGTCCCCAGAGAAATATTACTTCCTTTGATATCTGAGTCTGCCTTGTTTGTCCCATCTGTGGCCTGATACATTTTCCTTACTTGATGATTTTTGTGTGTTGTTATTCCCTTTGATTTGTCTGCCAAAAAATTAGAAAAGGCAGGATTCCAGGTTTTTATGTATGCCAATGATACCACCGATCTTATCCTAATACACACCAATATACAGTGGGGGAAATAAGTATTTGATCCCTTGCTGATTTTGTAAGTTTGCCCACTGACAAAGACATGAGCAGCCCATAATTGAAGGGTAGGTTATTGGTAACAGTGAGAGATAGCACATCACAAATTAAATCCGGAAAATCACATTTTGGAAAGTATATGAATTTATTTGCATTCTGCAGAGGGAAATAAGTATTTGATCCCTCTGGCAAACAAGACCTAATACTTGGTGGCAAAACCCTTGTTGGCAAGCACAGCGGTCAAACGTCTTCTGTAGTTGATGATGAGGTTTGCACACATGTCAGGAGGAATTTTGGTCCACTCCTCTTTGCAGATCATCTCTAAATCATTAAGAGTTCTGGGCTGTCGCTTGGCAACTCGCAGCTTCAGCTCCCTCCATAAGTTTTCAATGGGATTAAGGTCTGGTGACTGGCTAGGCCACTCCATGACCCTAATGTGCTTCTTCCTGAGCCACTCCTTTGTTGCCTTGGCTGTATGTTTTGGGTCATTGTCGTGCTGGAAGACCCAGCCACGACCCATTTTTAAGGCCCTGGCGGAGGGAAGGAGGTTGTCACTCAGAATTGTACGGTACATGGCCCCATCCATTCTCCCATTGATGCGGTGAAGTAGTCCTGTGCCCTTAGCAGAGAAACACGCCCAAAACATAACATTTCCACCTCCATGCTTGACAGTGGGGACGGTGTTCTTTGGGTCATAGGCAGCATTTCTCTTCCTCCAAACACGGCGAGTTGAGTTCATGCCAAAGAGCTCAATTTTTGTCTCATCTGACCACAGCACCTTCTCCCAATCACTCTCGGCATCATCCAGGTGTTCACTGGCAAACTTCAGACGGGCCGTCACATGTGCCTTCCGGAGCAGGGGGACCTTGCGGGCACTGCAGGATTGCAATCCGTTATGTCGTAATGTGTTACCAATGGTTTTCGTGGTGACAGTGGTCCCAGCTGCCTTGAGATCATTGACAAGTTCCCCCCTTGTAGTTGTAGGCTGATTTCTAACCTTCCTCATGATCAAGGATACCCCACGAGGTGAGATTTTGCGTGGAGCCCCAGATCTTTGTCGATTGACAGTCATTTTGTACTTCTTCCATTTTCTTACTATGGCACCAACAGTTGTCTCCTTCTCGCCCAGCGTCTTACTGATGGTTTTGTAGCCCATTCCAGCCTTGTGCAGGTGTATGATCTTGTCCCTGACATCCTTAGACAGCTCCTTGCTCTTGGCCATTTTGTAGAGGTTAGAGTCTGACTGATTCACTGAGTCTGTGGACAGGTGTCTTTCATACAGGTGACCATTGCCGACAGCTGTCTGTCATGCAGGTAACGAGTTGATTTGGAGCATCTACCTGGTCTGTAGGGGCCAGATCTCTTACTGGTTGGTGGGGGATCAAATACTTATTTCCCTCTGCAGAATGCAAATAAATTCATATACTTTCCACAATGTGATTTTCCGGATTTAATTTGTGATGTGCTATCTCTCACTGTTACCAATAACCTACCCTTCAATTATGGGCTGCTCATGTCTTTGTCAGTGGGCAAACTTACAAAATCAGCAAGGGATCAAATACTTATTTCCCCCACTGTAATTGAGACTAGACCTAGAATAGAGATGTGCATTTCCTTGATTAGCAGTTGGATGACTAATAGTCATCTAAAACTAAACAGGGATAAAACTAAATTGCTTTCTGTTGGAGCTAAGGGTAAGAAAGACTTGGATAACTGTAACTATAGATAACATATCATATAAGCTAGAATCTTCACTACAAATTTTGGGTATAATGTTGGATCAGAATTTCAAAATGGAATCCTAAGTGAATTCTCTTGTAAAAAGATGTTTTTGGATTTCACGTAACTTAAGAAGGATCCAGAAATATTTACACCAGGAAAAGTCAGATTGGTTGTGCAGGCCTTACTGTTATCCAGATTAGACTACTGTAACATGGTCTATTTGAGATGTTCAAAGTATTTATTGAGGAGACTACCAACAATACAGAATACTTCCATTCACTAGATCTGTTCACTGAACAAATTTGATAGAGTGACATTGTGCATTCAATTACATTGGCTGCCTGTAGAAGCTGGAATTTATTATATTATTTATAGAATTCAATTTACTGTTTTCAAGTCTACCTCATTTAGGGGCCCTTTTACAAAGGCACATAGGCGCCTATGCACGTCCAACATGCATTAAATTGGCACTACTGCCTGGCTAATACGTGGCCTGGGTGGTAATTCCATTTTTGGCATGTGCCTAAAACACACAGTAGAAAATATTCTCTAATTTCTACCGCGGGGCCCTTATCCAGCGATAATCGGCAGTTGGTGCGCACTGCACACTTATCACCTGGTTATCGTGTGATACCTTACCGCTAAGTGAATGGGTGGTATTAAGGTCTCAGGACGATAATGGACACCCGCTGGTTTTCATTTTGCCGCACATCCATTTTCCGGCACATTAAAAAATCCCCTTTTTCCAGGCACACTCAGGAAATGGACCAGCGTGTGTCCAAAACACATGCCTACACAGGCCACTTTTGGGCGCACCTTACTGAAAGGGCTCCTTATTGTATTTATGTTTATTCTTGGTTATTTTACTATTGTTATGCTGTTAACAAAATTGTAAGTTTTATGTTAAACTGCACCTGCTGTACACCACCTTGGGTGAATCTCTTCATAAGGGTGGTTAATAAATCCCAATAAATAAATAAATAAAAATATTTCAGGCTGTAAAGAAGGGGAGATAATTCATTGCATTACACTCTACATATGCACAGCTTTTTGTCAGTTAGAATTGAAATGTTCCAAGTGATCACAACCTCTTCATTCTCCACAATGTTTTTTGCCACAACAAGGTTATAGTGTTTACAGCACCGTAGTTCAGTAGATAAACAGTGCTAACTTACTGTGTTTTTCTATATACAAGCCTTCATAGCCAGCAATATTATGTGCAAGAGAAGCTCCATGGCTGTTTTACTGCTTTTTTTCTCTGCTTGTTGTGAACCATCTTGTCCCTAGTTCACTGTCCTATGTTGCATATATCAGTCTCTCAGCTTCAAGTTTAGGTTCACCTCTTCTTAACTATTCTGGAGTCAGATTTTGATCAACATATGGTTCCTGAATGAATACTCTGTATTTCCCATTTAATCTGTGCATTTTCCTCTTGTTTATTCCCTTGTATTTTGAATTCTGTTGCTTCTTTTTCTGGCTTCTCACTCATTCCTTGCTCATTGAAGTTTAAGGATAGAGACCAATTCAAGATATGTACATTCATTGACACTTTTTGTACATTGGGTCTGTTGATGCTGTTAAGCATTCCAGAAGGCCTATGATAGTAGCTCTATGTCTAATAGGAATATGCATTCCTTAAAATGCACTTGGTTCGTTTGTGCACCTTAAAAGATTTAGGGCCCCTTTTACCAAATGGTGGTAAAAGGGGCCCTGTGGTGGCATCGGCCCGTGGGTTTGCTGTGCACCAAGGCCCCCCTTTACCACTGCCTGTAAAGGACTTTTGTCCTTTTAAATAAGGAAATGGGTATGCGGTATGTAAAACACTTTTTGTGTGGCCATTTCTTGGGGGAGCCCCTATTGGCTCCTAGTTAGGAGGCAGTAGGGGTGCCAGCAGTTGCGTGCTGCCCAATTACTGCTGAGCATGACCCCAGTGCTACAAAATTAAAAATATTTTCTAGCACCGGAATTGGCACACAGTGGGACTCAGAACTACAGCCGGGCTCCCCTGGGAGCCCAGCAGCAGGGCCGAATTGCCAGGTGCCATTCTGACGCTACCCCTACCACCCTTTTGTAAAAGGACCCCTTAGTGAGCACATGCATTAACCTATGAATTAACAGGTGTAAAGTTGATTTGCATGTATTAAAAAGTCTTATGGGGAGACTAACATTTACAGAGCATTGCTCTGGGTGTCTTTCTGATCTATCCCTGATCTACTCCTTGTGCATTGTTCTCTCAGGGTGAGAGAAGCATCAGTTACAGCTCTGCTCACTATAATTAGCAGTTTCCTTTGTTTCTAGTTGTGCAATAAACTCTGTCTTTGTCATTTCTCTCATGGCATGCTGCCCAGAGAAAAACACATATGGCATACTCACTGCTTAAATGCACATTATAACCACCTACCCTAGCATGTATATCAAAAATTTGCAGTAGGACCTTCATGTCTAAACACCACGTATTTACGAAGACTTTAAAAACAGTTGCTCTACCACTGACCCAGTAGTGTTATTCTACTGGATCAGCCAAACCACAGCATGAACTCTGTTCCCTTAACACTGTCATCAGTGGGCATGATGTGAGTAACTTTATAAGTGACTTGAAACTGTAGAACAACATTTTATATGCTCAGCTAGGTACTGTAATGTAAATTTACTTGGAAGCATACACATATAAAAATAAACACTAAGAAAACATAAAGGGGCCAATATTCGGCCCGTGGTGGTATGTGGCTGGCCAGCCACTTCCAACTTCAGGCTGAACTAACCCTGCAGCTCCTGGCACTGAATATCTGGCTAAGACCTCTGTCCTGGAAGTTATCTGGGCACAGGCCAATATTCAGGCCAGTGTCCGATTACTATGCCAGCTAAAGTTAAGAGAGCTTTTTTGCTGTCCCAATTTTATGCAGTTACTTAACTAGATAGCAGCTGAAAATCACCAGTAACTGGCTAACTTTCCACTCTGTCCGAACACTACCCACAGACCTCCCACAAACAGGGCAGCTGCCCTGGACCCAACAGCTCCAGGGGGCCCCACGGTTAAGGCATCTCTTCCCTTCTCCCCACCACAGTCTATTTTCTCCTCATTTCCTGATCTTCTTTAAAAATTTATTTCCCTTCTCAGAGGGGCCCCAGCACAGCAGCCATCCTCACAAGCTGCCTCTGGCTGTCTCGAAGCTTTCCCTCTCTGCTGCGATTCGCTCCCCTCTGTCGCAATTTCCTGTTTCCACCTGGGCGGATTGTGGGCAGCAGAGATGGAAAGCTTCAGGGCAGCTAGAGGCAGCTTGTGAGGGTGGTTGCTGCACTGGGGCCCCTCTGAGAAGGGAAATAAATTTTTAAAGACCGCAAGTTGAGGGGAAGGGAGATGGACCGTGGTGGGGAGAAGGGTAAGAGATGCCTGAACCGCGCAGTAGCAATGCAGATGGGGAGATCGGAGGGAGGGGAAGGAAAAGGGATCGGGGCCCTTTCCTTAATTTCTGCCCTGGGCCCCACCATGTCCAAAACCAGCCCTGCTCACAGACTAGCCAGTTACAGCATAGGTGGTTAGAGGGGATATTCAGCAGCACTATCTGGTTAAGTGCCACTAAATATCCCCAGATAGCCCTGCACAAGTAATTTAAATGGCCAGGAACCACTTTGAATATCGATCCCAAAATCTACTTTTATGTGAATATACACATTGGCTTTTGTGGGGGAAGGGAATGGGCAGAACTGGGGTGGGATTAGCACTATGCATTTTATTCATACATACACACAGAAAGTTACTGTTCCTCAGAGCAGGAGCTTTCAGGAAAGTGCCTACGTTGCTTTTATAAAACATGCCAACATATGTTTTTTCTGATTAGGTGCCCAATTGTAAAATTACCCTTCCTGCAACCCTCATTGGTCAACAAAACACAAAACAAACTCAGGGCCCTGTTTACTAAGGTGCGCTAGCATTTTTAGTGCGTGCTAAACACTAAAGACACCCATTTATTTCTATTGGTGTCCCTAGCATTTAGTGTGTGCTAAAAACACTAGCATGCCTATAGCACAGCTTAGTAAACAGGGCTCTCAATTTACAAAAGAAAAATTGAACAAGCTCCTTGATGCAAGCTAACACTGGTTGATTGACCAACACCTGCTGGTAAAAGCCCACAGCTCTCATTGCAATAAGCTCTGGCACCCACAAAAATCAGGACTGATCTCCTTCATGGCTTGAAACTAGGGGTGTGAACAGTGGAAAAAACTTTGTTTTGTTTTTTAAAAAATGTGGCTTTTCTCCACAATTTTTGTTGATATGTTTGGTTTGTTTCACATATTTATGCTAAAATATTTTTTAACCATGTTTGAACTATTTTTGTTTGCAATTCTTTTTATTAACATCTATCAAAGAACCAATCATCATAAAGGCTAGTCAAATGTGTGAACTTTCTTTACATAAACTAACGATTATAGCTGGGTTGCAATAAAGTGTAACAATATATCATGATCTACCATATAAAACTACGGCTACCATGCAGACTAGAGCCCAGCCCATCCTAGCCCAGACACACACACACACACACACCCTATGGCATAGTATGCTACATTACAACGCCAACACAATACACAATAAAACATTTTAATAGACAGCATAGGGTGTAAGCAAAGATGGAACATATAGATAAAATAAAGGATTAGTTAAAAAGAATTGTGAATGAGGTCAAAAAGGTGCTTGAACATTATCTTGGCTAGGGTAGGAGTGGATCAACATGTCTTGCTATAATATGTACAGTCGGTGTCATTTACTTCTTCCGTTACAGGCCTGATTGAAGAGCCAAGCTTTCACCTGCTTCCTGAAGTAGAGATAGTCTTGTGTTAAACAAAACCTTTCAGGGAGTGCATTCCAGAGCATGGGGGGCTACTCCGGAGAAGGCTCACTTGCAGGTATCACATCCTATGATATCCTTTAGAAAGGGTGTGGTTAGGGAACTTAGGAGGCCTTTACTAAAGATTAGCTCAAGTTATCTACAGCAGGGCCCATAGGAATAAAATGGGCCCTGCTGCAGATAACTCAAGCTAATCTTTAGTAAAAGACCCCCTTAGTGACCCTGAAGGTGTGTAAAGGAAGATCCTGTTCTTCAAATATTCTGGGACCATGTCCTTTAAGGGCCTTGAAGGTCAAACAGAGAGTTTTAAATTTGGCTCTGTATTGTACTGGTAGCTAGTGAAGTTTATGCAAAAATGGTGTGATGTGGTCACGTCGTTTACAACCTTTTAGTCTTGCTGTAGCATTCTGAATCATTTGAAGCTAGTGCAAACCCTTTGTAGTCAGATCAGTGTAGATTGCATTAGAATAATCCAGTCTTAATGTTATCATGGCATGCACAACTGAGACAAGGCTTGCCTTCTCAATGTAAGGCAACAGGCAGCGTAGTTGTTGCAAGTGAGAGAAGTTGCTCTTGAAGGTTGCTTGGATTTGGTGGATCAGAGTAAGTGTTCAATCAAACTGTATTCCAAGATTCTTGTGATTTGAGGGGGAGTTCATGTTTCCCAAAAGAGATTTTGATGTCAGGTATGTTGCCACGGAATCAAGCGAGTTCCCACCCGGACAGTTCCCATCCACCAATTCCCCCCAGGACAATTCCCACTTATGTGGACAATTCCCACCAAGGACTCTCCCTCTGCCCGGACATTTCCCACCCTCCCTAGCCTTTTTTTTTTTTTTTACCGACTGTAACTTTTCTTGTATCGGATCCCATAAGTCCTGGTGGTGTTTTTTTTTTTCTTTACAGCACCTGAAACAAGGAGGTTAGAGTAGCACATGGATGTACACAGAGGACGTATAATAACGGAATAACTTTTCATAGGTAGATTAGTAATTTGTTATAAACCATAATCAGTGTGTCATTTTGAGGGACTGAATTAGGTTGAAAACTAGTTTGGGAGGGATGTGGGGGCATTGCCCCCCCCCCCCCCCCAACATGAACTGCAGTTTGGATTTATCTATTTATTTATTTATTTATGACACTTAGAACCCAGATTAAACATGAATTTGGTTGAAACCTAGTTCCCCCTCACATATCTGGAAGGGGAAAGGGATATATAAAAGATAATGTTGTGGGGGGGATGTGAGGGGGTACTGGCCCCCCCAAACGATGTGGAAGAGAAAAGGGAGGAAGATTATTTGTCCTAGTGTGTTTTGCATTTTTTGGGTTATGGGTGGGAATTGTCCTCCCTGGTGTGGTGGGAATTGGTTCAGTGGGAATTGTCCAGATGGGAATTGATGGGTGAGAACTATTTGGTGGGAATTGACCTAGAACTGTCCCCACTTGTGTTAGGGTCCCATAGAAGATCAGTTTTACTTGGGTTCAGGCAAAGTTTGTTGTTTTTAGCCCAATCTTGAATTGATGTTAGACAGGTAGTCAGTTTATTCAGGACTGTGGATAAGTCAGGTTCAGTGGGTATGGGTAGCTGCATGTCATCCGCATAGATGTAGAACAGAGTGTCCATTGACTGAATCAGCTATCAAACAGCACAATTTTGGAATTCTCTACCTCTGCCATTAAGAATAGAATCCTCTTATTTAAGATTTAGGAAACTATTAAAATCCTACCTATTTAGGAAAGTCTTAACAATTTAAGTTTTGTTTTTTAAATCAAATATGATATTTGACCACACTTATTGTACAATCAGGGATGATTATTTCTCATTTTTATATACGTTTATTGTAATCTGCACTAAGTCTTCTGCGAGTAGCAGAATAGAAGTTCTCACATTATATTTTACTTGTGCAATTGTTCCTTAAGTTAGTCACTCTTCTTTCTACCTAACTCCTGTTCCTCTATCTTATCTGTCTGCATGTTCTACCTCTGCTGACAGCCTATGCTGTCTTATTAAAAGTCGCCACATCTCAAAAAAGATATAGTGGCATTAGAAAAGGTGCAGAGAAGGGCGATGAAAATGATAAAGGGGATGGGACGACTTCCCTAGGAGGAAAGGCTAAAGCGGCTAGGGCTCTTCAGCTTGGAGACAAGGCGGCTGAGGGGAGATGATAGATGTCTATAAAATAATGAGTGGAGTTGAACAGGTAGATGTGAAGCATCTGTTCACGCTTTCCAAAAATACAAGGACTAGGAGCATGTGATGAAGCTACAATGTAGTAAATTTAAAACGAATCGGAGAAAATTTTTTCTTCACTCAACGTGTAATTAAACTCTGGAATTCGTTGCCAGAGAATGTGGTAAAGGCGGAGTTTAAAAAAGGTTTGATTGGCTTCCTTAAGGAAAAGTCCATAGACCGTTATTAAATAGACTTGGGGAAAATCCACTATTTCTGGGATAAGCAGTATAAAATGTTTTGTACATTTTTGGGATCTTGCCGGGTATTTGTGACCTGGATTGGCCACTGTTGGAAACAGGATGCTGGGCTCAATGGATCTTTTGCCTTTTCAGTATGGCAATACTTATGTACTTATGTACTATTGGGTTGACAATGTAAGTACCATACTGTGCCAAAGTGTGCAATATTATTTGAATATGTTTACTGCTGTAAATGTCTATTCCCTAGGGACCCTGTTTAGCGTGAACTAAATGCTAGAGTCGCCCATATTTTCCGATGGGTGACTTTAGCGCACGCTAATCATTAACATGTTCTAAAAATGCTAGTGCGCCCATACCGCGGCTTCGTATACAGCGCCCTATGTTTGGCTTATTCCTCCTGTACACTGTCTTGGTTGAAACTCTTTCAAAAGATGGTAAATAAATCCTAATAAAGTATCAAAATCATAACAATCTCTTTCTGCATCCAAAAAGGTCACAACCTAAAACTAACCAGATTATTAAAAGAAAGAAGTTGCAACACTATCTTCTTATGGTCTGTGCATTTATTTGATGAAAGAGTTCCAATCCTTATCAAATTGTTCTTTTCACCCATGTAATTTACGTAACCTTCTCAATTAGGTACACTTGTCATGCTTTATTACACCAGTCTGTTATGGTTATACCTAATTGAGAAGCTTATTTATGAATTATGTAGTCAAAAAACAGTTTGATAAGAATTGGGACTCTTTCATCAAATATAAACACAGATCATAAGAAGATAGCTTTGCAACTCCTTTCTTTTAGTAATCTGATGTTAGAACTTTTTAATGTGTGAAAATCAATGGTGCACATTTTAATTCATAAAATAACGTGCATTAAATCACAACTCAACCCTTCCTCCTTATTCCCTGATGTGTTTATCCTACACGAACCTTCTACATTGTCACCCTGTATTTGCTATACCGGAACTGGCGATCGCCATCATGGTTAGTATGTAAGCCACATTGAGCCTGCAAATAGGTGGGAAAATGTGGGATACTAATACAATAAATAAATAAATTTTGTACAAACTTTTTTTTTAAGGTGTTTTAATAAACTGAATGTGTGCTACTGAAGGTGTACCACTACTTGAAATCTCCACCGGTCCAGAGTAGTAGATCACACTGGGGCCACTGAAGCAATGACAACTATCCTCAGATATAAGAGGTGGTGGTCTTTGTTTAATAACTAGGTGTTCCCTTTATTGTAGGAACTTGTCAGTTACCGAACATATTATAGAACAAAAATTAAGATATCAAAAATAGAGAGGGAGAAAGTGCTCTTCCTTTGTACTGTATGTTATGCAGGAATAAACCACAAATTTACATCTCATGCTTTCCACACACAGTATCAAGCTGGCAGATTAGATGTACCCAAATCTGATTACATCAGTACAGTCCTCTGATACAGAATGGAAATTGGTATAATCATCTTTAAATTATTTAGTCTATAGTGCCACCTAATGGATGAAACCTTTGCACACATTTCCAAAAGGTTTTCCAGTCTTTTTAATTTTTGTAATAGGGCACCTAGGCTGTGATGGATATTGTGTTATCGAAACATATGTGCTGATGTACCTTTATAAATAGCCTCCAAGAAATCAGGTATAACCACAATGTCTGAAGTAGGCACAAATACTCTGCCTAAGTGCATGTATGCATGGACCTTGCAATTCTACCCCAGCTTGGCCTAACTTCTGCCCCCAAGGAAGGCCTATATGTAAAAGTTATATGTCAATAGCATGGAATTTTATCTAAGTATACCTCTAGGCACTTCTATGAGATATTTTTGTCTGTAGACTGCTGTTTTACATATATTTAAAAAGGCTTATTAGATTCAAGATAGGCAGAGTAGGACGCTGTATGACAGATCTCCTATCTCCTTTGATTTTTTTTGTCTGCTTAGTTTACTTCTGATCTTTGTGAAATGGTGAAGAGGAAAAGGAGAATCATGGGGGTACCTCCATTCCTGAAAACCAGGCCAGTAGTCCTCAGTTGGTCACAGCCTTGAAGCCAGCTTCTGCATTAGGAGTGAGTCTTGCTATCTGGTCTGGTGAGAGTTCACCAGTCAGACGTGAGGCAACTTTGAGCTCTAAGAGGCAGGAGCTCATCTCCCTGACCAGAGTGAATAATACATTGGTAGCTGTTTCTGCAGAAACCAGCAGTGATGGACTGAGTAAGCAGCTTGTTCTAACCTCACGGCAACTTATTTGGTGTTGACCCTGACCCCGTCTAATCGTGTAACAGCCAGTAGGCTCTCGTCGAGTCAAATGCAATGTGAGGAGGGTGCAAATCTAGTGGCAGCTGTTGGAGGACAAAGAACCGGCTTAATCCATTCAGATCTGGCATGCCCCTCAGCGGGCCAGAGATCTTTGGAGCTGGCCAAACCTGCTGTAATTGCCATCTAGACGGTGCTGATAAAATTGGAAAAAAATGTAAGTCATTGAATTACAATTGTGGAGGGAGACCTTGGTTATTTGTTGAATCAATTCAGTTGAATGAAAAGTGGTTGAACAACATGAAACAATGAGGGATCTAAGAACAGAGGTAACATCTTTAAATGAAATTAAAGTTGTAATGTAAAAAGACTCTTTGTCCCTACATAACACTCTTGACGCTTTGGAGAACAGATCAAGATCTTTGACTTTAAGAGTTTTAAACTTCTCTAAGTCCTCCCTCCTATTCCCCTCTGGTTGTTCAAGAGGTTCTTGCAGGAATCTTTGAGGTTGCCTGAAGGAGCCATTCCACCGTTCCACAAAGCTTTTCATATTCCATATAGGAGAAGAATTGAAGCAAAGAGATCAGATGGCAAATTAAAAGCAGTATCACCAAATAAGCTGCTAAGTTCAAACTTTCTCAAAACATCAACAGATATTTTTCAAGAGAGGGCAATTGCTTGCAACTTTTGTCTTCGAGTCTAATAACCTGTGATGAGACTTTACTTTAATTTGGATCTTCCCAGATGTTTTCAAGCACACACATGAAAGACATAGAGCTTTTCTTCAATTAAAGCAAGAATTATTATCCCTGGATAGATCGTTCTTTTTGTGAGTTCTTGTTAAGTGTCTAATAAAATTTGAATATCGTAGTTGTTTTCTGAGATCCAAAGCAGCTGAGGCTATTTTTAGATTCCAAGAAAAAATATTTCTGTACAGGTCTTGGGGTGAAGACCATGGCTAAGACTTATAGAACTGTTTGTGACTATTTCCTTTCCTTTTTATTTTGTAAGGACAGTTATTTCCAAAGAGATTCTATGGCACAGCAAGTCAACAAGCTTTTCCTGAACATCATAAACTAGGTCTCAAGCCCAGAGCCAGGTAAGCCTTCAAGCACCAATACCCATGGCAGATCTCAATAGCATATCAAAAATATAATTGGTAACCTAAACTATATATTTTCTACACTTGGAAACTAGTGAACAGAATTGCTTGGAATTCTCCCAAGGAATTGTCTGCAAACTCCCTGATACTGCGCACAGTGATTCACAAGCATGTGCTCCTAATGAGCTGGTAAGAAGCTAGGAAGGGAGCATAGCATTTTGAAAAAACTTCCTTCCAAGACTTCAGTTTCTGAGCTTCTCTCTCCTGGGGCACTGAGAAACAAGTCTTGGAACTTTTGGCGCTTTTGAGATGGATTTGACTACCATGGAATGCCGAGGACACTGTTGCTTCTCAAATCCAGCAGCTTTCTGAACTCTGTAAATAGAGTTGTCCTTGCTAATAGATGCTGCAGAGAAGGGGGCTTCCTTCATTCATCTGTATGTCCTTCAGGATTGTGTGAACAGGTACTCTGTCTCCTGGGGGGAAGGGATCAAGGAATTGGGGGTTGCTAATGTTCCTGCCCTGGGTTTCTACTCAGTCTCTAACTTAAATGGAATAGCCTCATCCATTTCTCTTACAAAATCAATGAATGAGAATTCTTCTGGTGGGGATTCTCTTCTGTCATGAGGGAAGATGGGCTCAAATGGCTTTCCATCAGACCCTCTTCAGAAAATACACCCAACTCATAATCAGAGAGTGGTGGATGCTTGGAATGCTCTCCGTGGGAGAGGAAAACGGTAACGGAATTCAAACATGCATGGGATAAACATAAAGGAATCCTATTCTGAGGGAAC
Organism: Microcaecilia unicolor; assembly: GCF_901765095.1. Lineage (NCBI taxonomy): Eukaryota > Metazoa > Chordata > Amphibia > Gymnophiona > Siphonopidae > Microcaecilia > Microcaecilia unicolor. The sequence continues at coordinate 297,482,002 of NC_044035.1, read as the reverse complement.
GGATCCTCAGAAGCTTAGCTGAGATTAGGTGGCAGAGCCGGTGGTGGGAGGCGGGGCTGGTGGTTGGGAGGCGAGGATATTGCTGTGCAGACTTATACGGTCTGTGCCAGAGCTGGTGGTTGGGAGGTAGGGATAGTGCTGGGCAGACTTATACGGTGCCCTGAAAATGACAGATACAAATCAAGGTAAGGTATACACAAAAAGTAGCACATATGAGTTTATCTTCTTGGGCAGACTGGATGGACCATGCAGGTCTTTTTCTGCCGTCATCTACTATGTTACTATGTTACTATCCAGCTTATAATCGAAAGTGATCGCCGGCCATCTTCCGACATAAATCGGTAGATGGCCAGCGATTTCTTAAAAGTGGCGAAATCGGTATAATCGAAAGCGGCATTTTTGACAGCATCGCCGCTTTCCCGTTGCTTCGCTGGCGAAAGTTCAAGGGGGCGTGTCGGTAGATTAGCGAAGGTGGGACATGGGCGGGCATGGGCGGGGCTACCAGATGGCCGGCTTTCATCAATAATGGAAAAAAAAAAGCGGCGTTAAGCAGTATTTTGCCGGCTTTACTTGGTCCTTTTATTTTCACGACCAAGCTTCAAAAAGGTTCCCCAACTGACCAGATGACCACTGGAAGGAATAGGGGATGACCTCCCCATACTCCCCCAGTGGTCACCAATCCCCTTCCAAACTAAAAAAATAAAACTAAAAACCTTTTTTCCAGCCTGTATGCCAGCCTCAAATGCCGTACCCACCTCCATGACAGCAGAATGTGTTGTATCCTCCGACAGCCTTTCCCTGGTTGCGATGTGGCTCTCGGGTGAGTGTGACACCTTTTCTGTTAGGTGCCCTGCAGAGAGTTACATTAGCAATGCATTGTGGTGGGTGTAGGGTACTGGGCTCTACTCCCATGGTGCTTTTCCCCCCTTCTAACTGGGTCAGAGTGTGCCCTGTTTTGTTTCCTGTTGTAGTCCATGCGGTAGTGGCCATTTTTGTAAGCCAGTTTTAGTTCCCTTTCCTGTGTTACCCACGTTAGAGAACGTAGTTCTTACCTTGAATGGTGCTGAAAGAGGGCATTGTACACCATTGTGCCAGCTCTGACCTACTGCTAATCTTAGTACCAGGGGACTCTTTGCCAGTGGGGCACAACCTCTGATCTGCAGTTAACTGTGAGTAAATGTGGTTATTTCAAGAAAGGAATTTTTCAGAGAGATTAGTCTTCAGGTGTGAACTGGTGTGCCAAAGTTATACAGCAGCAATAAGTCCTAGAGGCTGTATGCAGGTCCCTGGAGCAATTTTAGTGGGTGCAGTACATTTGTGGGTAGTGGGTTGGGGGGGCTCAGCTCCCAAAGTAAGGGAGCTATGCACGTGGTTGGAGCTTTTCTGAAGTCCACCGCAGTGACCCCTAGGGTGGCTGGTTGGTGTCCTGGCATGTCAGGGGGGCCAGTGCACCAAAAATGCTGTCTCCTCCCACAGCCAAATGCCTTGAATTTGGCAGGGGTTTGAGATGGCCGACATAACTTTCGTTCGATTATGCCCCTCCACGTTACTCAGATTTAGATCCTGACAAATACTCCAAAGTAGTCTGGGTCTGTGTCTTTCTCTGCATAATAGCATTGGTGTCGGGAAATCCAAGATGGCATTTGGTGCAGACAGGCGTTTGTTGAGCTCCTGAGACTCTGTGATTGAGCTAGACGCAATGAAGTCTTTCCCCATGCTGGATATGGGGGAAAAAAAGGGAAAACCAGGGCTCTTCCCTCCTCTTGCCCTGGAGAAAATCCTACTTTGCATCCAATCACTCTGGAGAGATTCAGCGTTCAGACGCTGGAAGAACAGACACTCGCTTCAATTGGTTCTGCAGTCTTTTCGGCGGATCGCAGCAGAGGGAGTTTCGCTCAGCCGTCCCTCCAACGCAGCTCCCCCACGACCTGGAAACAGATCGGTGACGGCAGAGACACAGCACGGAGAGACGCCCGAAGTGGAGTTGGTCTCCCTTGCTGCAAGAGGAGGACCTGTTGCTACTTCATCCCCAGGGATTTCAACTTCAGAGTGTGCAGGCTGTTCAGCCTTCTTTTTCCCTCAACCTGGGAGCTGCTTCTAGTGGTAATGGAGGATTTAAGAAACCGGCTGTGGTGACTATGGAGTCCTTGTGGGATGCAATTCAAGGTCTGAACTCTACCCTTCTTCAGGTAACTAACTCCTTTAGGGGAGAGGTTTCTGATATAAAACAGTCATACCAGGTTCTGTCTGGGAAAATGGATCTCCAAGTAACTAAAACTGATTCACTAGAAGGTGAAATTAAACAATTACAGAGCTTTGCATTAACAGTTACCAGGGAGAGAGATATTCAAGCTCGGAAGCTTGAATATTTAGATAATCATGGAAGAAGGAATAATTTGAGATTTTTTTCATTTTCCTAAATCACTATTAATTCCTGCTCTGGAAAAGCTGAAAAGATATTTTTGTGAAATACTGGGAATTCCGGCTGAGGGTTTTCCACCCATAGTCAGAGTCCAATATATAACAGGATCTTTGAGAACTTCATCCGTGAATCCTCAACCTGAATTAAATCTGACTGAATTCTTGGAGAGCTCTCTAGAAGTTATAACCGAACAAACTACTCTTCTAGTGACTTTTGCTTTAGAGTTGGACAGAAATAATATATTTCATTTACACTTTTGTCATATGAATGCACTATTTTTGGGATCTAAGGTTCAAATTTTCCCTGATTTAGCTGGAGACACGTAAAAAAAAGAAGACTATAATTCTTGGCTTTAAAACCGAGAGTTCTCACCTGAGGTGGATCTTTTGCATTAAAATTTGCTTGTTGATGTTGTCTCTTAATTTGATTAATTTTCTTATCTTTGACCCAAAGAAATTGCAGGAATTTATTATTTCTAAAGAAGGTGTAAGAGATGTCTCCTTGAATGTTCCCACCTGTTAATAATATGCTGTTTAAATTGGCTGTGAGTGTTTGTTGCTCTTCCCTGCTCCATTTGATTTAATTAATCTATTTATTTCAGTATTTCCTTGTATCTGGATCCAATATATTGTGGACAATGTTTGAAGGCAATTTCTTTTTTAATTATAGGTTAAATCATATTCTTTAATTCTATTGCTGATATTGCTAAACATTTATGTTTGTTACATGAATTTATAATTAAATCTATATATTAAAAAAATAACATTGGTGTCATACCTTTTGGCATGGGCATCAAAACACAGAAAATGACCAATGCCTCATTGAAGCTTCCTCCCCAGACACACTGGAGATAAAGGTGCAGCAAATATAGAGTAGGAGGCTCTCTGAGGTCTCAGTGTTGAGGCCTCCTTTGCAGGTAGTGTGTGAGGCTTGAGGACCAGTTGGATGTCTCTCTGTATCAACATTGCATTGAGCAAAAAAGTGTTCCATTCACTCATCAAATCTCCTCATGAGCTGCTCCTCAAGGGTTGCCATCAACAAAGGCACAGGGAATGCAGTAGGAGTAGCCATGTTCTCCTGAGTCACTTGTGGAGTATCAGAAACCAGGTCTCAGGTCCTTGAAAGCTGTTTCACCTCCCTTCCACAATGCAGATGAGGATGAGCAGTCCTCATGTCAGGGCACTTCAAGGACACCAGTGACCTCAATTCCTTGGCGTCATGCTCTGCTAAGATATGATGCAACTGTAGCTGGCCTCCATCTGGTGCTCAGCACCATGACGTCTTGGTGTTGCTAAAGTCAAGAGTAAATCCTTCTTCTTCAGGCAGCTTTCACATGATGACCAGTCACAATGGTTTTATGAATACTCAATGTTGAGGGTGAACTATGCACTCTTGATGCCAATGCACCCCGTGCCCAATGCAGCTCTAGGATCCACGGAGACTGATGTTTCTGATACCCATGTTGATGGACCAGACTTCTCAGCACCATAAATCAATTTGCACTGCTTTCCTCAACCATGAAAACCTCTCTTGGACATCTGTGAACACAATCTATTAGAAAGATTATGGTTGGGCCCCAGGCATTGCAAGTATCAGTTGTGAGAATCCATAATGGATATGGTCCTATTGCACTGGATGTAATTTTTAAAGCTGATGAGGGATTTTTTTCTGGTACATCTGATCCGAATAAATAGCTGCTGCAAAATCAAATGACTCGATTTTGAACTAAAGTACCCAGACCAGGAGCTCGAGGTCAGAGATCTACAACTGGCTGGTGCAAAAAACAAACAAAACTCAAGCCCCCTACCCCCATGAAACAAACTTGTAGACAGGGAAAAAGTACCACGTGACAGGAACATGAGAAACTTAACCCCCCCCCCCCCCCTTTTTAGCAAAAACACATCACCTTGAGACAAACTCTGATGATGTGCATCTGACCAGCTCCATTGAAAGATGAAAACTGAGGTAGTCCCGTGTGCTAGCGGCAGTCATAAAGTGGCGTGCATGTGTGATGAAGCAACTCAAAAGCTTCTAGTACTTACTAAGCTGGAGAAGCTTTCCTGGGTGAGTGCCATTGGTGACATCATCCATTTAATGAGGATTTCTTTCCTGCTTATCTTCAGAGAAAGGGAATGATGATCCTGAGCAGGGGCAGGATTGAGAGGGGGATAGAGATGCCAAGATTTGATCATTAGCATGTCATTTGAAAGCTCTCTCACTCACACACTCTTTAAGCTCCTTCTTTCATTCATCAGAGCTTCAGTGCCAGTGTACTGATCCTGATCACTGTTTTCATGAGGCAAGCCTAAGCGCAGAAAAGTCAGAAAAATCTGATCATATTTACCTATTTCCAGTCTCTGACTGGTTCTTAGGAGCTGAGTGAGTCAATCAGCTTTAGGAGGTAGGAATTAATGAGCTGGGTTAAAAAGCACTTTTCAAAGGCACAAAAGACAAGAAGGGAGAGTTGAGAAGATCCTAATGCCTCCCTCACTTTTCAATGTGTCTGTCTCACCCCTCCCTCCTTGTGGTTCTACCTGAGCAGTATATGTGTCTGCCTGCCTGCCTGCCTGCCTCTCTTTCCCTCTGTGTATTACTGTGTCTGTATCTGCCTCTCTATATCCATCTGCCTTTGTGTCTCTTTCCATCACTGTATATGCTGGATTCTTTCAGAGACACCAAAGAAAATATTTTATATTGCTTTTTCATTGTACCAGAATCCCCTCCTTGCACAATGCCATAACCTTGGAAAAGGTTTGGAGAACCGTTGTTACATCAAAGGGCAGAGCACAAAATTAAAAGTGCTGCCCTAAAACAGCAAAGTGAAGGAAACTTTGGTGAGCTTTTCAAATGGGAATGTGTAGGTACACCTCTGTGAGATCTAGGAAGATGAGAAATTCTCTTAGAACCATCATGATCACCGACTGCAATGTTTCCATGTGAAAACTTGGAACCTTTAAGGCTCTGTTTACTCTTTTTAGATCTAATCTAGACCTCCTTCTTAGGAACAACAAAATTAAATGGAGTAACTTCTGAAGCACCACTCGGCTGACAGAACCGGAACCATCGCTTGCAGTTGAATCGTTTTTTGCAGAGTGTCCCTGATGGCCCCTGCTTACCAGCAGGAATGACAGGGAGATTACAGAAAAAGTTCCTCAGAGGCTGTTTGAACTCGAGGGTATACCCCTTGCAAACCACTTTGAGAACCCACTACTGATTCGTAGTAATGTGAGTTCATCTATCCAAAGTGGCCATGACGATATGAGTACCATCCAGTATGATAACTGAATTTAGGATCTGTAAAAAAATGAGTAGCATCGCGGATGTAAGAGCGACACAATGGCACCAAAGGAGCATTAGATACTCATCTACGACCACAGCATGTTTCCACAGAATTTTTGCTCAAATAGTTGTTTTATGTGTTAATTTTTTTATGTTTCAAGATGAGCTGGGGTTTTTTTTTTTGTTTGTTTTTTTTTACAAATTTCTGGTGTGGCGATGGGTGCTACTTTTGCCTCCTCAATTGCCAACCTTTATGTCTGCTAATGAGTCCAAATGGGTTTTTGATTCAAGATTTATTGGTAGGATTCTTTTATGGGTCAGATATATAGATGATGTGTTTTTGCTGTAGTTGAGACGACAGCATGATTTACAGGAATTTGTCCAATGGCTTAATACCTGCAATGCACATATTCAGTTTACACACTTTTTCTAGTGAGTGAATTTTTTGGATGTTTGAATTTACAAAATAATTCCTTTAACATCAAGGTTTACAAAAATCCCACTGACTGAAATACAATGTTGCAATATTGCAGTTGTTATCCTGTTAAGTTTAAAAACAATCTCTCTTATTCACAAATTTTGTGATATAAGCGTATTTGTTCTGAAGATTCTGATTTCAAGTTGCAATCAAAATTGTTTTCTGAAGATGTATCTAAAAGGGGGTATCCCTTTTTGAAGAAAGCTTATGAATGTGCCAATTATTGTAATCGTGATTTGTTTAGTCTTGTAATTCTGTTACTTTGGACAACACAGTACATACTTGTATGATATGTTTTTTGATGGGTGTGGAAGCGGCGGCCAAGGTCATCAGTAAAAATTTGGGAGGGGATGAGAACGCATCCTGTTGTCAAGGACCAATGGGTCTGGATTGCTTTTTCCAAGACACACAATTTGAAGGCAATACTGAGTCCATTGGTTTTATCAGTCTTGTAGCAGCCCACTGGACCAATGGAGAGCCACAAACGGTGTGGCAACTGTAGAACTTGTGCTATGACTACTGAAATCTCCTCCTTTACTAATCCTTATGATGGTCAACAATATACAGATGAGCATCAACTACTCTTTTCTGTAGGGCCTATGAAATTTCTTTTGACCATGACATGCAGAGTTCCTACCAACTTTTATGATGAACAACATCAAACTCAGAACCTTTGGACCTTGATACAGGGCAGTTTGTCCAAATTCACTCATGCAGATTTACTCTGCAGGATGGTAGAAGCTCATTATAATTAGCCAATTAATTATTCTAAGAAAACTAGTGGTTATTTTACTATTTTACACACTAACTCTGAATTAGTCCTTTTGTTCTTAATATGTGCATTAATGTGTCTTAGGCACAGACTTAAAAACTAACCCCCCCCCCCCCCAACTGCTTTCACTTAAATTAGGGTACCATGGTAAGAACTTGCAAGTCTCATTATTTAGGGTACACTAACTTTCTCAGTATCTTATATAAAAAGAGGCCTACAGGTTTTTTTGTCCATCCTTCTGTAGCCACATTTGGGTCCATCTCTGCTTCAATGAATTTGGATTCACACCTTTTTAAAAAACTAACCCCCCCCCCCCCCAACTGCTTTCACTTAAATTAGGGTACCATGGTAAGAACTTGCAAGTCTCATTATTTAGGGTACACTAACTTTCTCAGTATCTTATATAAAAAGAGGCCTACAGGTTTTTTTGTCCATCCTTCTGTAGCCACATTTGGGTCCATCTCTGCTTCAATGAATTTGGATTCACACCTTTTTAAAAAAAAAAGTAAACTACTAGATAGGTGAAAAAAAAAATAACAATTTGGGTCAAGAAAATGTTTCTAAAATTGTTTACTTGTTTATATTTTGCATTATAGAGTAGAGCATTTACTGGTTGTACTAATTCTTGAGCTTCCATGAGGCTCCTTAGATACTGATGTCACCAGCCAATCCAGCAGTAAATACTATACTAGTTAAGCTTACACCATAACACCATAGATGACAAATCAGTGCATTAGTATAAAATACAAAAAGCCATAGTTAGAGAGTCCATATAAATATTACACATATTTATAAAGTATGTACTGTATTAGGAAATACAGAGGCAACGGAAGAGATGACATTTGTATTATGAATGACCTCAAATTGATGGAAAGTGAACAAACAGAACAGTTTTGACTAAGAGTTAGGGGTCTCTTACTAAAAGATTAGAACGTTATTTGCCTCAACATCCATTTCTTCCCCATGGGCCCTGCTAGAGATGTGTACTAATCTTTAGTAAAAGACCCCCCCCCTTTGACAATTTTAGGACAAAGGCCATGGAAGATCTGATAGATTCTTTATTGCAGCAATTTGTGAAATAATACACTTGAAGAGAATGGCTTTACTGAAAATGGTAGGTGTACTATTTAATCTTAAGTTGAAGAGTCATTGTACATGAATCAGTAATATGGAAAAGGTTGCTGAAATTATTCAAATACTGCTGTTTAACAACATAAAATGAATCCTGGTTTAATATCCGTAAGTGTAACTTAATACACAAACATTACATGCTGTGATGAAAAAAATCTCACACTATTTTAAAATTACTACATTCTTACATACTGGAGTAGATTTTCAAAGGAAAACAATTTAGTTACCCTATATGGAGCTTCACATTAATATCTGCCTCTTTAAAAATCTACTGCCACCGAGTGTTAAATGTAACTGTCTAGCTATACTTAGCCACCAAAATTCTGGGCAGTCCTATGAGTGGGGTTAGAGGAAGGACTGGCATAAATCTAGCTGGCTATGCTTGGGTACTCGGAGCTGCCAGCCCCCTGACCCGAACACCAGCATTCTGATTTGCTTAAGAATTCCCTTCCCTCTTGCATTAAACCCAGCAAAGTGATAAAAAAACCTCCCCCCAACACAAAGAATATTCTACCTCACAACCCAACACTCCAAGTAACTCCCCTTCAATCTGGCAACAGAACCTCTCTCTCCAGAGCCTATATGGATTTCCCCAACTTCGTATTTGAACAGAAGATGATAAACATATTTCCTACCTCTAAGATGGTGGTATCAGATGGACTAAAAGGGAGATGCTTATATTTCTTTCATGGGGGTCCCGGGGTTTGAAGGGAAAAAAGGGAGAAACTGAAAGAACAATGAATGCCAGGGTTTGATGGGGTGGGGTCTCTCCCTCCCCCCTCCTAAAAAAAGGAGCTACTTCTTAAATTAAGGAGTTATAGGTTACAATTTTTCTAGAAAACTAAATTATAAACTTACCTAGCTATACTATAGCTAGTTTATCTTCACCCACAACCTAGACAGTAAAATTGCAGCTAAAGTTATTCAAAACCTCATAGTTATTTCAGTACAGTCTCTATTATCCGACCATCGGGCATATCCGACAGACCCCCCCACACACAGTGATGTCATCAAATTGCCATTAAGAAGTGTGCAGGTTCTCTTCCTGTGTTCCAGTTTCACACATTGCTGGTTAGTGCTAATAAACAATACTGTATTTTAAATAAAGACAACTTATGCCTATTCTTTATGCATAAAGTATGTTTTCCATGCAGTTTTTAAAGGGTTACCATTGTTTTCTGTATTATCAAACTTTTCATTTATCCGACAATGGCTAAGTCCTGTTTTCATCGGATAATCAAGACTGCACTGGTTATCAGCCGCTCAGCAGCTTCTTGAAAAAAGTCAGCCCCAGTGCTTTTAGTAAATCAACTTTGATAGTACTGTACAACCACAAGAAATCTCAATATAAACCAAAACAACCCGACATCCAAAATATACATATACAAATAAGTTCTATTACAATACTGAATATAATAGTTGTTTACACACAATTAGTTCACAAATTGTCCAATGGGTCTGTAGAAAACATTTCCAGCACAAAATTATTTGGCAACCTGTTGAAAAGACAAACATAAGTAGATGTCATTGAAAATTGATTTCACTGCAGGAAAAAAATGCAATAATTATAGGGGTGTCAGATATATGAACATCATTTCTTAATTTCATAACAAACTTTCTCATGGACTTGCAGCTTAAAAGCAAGTATATGCAAGCAAATTTATATCTTACTATCTAGAAAAAGGTTCTACAAACAATTAGTTCACAAATTGTCCAATGGGCCTTTACATTTCCAGCACAAAATTATTTGGCAACCTGTTGAAAAGACAAACATAAGTAGGTGTCCCAAAGACAAATGCTTTTGTTACTACAAGACTACAGGCTGCTATTAACATTAAAAAATCCAACTCAGCAAGAAGAAATTATGTCTCACCTGATAATTTTCTCTCTTTTAGTCTAATTAGACCAATCCAGACTATTGGGACTAGTTATAAAAACATATGAATAGAAATACTGGGTCAGACCAATGGTCCATCTAGCTCAGTATCCTGCTTCCAACAATAGCCAATCCAGGTCACAGGTACCTGGCAGAAACCCAATTAGTAGCAACATTCCATGCTACTAATCCCAGGGCAAGCAGTGGCTTCCCCAGGTCTATCTCAATAACATATCTTTCCTACTCCTTTGCTTTTCGTCCTTTTTAGGCATGGATGTTTTTCCCCCTTTGGTAATCGCTGTTGGGCATCCAGATTTCATGACCTCCCTAGTGCCGCTCAAAATATACCCCCTTGCTGTCTAGACGCACTGCAGTGTTGGACATCCCTATTTTGCCTTTGCAAAATCAGGATTTGGACATTTCAAGCACATGGACATCCATTATGGCCTTTTGAGACATCGATATGCTTTGAAAATGAGCGCCTTAATGTTATTCTTAACATTTAAGCTATTAAATAATTGTAAATATGGCTACAACTGAAACAAATTAATCAAAAGCACTATGAAGAAAAAATATTTACAAAATCCTTCTCAAATTGCTTACAAACCTTTTCTCCTTCTACTTCTTCCACTCCTGCTTGAGTCATAAGGTCAGCAATATTCTTCTCCAAGTCATCAATGCGGCCACTCATCTCATCAAGTAATGAAGTTAAAGAAAAGAATTTTCTAGCAGCCTCATGTCTTAACTGTCTTATATTTTCTCAGATCCTTGTTTATGTACACAACCAGATTAAGATGCATTGTATTTTGAAAAACCTGCCTTTGACTATTTTATTGAAGTAATTTCTGAGTGAAAAAGGGGGGGGGGGGGGGGCGCAAAGAAAGCATGTGGAGCATGACTCAAGGAATTCTTCCCAATCTCTTGGTGTGTGTTTCTGACCTGTATGTGTTCGGTTTAAAGAATAATAAAAATGAAACCAAGTGTGACAATATCTAACCATTAGAAGTCATTGTCAGATCTCACTCCCCCAAGTATTGCTATACTTCTCCATCCAAGGTGATAGTATACATAGCAGCCAGAAGCAACAGCACAGTCATTAACCTCATAATTCTATAAAAATTGCATGAGAAAATCTGCGCTCATAATTAAATTGAATAACGAGCTAATTAGCACCAATTGGCTTTTTAATGATTATTGGCACTAGTTAGATTTAATTGGCATTTGTGTGTGATCTGAAAAAGGGAGCAGCTGTGTGAGAGCACCACCTTGATAGGTGAAGCAAAGAGGCACAGTACTCCAGAAGCACACCATAAAGCTAAACAAGTTCTACATCCAAAGCACCACCTTGCCTCCCCCCACCCACCAACAATGAGTGCAGAGCTAGAAAATTTTTCCCATAAAAAGCTTACCATACAGAAACATTTCTGAATACTAATATCAACAAAAACTCTTTCATTCCCAGGCATATTGTGAAGGACTACAACTCTAGAATGGGTTCTCAACCCCTTTAAAAAAAAAAATAAAAAATTGGGGGCACACTTTCACCTTCGCCTGATCCTCATGGCACACCAAACCAAATTTCACAAAGCTGTCATATTTGCTAGTCATAGGCTGCATAACTGTGAAGTGCCAGAAAATGCACTTTAAATTAAAGTATACCAGAGATACAGGAGAAGAAAATAAAGAACCATGTGAGGATTTACTACATAAAGCAGTAAAACAAAACTGTTCCTTTGACCCCCAAGTGCACATATCCTGCCTGTTCCACCCCACTCCCCCACAAATCCAGCTTGTATATCTATCTGCAGCCTCTTTCTGCTCCCTCCACTCACACACACAGCGAGCCTATCCCTCTCTCTCAACCAACCTCCCCAGAATTCAAATGACCAGACTTGTCTCCGTTCCAATACACATTGTTGCTTATTTCTGCCTCACACACCTACAGCCAGCATATTCATCTCTGTCCCATCATCTACTTAACACAACTACAGCCAGCATATCCATCTCTATCCCCCACCACACACATACAGCAAGCTTGTCCCTTCCTCTGATCCCCCCCCAAAGCACATGACCAGCCTCTGCATCTCTCTAATCCCCTAACCCAATGCACACAATCACCTCTTTCTGCACTATCTTGCACAAACATACAGCCATCCCATCCCTTTCTCGTCCCCCCCACCCCCAATTCAACAAGGCCAGCCTGTTCCTCTCTTTTGTCCCCCCCCCCCCCCGCCATGCAAACTGCTACCTCTTTCTGCACCACTCTCTCATAAATCTAGAATTAATATTTACAACAATTTTACATGATTCTGTTCCTATGTTAGACATTGATTTTCATTATGTACAATTAATCAGTATACATTTTTTGGTATGTTTTACTCTTAGATTACAAAACATAATGTGATATCAACATCAATTTTACATGATCCAGTTTCTATGTTAGACATTGATCTTCATTATGTACAATTAATTAGGTTAGTCAGTTTCTGCACAACAGTTTTCTGATCACGAGTTAGCTGCTTAAATATTTTTGATGTTCTCATCAGATTTTACAAGTGGATGACCCTATTTGGTGTATGAGGTATTTACACGTTTTTTTTTTATACATATATCTTTTTAAAAATTGATCATTATGATTTGTTAAATTTAGTGGGAGCAAATGGCTGACCCTGTTTTAATAAAAAGGCCTAATGCATTAGCAATCTAAATTCAGGAGAGAAAGGATGGAGATGCACTGTTTACCTGAGACTGAGACCTTGACGGCAAAATGGCAGCTGCTGCCTGAGGAAACCGTGAAGGAAGCTCTGTCATTGGGCTCTCCCCAACTCCAAAATGGCTGCTGTTCCTCCGGTTTCCCGAGAAAGACCATGAGCAGAAAAGAAGGGGAAACTGGCTGAGAAATCAGAGTTGGCAGTTGGACAGCTGATTTAGACATGCCTTCCCCCGGGTCAGCCATGGATTTATTCTGTTTCTGTGCCATTTTACATATAGTGATGCAACATGACATGCAGCAAGAACAGTGCTTATCTGTTTCTGCAGCACCTCCATGGTGTCAGGACCCAAGAGGCGAAGGGGGCGAGGCAGGGCAGAAACAACCGAGAAGGGGAGCCACAACCCAGACACATCAAAAGGAAGAGAACAAACCCAATACTTCAAGACAAAATAAAGCGGACAGAGGCAGCAGAGCAGAAATTTTAGGCAGACTTACCACCAATGCCCTGCTGAATGTTTTCCACAAAGCCAGTCAAGGGGATGAACAAATTCAACTTTGCTGACCTCCTCAGTAATCTGCTGTCCAAACTCTTTTTTTTTCTTTTTTAGGGAGAGGATGGAGCTGACAGGAGGAGAGACAAGGGGAGGGGGTATCCAGAGAGACAGGGAAAAGGGACAGTGACCTAGAGACCTCTAGGTATGAGTCCCAGGTAGAGATGTAGTACCCCAAGCTCAACTGGGAGCTAGTTAACCAACTAGACCTGGAGCACCTCTGTAATCAGGAGCCATAGAGCACATCTTCGACCACCTGCTGGAGATAGAAAATACTGAACAGCGGGAGCTAGATAAAGAATCTTATAAAACATATCACAATTCTGAGTTGTCTATCTCTACCTGCTGGTCAAAGGACACAATACTGGCTTCTCTGGAATAGTCTACAGTGAAAAGGAATAAAACTTTAGAACATTCACAGAACATTAATTGTTGAAGCCTTCAGGGTTGCTGAAATATGAAAATGTACATCTAAAAACAGAATGTTGTGTAAATGTAGTCTGCATCCACCAAGGCATAAAAAGGATATTTCTTCCAATAATCTGGTCCGACATGGTCTGAAATTTGTCCTGCATCTGTTGAAGTAAAGTCTGTACCTATAAAGAGAAAAATACATCACGAGTTGTATTTTGGTAAATTTTTAGAGGGACTGCCAAAACAAATTTATATTGATATACAGCTGAAAATACTGGCATTAATGGCACCTTGAATAATGTGTGCAGGTCTGGTCACCCCATCTCCAAAAAGATACAACAGAGCTAGAAAAAGGTAGAGAGAAGGTAAACAAAAAAAGGAATTAAATCCACTTCTCTACTTAAAAAAAGAAAGAAATACTGAACAGGTTAGGGCTCTTCTGCCTCAGAAGAAATAACTAAATGCTGATTATAATAAATGTCTTTAAAATCAAGAGTGGGGTAGAAAGAGTACGTAATATTTGAAAGGGTATGCATAATATCCCTAACAGGGAAGGGAAATGGGCCTTGATATACCCACCTTTCTGTGGTTTTTGCAACTACATTCAGGGGCCCTTTTACAAAGGTGTGCAGGCACCTACACCTGTCCAACACGCATCAACAAGTGGTAGAAAATATTTTCTATTTTCTACCGCGGGGCCCTTACCTGGCGATAATTGGCAGTTGGCATGCGCTGCACGCTTACCACCCGGTTAGCGCGTGAGACCTTACCACTAAGTCAACGTGTGGCATTATGGTCTCAGGCCAAAAATGGACGCCCGCTGATTTTCATTTTGCCATATGTCGTTTTTCTGTCACATTAAAAAATCCCCCCTTTCCCAGGTGCACTCAGGAAATGGACCAGCGCGTGTCCAAAACATGACCTTTTGGGCGTGCCTTAGTAAAAGGGCCCCTCAAAGCAGTTTACATAGTATATACAAGTACTTATTTGTACCTGGGGCAATGGAGGGTTAAGTGACTTGCCCAGAGTCAGAAGGAGCTGCAGTGGGAATTAAATCCAGTTACCCAGGATCAAAGTCCACTGCATTAACCACTAGGCTACTCCTCCACTACATGAAACTAACAGGTATGCATATAAGAATAAAGGGGGTCTTTTACTAAGCCACAGTAGCATTTTTAGCTCATCGCAGAACTCAGTTGGGCGTCTTGGCTTTTACCGCCAGTTGATTTCTACCAAGCTAAAAACGCTACTGCGGCTTAGTAAAAGACCCCCAAAATTAGAAGTTATGATTACTATTTACAATGATATCTTTGACCTAGGTTCAATAAACCATTAAAAGAAAAATCAGATTTTAACAAACTCATCAGCTTTTAACTACCTATTTTATGGTTCAGGTAAGTATTTTTTTCTTCCTTTGATTTGATACAAAATCTTACAAATGAATCCCAAGATGATCTGCACATATGAGCTTGCAAATCTTGATAAATCTCATTGTACATACATGTTACCCACATGCATGCACAGAAAATGTTTGATCAGTCAGGTCTAAAAATGCTTGCATTTTAGTCATGTTTCAAACAACAGAGAGGCACTTGAAAGAGTGGCATATATAAAAATAATAATCAAGGTAGAACAATCACACCAAAAATGAGAAGTTTTAAAATGAGCTAATAGTTAAGACTAATATTTTCAAACCTTCATATATACATACATACATTCAGCACACCTGCTGCATTCTCTAGTTTTTTTTTTCCTGAGTGCCATCTTGGGGGTATGCTGCTTCTCTCAACTGGTCCTGATGGAAACAGGGGGAGGATGGTTTTCCTCATAGAGATGTGATGAAGGAAAATGCCAGTGGTTTTGCCAGACAGGTTTGTTGATAAGGAGGGCCTTCAGCCCACACCAACTGTTGCAGCAGTCCCTCTTGGGACTGGAATCTGCAACCTCTTTCATTTTCACTAAATCATTGGCAACTTTAAACTACTTTCATCATTTCCACCAGAAAAAACAATTATTCATTTGCTTCAGAATTTCAGAAAGACAAGTGTACCCAACATCCCAATCTGGACAGCAGAATATGGAAGTTTTCTACTGAGGCAGCAGTAAAAGAAACAGGGATTCCCTGTTGAGATTTGGGTACACTTGCCTTTCTGAAATTCTGAAGAATTAAGACTGCAGAAATATGGATGAGCTATATATTGACTATTGGTTTTAACACAATTTTGAAAGAAGTTCAACATACATTTGCTCTGCTTTGTGTTGTGAAGGATTCAAGCAGCAGGTTTTTTTCTTAGACAGTGATGGAGTTTTTTTTTTTAATCTGTGATCATAGAAACCAATTTTTATGATAAAGGGTGCTAAACCCAATAGAAATTACCCATCCCCTGGACACTCTCAAGGAATTTGCACAATATTGGGGGCGCTCAAGCATCTACGGAGGTGGCTCATATGCCTGTGATGTGACCATTTACTTACTCCCTGTTTATTTTCAAAGATTTGATGTTAATTAAGGTGAGTGCACTGAAGCTTTTTCTCCACCATATTTATGTATCTAATATATATTTATATAATTCAAATGAAGTAGTTGCTTATTTTTCACACTGAAAAGTTTTATCAGAAACAAGCCTTCATCGTGCACATGTCCTGAGGACTCACTTCCTTGATGTTTAGCTGCCAGCTTGCCCACTGGTTCCCACTCTTCCTCCCTTTCAATCAGCAGCTGGTGGATGGTATAATGGGGATTGAGGGATTTCCATGGGTAAGGAATTTGGGCAGCATGTATCTGACTTTTTGTTTCTTTTTGTCTATCCTTTGTGTGATTTAAGCATCCTATTTGATATTGTAGTTCATGTGAATTTTTAGACCATACACCACTTTGATCTTCCAAGTGGTAGTTAAAAGCGGTATAGAAAGTTTTTATTAAAAATAATATGGAAGAAGTTGTCAAGGGATTCCCGCAAGAATATAACTGAAATCTGTGGTGACTCTAGGATGAGGCTTGGAATGCACTAGGAAAGGCAACTGGTGCACCAGAATGAAGACTGGAATAGATGGAGAGAGAGGCAGTTGGAGCGCAAGAATGAGGCTTGGAACGCCCAGAGAAGCTGCTGGAACACTCACACTCATTGGCTGAATACTGAACACCACCCAAAAAAAAAAAATCACAGGATGTTGTTGGGGTTGGGAGTAAATTATGGGCTGTGCGCAAGTAAATAGTGTTGACTCCTGCGGGTACGGGTGGAATAGATCTTAGCGGGTACGGGTTTGATTTCATTGAGGATGGGTGACATTTCTGGCCCTGTTCAACTCTGTATTTCATAGATATCTCCCAAATCCCTGGCAGTTCATAAATCCCAATAAATAAATAAAATAAAGGAATACCAGCTCTGCACTAGTGCCTGTGTTTTTGCTGAAAACTGGAAGAGCTATGATGAGACCACAAATATACCTTTTTTGAATTTCATAAAGGTAGCCACTATCTTCCTTCCCTTTTTGTTTTGTTTTATTTCTATCTATTCCCTCCTCCTATAATCCCCTTTTGTTAGGTTGGCCTCCTGCCTTCTTAAAACTATGTGTGGTACCTACACACTGCTTTGCTAGGCACCAGATGAATCTTCTACCGAGTCGAGATGTTTCTATAGATTTTTCTAAACCTCAACCTTCTAGTTAAAAGGCTAAAACAACACTACTCTAGTTTATAAACGCTGTCATTAATGGGGAGATAAGACAATGACCCCCCCCCCCCCCCCCCAAACACCTGTCAGAAAATGAAGAGGCGGGTTCCTGAACCCCGTTTCTTCCTCTCTCACGTTTACCGCCAGGCCCTCGCTACTGCTCAAGCATTCTTCCGAAGACGTAACAAAAAGTGCATCTTCCCCAACTCACCATCGCCGTCATGTCTTGCACGGTCTTGGGTTCAATGTCCGACATCCTTGTGGCGCGCGTCCTCGCCACTCCAAAATACTATCCCTCCTCAAAACAAAACAAACAGCGCGAAGGCTCCAGTGAGAACAGCAGGGAAGGGAACGGGTCGCTGCGATGTACTTCCGCTCGGCGGCTGCGCGCGCTCAAGCGTCAAATGGGTGTGTTGGTGCTGCGCGCGCCGTAGAAGGAAGAAGCGGTGCTGCTGGTGGCGGCAGATGTGAGCAGCTGCGGTTCTTTGGTCTCTCTCGCTTTCAAGCCAGTATGGTGCAAGTATCACCCGAGAACGAACTACCGCTTAGGCCCTGTTTGCCCAGGCAACTTTCCTTCTCCCCGCCGCTAATCCGTAACCCTTTTATCTACGACCTGAAGTTGACGGTGGCAGACAAGCTGAAAGTAAGCACCTTCTTCTTCGATTACTTCTTTTCATTGACTGTACCTCTGGAGTGAGTGAGGGAGGGAAAAAAAAGGGCGTGGAAGGATGAGGACCGACAAACGTGCGCTGTGTATCATTTCTTAGCAACTTCTGTTAGGAGTATGGGAAGAAGAACTGTAGGAGGTTAGCGGGGTTTATGAAAGGGTTTGTCTAAGTCCCCCCCCCCCCCCCCCCCGGTGCTTACTGCATACATTGTTTTGCTGAACCTGGGAAAGGATTGCTACAGGATCTGTTGCACTACTTCTCACTTTAGATCTGATGTAGTCATCTTTTTTTTCTTCCACCATTGTAGCCTAGGTATTACGTAGATATAGATTCAAATTTCCACTTCCTTCTTTGAATCCCTGGTTAAAACCTGGTTTTGCACTCTTTGGCGCAAGGACCTCCTTGGTCTGGAGGGTAGGAATAATCCATCAAAGCCTAAGGCCTACTGATTGCTAGTTAAACAAGGCACCCCAGGTATAGGTATAGTGCTCCCAAACCAAGTGTTTACAGACACTTCAAAAACATTAGTATGAGGTACAGTACAACCTGCTATTATAGTATATGTGCAGAGAAGGTAGCAGTTAGGGTGAGACCTTTCTTCCATGCACTTCTAGGATATCTTTTTTTTTTTTTTTTAATGGTATTAGAGCTTTCCTTGGATTAACAGTGTGCTTCTAAACTCCCCATGGACCTTACAGCACCAAGTGGATAGCTTCATCCTTGATTCGTTTTCACATTTTTTAGAGATTAGAAATTCAGCTTAAAGTCACTGCACTCCTGTAAACGTCTGTTAGGGCCTCTTATATAGCAAATGGGACTTGTAACCAAAGACAGGTTCCCTCTTGTTCAGGCTCCTATGTCCCAAGGGGTAAGCAGACAGACTGCTGATGCAAAAAAAGCTTGCATTAGAGGTATGTGCTGATGATTGAATGCATAGTTTCTATTGCAAATGTAACACCAAATATATGCTCACTAATAAGCTAACCATATCCAACTTTGAAGCATGCAGAACTTGTGTGCTAATCAGGGTGAATGCACTGGACACACGCCTGCAAGGCTCTGTGCTGAGGGTTGTTAATACTATGTGCATATCCAAGCTCTCCCCTCCCACCCCCCCACCCCAAAAAAAAGCACTGGCATACACGTGCAGGTGCTAGAATGTTCATCTGTGGATAAGACTCAATATTGCAAAAACTTGTACATAAAACTTTTGTAATGCTGATATTTATGCACAGAATAATATTCCAGAAAACAGCTGGTCAGTTCTGTCTGCTCAGTGCAGGATCTATTGCTAAATGCTCTTTTACTAGCGGAAGTGTAATGTGGTTTGCTGATTACAGTGAGATTTTTTTCATACATTGGATGAGCTGTTCCTGTGATAACACTTGTCATTGAAACCAGATGGTAATTCCTGTACAAGAGTGAAAACAATTGTCTTTCATGAAAGTGAACAACATCATATGAAGATGTTTCTTTAATCCATTTACTACTTCATATAAATGCTGGCCTTAAACGTGTGTTGCTATCACCATGACAACCTATAAATAGCTGACCAGGGATGGATTTATACCCAGAAGCTTTGGCTTGGAAGGAAAGTTATACACCAAGCAAATATAAACATGCAGGAAATCTTTTGACAACATAAAAGAATACTTTTATAAATATTAGCAACATGGGAAAGAACCACACCAAAACAGGTAGATTCCATTTTGAGATCTACTAGTAGCCTTGTTTCACCTCCAGTTCTAATGTGTGTTATAGAAGCAGTTAGAGCATGTGGCCCTGCATTGAATAGTGTTTGTTAATCATTTTGGTACATGATTATACTCCTGCCACATGATGGTAAGGATGACCGATTTAAGCTCTTTATTTGATCTTTATCTCTTTCTGCCCCCCACCACCCCTTCTTAATTCACATTCTTCTTTCTGCTATACTTTCTGTCAAATTTTGTAGTTCTTTTCAATTTCTGTTTCTATTTTATTGACTATTGTAAGTTGCTTTGCTGTTCTCCAGTGAAAGGTGGTATATTTATTTTAAGAATCTTCTATCATACACTATCTACGACTCTAGGTGGCTTACAACCAAAATACACAATAATTCAAGACAAGACCTGAAACAGAGATATAGAATATAAAGGGCCCTGTTTACTAAGGTGTACTAGCTAAAACTTAGCACACACTTTTATGCTAGAGACACCCATATATTCATATTGGGTTCCTCTAGTGTTTGCACGTGCTAATTTTTAGCGTGAACTAAAAAAGTTAGCACACCTACAGCGCGGCATAGTAAACAGGGCCCAAAATAAGCATAATATCTAAAAATTATTATAGACCTACATGAATTATAGCAACTCAACTGTCTGGCAAAAGCTTGTTGATGGAAAAATACTTTCAGTTGATTTCTAAAAGTAATTATCGATTGGTCTATTGTAAATTCTGTGGCAGAGTGTTCCATAGTTTTGGCTCAGTAACTGTGACAATACTCTGTATTCTTCTTCTAATCTGACTTATTTTAAAGAGGGCACATCAAGGAGACATTTATCCATCAACCTTAAACTTCTGGCAGATCTATAAAGTCGCAGGGTGTTGGTTAGACACAAGGAAAAGACTTCATAAGATCAACAAGGCAGTTTTAAAGTGTATCCTCCTACAACACACTGGCAACCAATGTAATTGTATCAAAATCAAAGTGATATGTTCATGAGGAGAAATTCCAGAAATCATGAATGCATAGGTAACAAGTAAAACATTACAGTAGTCAAACAATGGAAATATAAAAGCCTATACTACCTTATTGTAACCCATAAGGGGTTAATTAAATTAGTGTACCTGGGCTTCTGGTGCTGATGGGGTTGGAGTGGAATGTTGGGGCTGTGTCCGCCCGGGTTGTTGTTGGCGCGTCGGCGCGTTGGCGCTATAGCGAGGAGTCAGGATACAGGGGAACTGGGGAAGACCCGATTGGCCATTCGTGAGCGTCTGACGTCGCGTCATGACGTCAGACGCACGTTTTGAGACGCAGGGCCTCTGTTCTTAAAGGGAACCGGCTCTTTTAATTTTCAGAGCCGGTTCTGAAGAGAGGAGGAACTCAGCGTGGGACAGAGTGGAGGGGAAGTTTGGAGAAGTGCTCCGGTGCCCTTCCCTGACGTTTTTATTTTATTTTTTTATTTAATTGAGTTGGTGGGTGAGTGACTGGGTGGCACGCGCATGGAAGAAGCCACGAGGACGGAGGAAAACAGCTGATGGCACGAGCCGGTTGCTGACTCGTGCCGGAGCAGCAGGAGGCTCGTGCCAGAAGTAAAAGTGGAGATTTTCGGGTTTCAGAGGGAAAAAGGTACTAATATTTATACTTTTAAATAGCTGTGTATTTTTACATGCTTAAAAAGTGTTTAATATAAGGTTTGAAGGCTTTATGTACATTTTGGGAAGGTGTAGAGTTACTGGGGCTCGTGCTGAGAGCTCGAGCTCTGGGCAGAGTGTGATGAGGTTCTAAACGGGGTCTGTTGGCAGTTGGGAGGTGAATTGAGAGCTGAGCAGGCATATAGTTTGGGTTTCTGTTCAGTGCAGTAAAGGAATTTGTTTTAAATAAATTCAAGAGGTTTGTTTAACTTACTGAGAGGGTGGGTATTGTGACTGCAGTGTGACGATATTAAAAAAAAAAAAAAGAAAAAAAACCCACTTGCGTCTCTTCAAGGCTTTGTAGAAGTGATGGTAGGGGTGAATGGTATCTAAACGAGACAGCTCTGGAGAAGGATTGGTTTTGTAATATTTAATGTGGCTCTGTGGAAAATTAACAGATGGCTGTCATTTTGAAATAAATAAATTTAGGGAAGGAGCTGCTGTGAATTCTGAAAGCAGTATCTTGTGAGGGAGACTTAATAGTGCATCCTTCACAGTTGTCTGAAGACTTGTTATTAGATAGGGAAAACTTTTACTGAGTCACATCTGACACTGCAGAAGCTGAGAATTATTTGGTTGAAGGCGTTCTCAGGCCTTTGTGTCCAATGGTCATAAGGTTAATCCCTATCACTGAGCTTAATAACTCCGGTGACAGGACCGGTCAGTGGGGGTTCGTATATATATATTTAAAATATAGCAATTTAATGGGAGGAAAGCATAGGGATACATAATTATAATTTATTTTACCGGGAAAGCTAGATAGGGAAGTGTAAGAACAAATTTTTGGGTCTGTTTTTCTAAGTAACTTTAGAAAAAATTTAGACAGCCTAGGGTTTTCCTTTATTGATTTTTAAAAGATTAGCGCAGTAGGTATACCAGATCTGTTCCGGACTCCTGAACCTGTTTGTGGAGATGGTACCCAACGATACAAGAAAGATGAAGAATTAAACAAGAAAGCTTGAAGGCCAGCGAAGTTAAGCCAGGAGCGACTACAGGAGGAGACTGAGAGAGAACAGCGCTGGGTAAATAAATAAAACAAAATAAAAAAAACCATCAGAGCTATACTTACCTGTTCAGTACTGAAACACCTGTAGAAGAGAAAAGAGAAAGAAACCACAAAGCATCAAATTCTTTAAGACTGAATATCATTGGAGACAGCAATGTGCATATTTTGCAGTATGTTATATTAAAAATTATTTGCCTTATGAACACAAATACGTATCTGATAATAACTGTTGGGAGCATCCATTCTTAGAGAGTTTAAAACCTGTAAAAACAAAACAGAACATGAGTTAATTAATTTAGTTGTGCGAAAATATATATATATGTGCATCTGGAAATAAAAATAGCAAAATTTATTCAATTTTAAACTCATTTTAGTCATTTGTTTCTTAAATTGTTTATTTACTTTGATTAGATTACATTTCCCTCATCTATTTTAGAAATAAATGAGAGAGGCTAGTTTAATGTCTGTGCTTTAACTCTGTCAGATACACGATGCTTTGCCTGAGGTATGCTAAGGGTATTGTAGGGTAAGGTATCGTGCCCAGGGTGAGTTCACAGTTACATTATGAAAATTATTAAAACTCAAAATCACAAAGATTTTGCAAACACTTGTGTTAACTCCTCCCCTCCCCCCAAAAAACAAACCTTGCTGTACAATTCTCTTATGATAACAAGGTGACCGGGGTTACCCCCAGATACCTCATTTCTCTAAAAATTGGAATATCCCATTGTGAGAAAAGGCATCGGGGAAATTCAACAGATCTGTGTTGTTGACAAATTTAAACTAATAAAACCATAAACCATGTTCAGGTGAGATCTGATGCCTGGGGACTACAGCCACTGTTCTGCCTGTTTTCTTTGCCACATAGTTGTAAATAGTGAAAATATGTATGTTCAGAATGCTTTGGTTTCTGCAGCCCATGATACTATTTAGAGAGAGGGTGCAGTTCTCAACATACCTTTAGAGGCCTATTTTCAAAGCACTTAGCCTTCCAAAGTTCCATAGAAACCTATGGAACTTTGGAAGGCTAAGTGCTGTGAAAATATGCCTTATAGTGAAGTAAAAAAAAAAAATACTACCAATTTTCAGCATCATTTCTGTTAATCATTCACTTTGACATCATGAACATCTTGTATTCTTCAATTTCCTTGGTATGAATATCTTTAGGATGTTCAGTAAAATTTGAGAGAATACCTGTGTAAAAGTGGGAATCTCCAAATTGGGCAGCATGCTATTCTAAAATAGTTGAATTTTAATGCCCCCTTGAGTTCAGATTTGGAAAAGCTAAGTATTTGAATTTGAGATTTAATCTAGTATGTAAATAGGTTCTTGGACCCCCACTCAAAGCTGACTTTGTTCAGGATTTCAGTAATAAAATATGCATGATATATTTATACGTGACAGTCTGGTTCTTAAGCCTACTGTGTGTTGAGTACCTCTTTTCCATTTTCATAAGGTTTTCGGAGCAGAGGTATATTAATCTGTGTTGTAGATCTTAGTGGAGTGTTCTAATCTTGTGTCAAATGTTGTGCACTACTATACAGAAGATCTCAGGTTTGTTTTTACATCAGTTCTTCTGCTCCCTGAGTTGGCTGAGGATAGGGATGTGCAGAGGCAGCAGTCGGTGAATTCAAATATTAAACATGTGCAGGTGCTATATTGATGTAAAAACCCATTCCATATCATCATGCTGATCAATCCATAGACTGGTGGGTTGTGTCCATCTACCAGCAGGTGGAGATAGAGAGCAATCCTTTTGCCTCCCTATATGTGGTCATGTGCTGCCGGAAACTCCTCAGTATGTTCTCTATCTCAGCAGGTGGTGGTCACACACAGCAGCAGCTCTGGCTAGGTCTCCAAGCCTAATCCTTAGGTTTTGTTGAGTACCTGGGGTTTGAGGGCTCTTCTTGAGCAAGTGCAAACCTGGTGGTGCCAGGTCCCTCCTTTTCTCCTCCCTCCCGCTGGCTCCGTTAAAAAAAAAAAAATTTTGAACGTCCTTTAAGGGCATTTATTTCAACGTTTATTGCAGCTGCTCACTGGGACACCAGTTCGTTACAGCTCGGAGCGAGAAGCAGGTAATTTTTGCCTTTTGTAGCGGGCAGGGGGTTCCCCGATTGGTCTCCACGTGGCCTATGGCGTCAGAGGGCGAGGGCGCGAAGAATCGCTCCCCGGACCGCGCGTGTGTGCGTCTAGCGGGGGATGCGGGGGTTTCAAAGCCTGAATCGCCTTTTTTGGGCGTCAGTTTGGAGGCCGGTCAGTGTCCCGGTTCTTCCTCCGGTGTGGTGGTTTTTCCCGCCATAAACGCCCATCCCCCGCTGCTCGCCCCCCCCATTTTGGCCGGCCACTCTGCTCGGACGGCTTCTTCTTGGGCCGCCCTCGAGGTGGGAGACGTTAATGCTATGGTCGCCCTTGATTCGGGTGACGGCAAGAAAGCGGCCAAAGTTAAGCGCCGTTTTTCCCGCGCAGCTCCTTCTCGGAGTTTCGCGCCAGACGCCATTTTGGATGCACAGCATGTTTCTCCCCCGCTCTTGAGAGTGCCGGTTGAGGGTGCGTCTAGGGCCGTGGCCCAGGCTGCAGAAGTGCACAGTCTGGGGGGTTTCTCCCCTGAGTTCATTTTGCTGCTGCATCAGGCTTTCCTTATGCAAAATGCTGCCCCTGCTCCCTTGTCCGATAAAGGGGTTGAGGCCTCCGGAAGCAAACGCCCTCGGGTGGATTTCCAGGCCCTAGAGGACTCTGTCTCCTCTGATGTAGATGAGGGCAGCGTATCTGAGTTCTCCCAACGGTCCTTTGGGGATTCCTTGGAGGAGACGGATTCCCGCTCGGATGGAGCGGATGACCCTTCTGCAGCGCGGATCTTTCGCTCAGAGGATTTGCCCAACCTGTTAGTGCAGGCCATGAGCATTTTGAAGATTTCCTCTCCGGAGGATGTCTCTCCCTCAGCCTCTGCTGGCTCTGCCATTATGCTGGGGACGAAGCGCCCGCCTAGAACCTTCCACGTGCATGAGGCCATGCACACCTTGATTTCGGCTCAATGGGATTTCCCAGAAGCGAGCCTGAAAGTGGCTAGGGCTATGTCCCGCCTCTATCCTCTGCCTGAAGGTGAACAGGAGGCCTTTCTTTGGCCTACCGTGGATTCTTTAATCACTGCAGTGACTAAGAAAACGGTGTTGCCGGTGGAAGGTGGCACGGCCCTAAAGGACGCCCAAGACAGAAGATTGGAGGCGGCTTTAAGGTCGTTCTTCGAGGCGGCTGCTTTAAGTTTGCAGGCCTCAGTTTGCGGCTCCTATGTGGCCAGGGCATGCCTGACGATTGTGCAGCGGGCTTCCCCCTCGGATCCTTCCTTGAGGGCTGATTGGCCGGCCCTGGAATCGGGCTTGGCCTACTTGGCAGACTTGCTGTATGATATCTTGCGAGCCTCAGCTAAAGGTATGTCTCAGACAGTCTCTGCACGGCGCTGGCTTTGGCTGAAGCATTGGTCTGCTGACCACGCCTCTAAGTCTCGCCTGGCTAAGTTGCCTTTTAAAGGCAAGATGCTCTTTGGGGTCGAGCTGGACAAAATTGTGACCGATCTCGGCACGTCTAAGGGCAAGAGGTTACCGGAGGTCAGGGCTCGGGCCAGTGGTGCCCGCCCCGGTTCCTCCAAAGGACGGTTTCAGGAAGCCCGTTGGTATCGCCCGGGCAAGTCGGGCTCCTCTGCCCCCTCTTCCTTCAAGAGGAACTTCTCCCCCAAGCAGCATTCCTTTCACAGAGACCGCCGTCCCGGAGGTGCCTCCTCCGGTCCTCCACCAGGGTCTCGTACCCAATGACGGGGCCCTGGTCCATGGCCCAGAGCAGATTGGAGGACGCTTGTCCTCGTTTCTGGGCGAGTAGACCAGGGTAACTTCAGACGCTTGGGTGCTGGAAGTCATCAGAGACGGCTACAAGCTAGAGTTCTGCCGACCCTTAAGAGACGGGTTTGTGCACTCTCCCTGCAAGTCTCCGGTCAAAGCTGTGGCAGTGCAGCAGACTTTGGACAATCTGATCCGCCTGGGTGCGGTCGTTCCGGTGCCAGAAGATCAGCTTGGCAAGGGACGTTACTCCATTTACTTTGTGGTACCAAAAAAAGGAGGTTCTGTACGGCCTATCCTCGACCTCAAAGGGGTCAATCGGGCCTTGAAAGTTCGGCACTTCCGAATGGAGACTCTCTGCTCTGTTATAGCGGCAGTGAAGGCAGGGGAGTTCCTGGCATCCTTGGACATCAAGGAAGCTTACTTGCATATTCCCATCTGGCCTCCTCATCAACGCTTTCTGCGTTTTGCAGTCCTGTGCCGACACTTCCAGTTCAGAGCCCTCCCATTCGGGTTGGCTACTGCTCCGCGGACCTTCTCCAAAGTAATGGTGATCATCGCTGCCTTCCTACGAATGGAAGGAGTACAAGTCCATCCTTATCTGGACAACTGGTTGATCCGAGCCCCCTCTTATGCAGAGTGCGGCAGAGCTGTAGACCGGGTGATTGCTCTTTTGAGCTCCCTGGGGTGGATCATCAACTGGGAGAAAAGCCAGCTGCGCCCGACTCAGTCCCTGGAGTATCTGGGAGTTTGTTTCGACACCCAAGTGGGCAGAGTGTTCCTGCCAGACAATTGGATTGTCAAGCTTCAGGCTCAGGTGGACCAGTTCCTAGTAGCCTCTCCTCTTCGGGCTTGGGACTATGTGCAGCTGTTGGGCTCTATGATGGCCACGATGGAAGTAGTGCCCTGGGCCAGGGCTCATATGAGACCACTACAACACTCTCTGCTGCAGCGCTGGACTCCAGTGTCGGAGGATTACGCTGTGCGCCTTCCCTTGGACCCAGCGGTGCGCAAGGCACTGAGCTGGTGGCTGAGGATAGACAAGTTGTCTGCAGGAATGCCTCTTTTGACCCCGGAGTGGGTTGTCGTCACGATGGACGCCTCTTTGACGGGCTGGGGAGCCCACTGCTTGGGAAGGACAGCGCAGGGGCTCTGGTCTCCTGCAGAGGCAAAGTGGTCTATCAACCTCCTGGAACTCAGAGCCATTCAGTTGGCGCTTTTGGAGTTTCTCCCGGTACTGGCGTTGAAACCAGTACGGGTCCTGTCAGACAATGCCACGGCTGTGGCCTATGTCAATCGCCAGGGAGGTACCAAGAGCGCCCCTCTAGCCAAGGAGGCCATGAATCTATGCCAGTGGGCGGAAGCGAACCTGGAACAGCTGTCGGCGGCCCACATTGCGGGAGTCATGAATGTCAAGGCGGACTTTCTCAGTCACCATACCTTGGATCCCGGAGAGTGGCAGCTATCGGCTCAGGCGTTCTTGGACATCACGAAGCGCTGGGGCCAGCTGAGCCTAGATTTGATGGCGTCATCGGCCAATTGCCAAGTGCCGTGCTTTTTCAGCAGAGGACGGGACCCTCGATCTCTGGGAGTAGATGCTCTTCTCCAACAGTGACCGACACAGGAGCTTCTCTATGTGTTCCCGCCCTGGCCCATGTTGGGCAGGGTGTTAGACCGGGTGGCAAAGCATCCGGGCCGGATAATCCTGGTGGGTCCGGACTGGCCCAGACGTCCCTGGTATGCGGACTTGATCAGGCTCTCAGTGGACGGCCCTCTGCGGCTGCCAGCGGAGCAGGGCCTGTTGCATCAGGGTCCCGTGGTGATGGAGGATCCCTCCCCCTTTGGTCTTACGGCCTGGCTATTGAGCGGCAGCGTCTGAGGAAGAAGGGCTTCTCAGACAAGGTCATCGCCACTATGCTGAGAGCGAGGAAGCGCTCTACTTCTACTGCTTACGCCAGGGTTTGGCGTACCTTTGCATTGTGGTGTGAGGCAGGCTCTCTTTCTCCCTTCACTGCTCCAATTTCTTCAGTGTTGGCATTCCTGCAAAAGGTCTGGGGAAAGGCCTGTCGCTCAGTTCCCTTAAAGTCCAGGTAGCGGCACTTGCTTGCTTCAGGGGTCGCCTGAAGGGTGCTTCCTTGGCCTCGCAGCCAGATGTGGTGCGCTTTCTCAAGGGAGTTAATCACCTACTCCCTCCTCTGCGCTCGGTGGTGCCTGCATGGAATCTCAATCTGGTGCTAAGAGCCTTGCAGAAGCCGCCTTTTGAACCCTTGTCGAGGGTATCTCTGAAAGACCTGACGTTGAAAGCAGTCTTTTTGGTGGCTATCACTTCAGCCAGATGAGTTTCCGAGCTCCAGGCGCTATCATGTCG
Source organism: Microcaecilia unicolor (assembly GCF_901765095.1). Lineage (NCBI taxonomy): Eukaryota > Metazoa > Chordata > Amphibia > Gymnophiona > Siphonopidae > Microcaecilia > Microcaecilia unicolor. Next base: position 297,453,427 of record NC_044035.1, on the reverse strand, counting down.
GGAACCCTTCCTGCAGTTCACTGAGGCAGGAGTGTCTATTCACACGGTGCCTTCCTTCCTGCCCAAGATTGTTTCTCATTTCCATGTGAATCAGCAGCTCTGCCTACCCTCCTTTCTTAGGGAGGACTACCCAGAGGAGTACTCTGCTCTCAAATATCTAGATGTGAGACGAGTCATCATCAGATACTTGGAAGTGACCAATGATTTCCGGAAGTTGGATCATCTGTTTGTGCTGTTCGCAGGTCCTCGTAAGGGTCTGCAGGCATCCAAGCCTACAGTGGCACGATGGGTCAAGGAAACCATTGCAGCGGCTTATGTGGCCGCGTGGAAGATGTCGCCTATCCAGCTGAAGGCTCACTCCACTAGAGCACAGGCGGCCTCGATGGCAGAGGCCGGGTCCGTCTCCTTAGCAGAGATTTGTAAGGCGGCAACTTGGGTATCGGCTCATACCTTCTCCAGGCATTACAGCTTGACTGTGGCTGCTCGGGCGGAGGCCCGGTTTGGAGCTTCAGTGTTGCGGTCAGGGATTTCTATGTCCCCCCCTGGGTGAGTACTGCTTCGGTACATCCCACCAGTCTATGGATTGATCAGCATGATGATATGAAAGGTAAAATTATGTATCATACCTGATCATTTTCTTTCCATTAATCATAGCTGATCAATCCATAGCCCCTCCCAGATATCTGTTCTGTTTATATTCTGGTTGCATTTCAGGTTCAAGTTTAGTCTTCTGTTCCTGTTCAGGAGGATCTTTGTGTTCAAGTTTTTTCGATTTAATTCTTCTGGAGTTGAGACTATTTTGTGTTACAGTGAGCTGCTGCATTCCTCTTCCCTCCGTTTTACGGGGCTGGATTGAGACCTAAATTATGCCGGCGCTCCCTCCCGCTTCGTGCGGCTGTAGGGCAGCTTTGTACCCCTCACGCTTCGGCGGTGTTGGGGTCAGTCAGCTCCTCCCGTGGTTGCGGTTGCAGGATAAGCCAGATCCCCCCGCATCGGCGGGTGTGGTGTCCCTCCCCCGCTGCGCGGGGATGAGCTGGACGGATTCCCCTCCCCCACTTGTGTGGGGATGAGCTGGGTTGATTCCCTTCCCCCGTTTCGGCGGTGGTGAGCTGGGCAGAGTGTCCCTTTGTGGGTGTAATTCTCGAAGTGCTGAGTTCTGCGGATGGAGCTTTGATATCGACATACTGAGGAGTTTCCGGCAGCACATGACCACATATAGGGAGGCAAAAGGATTGCTCTCTATCTCCACCTGCTGGTAGATGGACACAACCCACCAGTCTATGGATTGATCAGCTATGATTAATGGAAAGAAAATTATCAGGTATGATACATAATTTTACCGTGTGGTAATTAGGGATGGGCACCCAAAAGCTTTTTGTTTGTTTGTTTGTTTTTTCTTTTCATTTTCAAACAAATGTCAAAAGTGCACACTATGCACAAATACTCCCAGATTCTATATACTGCATCTAGATTTCTGCGTGGAAATCCAAGCATATCCCATAACAGTGCACATAACTTAGTTAACAAGCCAATAAGCGCTGTTAATTTGATGTTAAAGCAATTTGCATTAATTGGCATTGCAGAACTCCCTAAGTGCATTCTACAATGTGGTGTATATAAATTGTAATGTGCGTTGTCAGAAAGGGGGCGTAGAATGAGTGGGTCTTGGGAGTTCTGACAATTTACGCAGTGTTATAGAATATCCTGCTGAACACTTTATTTAGGCATCTGGATTTACACCAGGTTCTACTTGTAATTCCTCACAACTAAATATAGTAATGTGGATGTCCATCGGCGTTTTCTGTAAACCGTGTGAAAATTTTGTAGAATATGCTTAGGCGAAAATGATTTCTGCATGGATTTTCCAGGCGCCATATATAGAATTTCCCCTATAGTGTGTGCCCTTGAAGAGAGTGTTCTGTTTCCTAATAGCACACACATGTGCAAACTGTTATGCATACTACTTGCGCCTTTAATGGTGAATGGCATTTGTTTCAAAAGATTGGCTATCCCTAGTGGTAATATAGAAATCTTATCTCAAGTATGTACTATTCTTTATGTTCAAGGAGTATGATTATTATGTATGTTGATCCAGCCTGGATTTAAGCTTTTCTTCAACCTTAAGTGTGTATAGCCTTGATCTAAGTTAACTGTGTACCCTGCAATATTTTATAAGTAAGGAACTGTTAATAAGTCAGCATTTGAGACATTATTCCTAATGTGGCTTGCTCTGCAGAAGCTTCCAGCCTAACAAGAAGGCACTGGTATAGGGTACACTTGGCTATTTTTGATTTCCACAAACATTCTTTTCCTCAGTGTATATATTTTATTTATTAGGATTTATTTAGAGCAGTGTTTCCCAAACCTAGTCCTTTCAGGACACCCACAATGAATATTCATGAGAGAGATTTGTCCACTGCATGCAAGTCTCTCATGAATATGCTTTGTAGATATCCTGGAAACCTGACTGGCTGGTTGCCTCCAGGACCAGGTTTGGGAGCCACTGATCTAGAGCCTTTTTGAAGAAATTCACTAGAGGGTGGTGTACAGCAGACAATAGACCATAGGTGGTCAGTATTCAACTATTTGGGGAGACTAGGGTGGGGTGGAACACCTGTGTCAGTAGTAAAGAGACAGCAGGGACACTTTTGAACTCAGCAGGGAAGGACGACTTCCGCCAGTTGCTGCCTCCTAGTATCTCTGTTACTAATGGTATTATGCACACTGAATACATTGCAGGATTTAAGTACCAAAAAATCAAAATAGTTCACACCTAAATAATACAGCATATTAAACAGAATAGTATTTGCAGTATTTTGGAAATATGCAGGTATTTTCATACTTATTTATTTTTATTTATTTGGATTTTGTTCACAACTTTTTCAGTAGTATCCAGGGCTTTTTTTGTGCTGGTACGCACCAGTACGGCGTACCAGCACCTTTTTTTCCTCGGCGAGTCCTGCACCCTTCCTCTCACTCCCCTACTTACTGTATTTTTTTTTTTTTTTTACAGATTCAGCAGCGCGAATGGTGCAGCTATTGAGAGAGGCTGGCAGCAGCGTCGGAGCTTCCCTCTGCGAGTCCCGCCTAGTTTGTTTCAACTTCCTGTTTCCACATAGGCGGGATTTGCAGAGGGAAGTTCCGACGCTGCCAGCCTCTCTCAATCGCTGCACCGTTTGTGCTGCCGAGTCCGATTCTGGTAGCCTTTTTCGCTTTACTGGCTGCCAGGCAGACAATGGAGAAGGAGGATGGGCTGGGGGAAGAAGAATCACTGGACATGGATGAGAGGGGAGGGCAGGGGAGAGAGGAGAATCGCTGGACATGGATGGGAGGGGAGGGCAGGGAAGAGAGAATTGCTGGACATGGAGGGGAGGGGAGAGAGGAGAGTCACTGGACATGGATGGGAGGGGAGGGCAGGGAAGAGAGAATTGCTGGATATGGATGAGAGGGGAGGACAGGGGAGAGTGGAGACATGCTGGATATGGATGGGAGGGGAGGGCAGGGAAGAGAGAATTCCTGGACATGAATGGGAGGGAAAGGCAGGGGAGAGAGGAGACATACTGGACATGGATGGGAGGAGAGGTCAGGGAAGAGATTCGCTGAACATGGATGGAAGAGGAGGGCAGGGGAGAGAAGAGATATCGTTGGACATGGATGGAAGGAGAGGGAAGGGGAGAGAGGAGAATCGTTGAACATGGATAGCAGGGGAGGACAGGGGACATAGGAGAATCGCTGGACGTGGGAGGGGAGGGCAGGGGAGAGAGGAGACATGCTGTACATGGATGGAGGAGAGGGAAGAGGAAGGAGATGCACATGGATGGGTGGGACGGGCAGGGAAGAGAGGAGACATGCTGGAAATGGATGACGAGGGGAGCAGGAGATAGAGGAGAATTGTTGGACATGGATGGATGGAGGGATTGGCGGGGAGAAAGGAGAAATGCTGGACTTGGATGGAGGAGAGGGGAAAGAGAATTATTGCTTTATATGGATACAGGGGAGAGAGGAGAAGTGCTGGACATGGATGGAGGGGAGGAAAGAAAAAAGAAGATGCACATGGATGGAGATGAGGGAAAGCAAAGAGAGGAGAAAAACTGCACATGGCTGGAGAAAATAGGCAAAAGCTGGATCCACGTTATACCTCCTCCAGTCAATTCCATTGAGGAGGACCCAGCTTTTTCTTATGGATGTAGGGCAAGATATGAAGAAGAAAGGAGGAAAGTAAAGAAATATATGGAAAGGAAGCCCTGGAAACGGGGTTAAGAGAACAGATAGAGAGCAGCAGAATCAGAGACTGGGACCAATATGGATAGAAAAACAGTCACCAGACAACAAAGGTAGAAAAAATCATTTTATTTTCATTTTAGTGTTTGGAATATGTCTAATTTGAGAATTTACCTCTGCTGTCTTATTTTGCACTGGGTATACTGGAGCTGTAACAGCTTACAGAAATTATTTATAACGAAAAAAATCACGTTATTTTTTTTCTCCCATACTAGTATAATACAGTTCAAACTGCTTACACATATGTACAGTACTGTTTATTATACGTACAGTATACAGTCTCCGTTAACTGACGTTAGGCTTACTTGAAGTAATCAGTCATAGTCCTCTGTACACTATTGTCTGTGAGTTCCATAGACTACGTCTGCCAGACGGTAAAAACTGTCATAGCACTGACATCCAGTGGCCTCCAGATAGACCCGCACGGTGTTGAGACTCTCCAGTGCTCTTGCAAAAGTGACAGGAGGAGGTTGTTGAATTTTGTCAGCATGTGCCTTGCTGCTCATTTCGTCATCGGTTTCATCATTAGCCGTTGTTGCCTGCGTGTAGGCGCATATCATAAGTACATAAGTAATGCCATACTGGGAAAAGACCAAGGGTCCATCGAGCCCAGCATCCTGTCCACGACAGCGGCCAATCCAGGCCAAGGGCACCTGGCAAGCTTCCCAAACGTACAAACATTCTATACATGTTATTCCTGGAATTGTGGATTTTTCCCAAGTCCATTTAGTAGCGGTTTATGGACTTGTCCTTTAGGAAACCGTCCAACCCCTTTTAAAACTCTGCTAAGCTAACTGCCTTCACCACTTTCTCTGGCAACGAATTCCAGAGTTTAATTATACGTTGGGTGAAGAAAAATTTTCTCCGATTTGTTTTAAATTTACTACACTGTAGTTTCATTGCATGCCCCCTAGTCCTAGTATTTTTGGAAAGCGTGAACAGACGCTTCACATCCACCTGTTCCACTTCACTCATTATTTTATATACCTCTATCATGTCTCCCCTCAGCCGTCTCTTCTCCAAGCTGAATAGCCCTAGCCTCCTTAATCTTTCTTCATAGGGAAGTCGTCCCATCCCCGCTATCATTTTAGTCGCCCTTCTCTGCACCTTTTCCATTTCTACTATATCTTTCTTGAGATGTGGCGACCAGAATTGAACACAATACTCAAGGTGCGGTCGCACCATGGAGCGATACAACGGCATTATAACATCCTCACACCTGTTTTCCATACCTTTCCTAATAATACCCAATATTCTATTCGCTTTCCTAGCCGCAGCAGCACACTGAGCAGAAGGTTTCAGTGTATTATCGATGACGACACCCAGATCCCTTTCTTGGTCCGTAACTCCTAACGTGGAACCTTGCATGACGTAGCTATAATTTGGGTTCTTTTTTTCCCACATGCATCACCTTGCACTTGCTCACATTAAACATCATCTGCCATTTAGCCGCCCAGTCTCCCAGTCTCGTAAGGTCCTCTTGTAATTTTTCACAATCCTGTCGTGATTTAACAACTTTGAATAACTTTGTGTCATCAGCAAATTTAATTACCTCACTAGTTACTCCCATCTCTAAATCATTTATAAATATATTAAAAAGCAGCGGTCCTAGCACAGACCCCTGAGGAACCCCACTAACTACCCTTCTCCATTGAGAATACTGACCATTTAACCCTACTCTCTGTTTCCTATCCTTCAACCAGTTTTTAATCCACAATAGGACATTTCCTCCTATCCCATGACCCTCCAATTTCCTCTGTAGCCTTTCATGAGGTACCTTGTCAAACGCCTTTTGGAAATCCAGATACACAATATCAACCGGTTCCCCTTTACACAATATCAACCGGGTTCCCCTTTGTCCACATGTTTGTTTACTCCTTCAAAGAATTGAAGTAAATTGGTCAGGCAAGATTTCCCCACACAAAAGCCGTGCTGACTCGGTCTCAGTAATCCATGTCCTCGGATGTGCTCTGTAATTTTGTTTTTAATAATAGCCTCTACCATTTTCCCCGGCACTGACGTCATACTCACCGGTCTATAATTTCCCGCATCTCCCCTGGAGCCTTTTTTAAAAATCGTACATTGGCCACCCTCCAATCTTCCGGTACCACGCTCGATTTTAAGGATAAGTTGCAAATCACTAGCAGTAGCTCCGCAAGCTCATTTTTCAGTTCTATCAGTACTCTAGGATGAATACCATCCGGTCTCAACATCAGTGCTGTCTTCAGCTGTTTGTAGATCTTAATCAACAGTTATGTAGCGATGGAACTCCTCTTCAGTAACACCAGCTGGGATGTCAATAACCTCTTCATCTGACGCGTTTGTAAATGCATCTGTTTCGTCTCTCTCCACATCCTTAACAAAGCTTGCCCACTTGTAAAAGTTCACATTGGTTGCCTGTGTAACATGATTCCAGGCTTCTTTCTGCATATGTAGGGAATCCAACAGTGATAGATTACGAGCCAGTTCAACAGCATGTATATCCTTGCCAGTCTGGTCATCCATAATGCTCATTAGACGACGTAGCACAAGAGCCCGATAATGTTGTTTGAAATTGGCTATTATGCCCTGATCCATAGGTTGGATCAGAGAGGTAGTGTTTGGTGGCAGGAAGACCACCTTGATGTTAGACATCCTGACATCATCCATGTGTGCAGCACAATTATCACAAAGCAACAAAATCTGACACTTCTGTGCCCACATTCTAGTGCCTAACTTCTTTAGCCATTGCTTCCACATTTCCCCAGTCATCTATGAATTTGCATTAGCCTTGTATGACACAGGAAGTCACTTAACTTTCTTGAAGCAACGGGGCTGTTTGCTCTTTCCAATGACGAGGGGTTCCAACTTCTCACTCCCATCCATTTTGCAGCAAAGGAGGATCGTCAGTCGGTCCTTCGATGTTTTACCTCCAGTAGTTTCGTCATGTTTGAATGCAAGTGTTTCATCAGGAATCGCTCACTAGTAGAGACTGTTTTTGTCAGCATTGAAAATGTCACAAGGTGTAAACTCATTCAAGATGGTAGGAAGAACTGAAACAACCCAATTTTCAGCACCAAAGTCGTCAGCGTCTTGTTTCTCACCATGCTGTTTCTTGAATTTTATGCTGTTCCTCTCCTTCCATCTTTCCAACCATCCAACAGTGGCTTTGAATTCAGTTAGTCCAAGACTTTCAGCCAGCTGATTAGCTTTCTCCATAAGCAGTGGACCACTGACAGGAAACTCTCTGCTCCTGACTTGAGAAAACCACCGAAGAAGAGCATCTTCTACCTCCTCAGCATTTCTCGTCTATTTTCATTTCCATTTTTGTTGTGGATTTGTATTGTTTTGCCAGTCTTCCAGAAGCTGGTCTTTCTGCATCAAGACAGGTGAAATTTGACTGGGATTGACACCATATTCTTTAACAATAGATGCTTGACTTTGTTTTCTAATTTTTTAAGAGCTTCTATTCGTTCAGCCAGTGTTAGTCTTACTGTTCCACGATGACAACGACCCTAGTGTACACTCTAACAACATTCTTTCGCTTATTCTGCCTGTGGCAGTTAAAGAGGCAGTAAATTTGAAATCTCGTTGGTTGTCAAGCGCCAATTGGCTTCCATATTCCATGCGCGCTTATGCAGAGTCTTTCCTGCAGAGGAGCGGTTTTGAACCATGCATATAAGCGAATCTTGCACTTATCAGTGGTGTGCTAAACCGAAGCTTGTCCCCATAGAAATTGATGGCGCCAAAAACAGGACGGAAGTACGGCATGCAGTTAAGCAGAGCATGCGCTTATCCGTGCACTTAAATGGAGTGCACTGTACTTCATCCTACATTAAAAATAAAATTCCATTTTCTGTCTCTGTTGTCTGGCCATTTACTTTTCTAATTATGTTGGTCCCAATCTTTGGCTTCTGCTTTCTTTGTCTTCATTTAAATCTCTTGCCAGGGTTTCGTGTCCATTTGTCACTTTCCTTTCTCCTCCTTTTTATTTGATTTCTTCAATTTATTTTTCTGTCTGTTCAGATTTAACACATTCTTACTATCCAGTCTTTAATTTCCTTCTTTGCTTAATTTAACTACAGCTTTCCATCTTTTCCCCTCACCTTGGTACTCCCCTATTCCCCTTCCTCTTATTCTCCAGTCTTGCACTAACCCTATTCTCTCCTCCCTTTCTATCCAGCCAACATGTCCCTTTTTTCCCAATCATTCTACCCAGCATCCTCTCTCTACCCCTTCCCTATCCAGCATATCCCTTCTTTCTCTCTCCATCTTTCCACTCATCTTCTCTCTACCCCTTCCCTATCCAGCATATCCCTTCTTTCTCTCTCCATCTTTCCACTCATCTTCTCTCTACCCCTCTTGATCCAACATCTCCTCCCCTTTTTTTTTTTTTTTAAAATCTCCCTCCCTTCTATGCATCATTTGTCTATCCCCCCCTTTCCATTTGATGCTGTTTCTCTTCCTTCCCGAGTCTACCTTTGGCATCTTCTGTAGCAAGGAGTGGGCACGTGCTGTCGGCTTTACCCTGGAACAGGAAGTTGATGTCACTGGGGCAGAGAACAGGCAGAGCTGACAGTGAGCGCCTGAAGACTATGGCCCCATGCCTGCTTCTTTTGTTGTCACTACTGCTGCTGCTAACTGGAAGAAGTAGGTGGGGAAGGTTATATTTGAGGCTGGGGAGGATTAGCCTCTCTATGCCTTTTGTACAGGGCACATATGCAGTAGACAATTAGAGCAGTAAAAATATTCAACTAACAAGGTATGGCATAGTATACTACTTTACAATGTCAACACAATACACAATAAAACATTTTAATAGACAGCATAGGGTGTAAGTGAAGATGGAAAATAGAGTAACAGGATTTAGAAAATAAGGGGACTAATTTAAAGAAAGTTGCACATGAAGTCAGAAAGGTGCTTGAATATTATCCCAGCTAGGGTTGAATTGAATTAGCATGTCCTGCTACAGTATGTGCAGCCAGTATTACTCCGTGGATGTATGTGACTAGCAAGTTAGTTACTACTTTAATTAAAGGCCTTGGTGAAGAGCCAGGCTTTCACCTGCTTCCTGAAGTAGAGATATTCTTTTGTTTTCTGAGTATGGGGGCTATTCCAGAGTATACAGTGAGGACAAGAACAAGGATGATTTCCAGGTTATGTTGCTAATGTATTGTCCCTGGTTAGGCTATTTCTCACATGGTAGCAGAATACAATATTATGCAGAGTTTTTTCCTGCTCTCTTTTGGTGGAAGTCTTTAAATTGCTCTCTCAGCTTTGGGAATTGTGTGTTGCTGCAATCTTTGCATTTTGCACATGGTGGAAGAGGAAATACATTTCAGTGTCTCCAGAGTTGTCCTGCAGACAGTCTGGCTTTTTGCTGTTTTCAGTTCAGTTTTTGTCTCTTTCTATTCTATTTATATTGTAGATCTTGTTTATGCAAAAGAATTAAAGAGGAACAACTGAAACTACTACCAAGAAAGAGAAACATTTTGATATTTTGACTGTGCATTGAAAATATTACTACACAAATGGAAGGATAATAAAATGTCCTTTATGTTCTGGTGGAATTCATTGTTTTATAAATATGAAACTAAAATTGCTGAACAAACCAGTTCATTTGAAAGACATAAAAATTCAGGAACCCGTCATGTTATCTTTACAGAATAATCTTGGGAATATTACAAAAGATGTGTTTATAAGACACAATGGGCCCTGTTTGCTAAGCTGCACTGTAGGCATGCAAACATTTTAGTGCATGCTAAAAATTAGCGCTTGCTAATGCTAGAGACATACATTCCTATGGGTGTCTCTAGCATTAGCACACGCTAAAAGGTTAACATGCCTATAGCGCAACTTAGTAAACAGGGCTCAATATTTATTTACATAAATGTAACTATAACATATATACTTGTATTGATTTTTTTTTTAAAGAAACATTTTACCTATATGTATGGGATAATTCCTGCCTAAAGACCAAAAATGATAGTACAAAAAAAGGCCTAGATCCAGAGCCTGAAAGTGATTACTTTATAATTAGGTTTACTAAAAATAATTTTTAAAAAATTCTCCAAAAGTAAAACAAATGCCTCAGTGATATTTCTTTAAAAAAAACTACCACAGAGGGGTATAACCCCCTTTAACCAACCATATATAGGTTGCCTCTCATGAAAGCCTCCAGAAAAGGCCTCAGAGTACTTATCCTTATAAGAGAGGGCATTATTGGAATCTTCCAGGCAGAAATGATGTGCCTAGTAGCAACCAATAAGTGATCAAGAAAGTGTAAGCTTCTGTTAGAGCCCTACCTTTATTTTTCTAAACCACAAACCAGTACTAAAGGGATTAGCTTGAGGGAATTCAGCGCTGAGTAATCCTGTAAATCCAAAAAATGATTTTAGACCCAAAGGTTTGAATCATTGAGCAGGACCTCTCACCCCACTTGCACTATTGAAGCACAGATAAAAGGTGTTTGTATTTCATAGACTACACCCCTGAGCATATATGTTTTGCCTGTTCCTTTTTATTAGAATTCTTACCAAACTGGTTTTTTGTTAATCTTTCAAATAGAGCTAGTCAGCTCTTTTCAGAGGGAGGGAGAGAGACTGAAGAAGCTCAAAGAAATTCTGGTGGGCCCTCTTGAAGCTTAGTCACCTTTTAAATGCATTAGATAAAGAAATTAAAAATCTAGAACATCAATACACCTTGGGGTCTGTTTACTAAGCTGCACTAGCGACTTCCGTGCGGTATTGCTGACATGGCCCATTCAAAGTGAATGGGCTATGTTGGCACTATCGCACAGCCAGCCACACTAGCAGCTTAGTAAACCCCAATGCTTGACTTCTAATTATTCCACTTTTCATACTTTGTGGTTCTTTTTCCACTTGTCTGCGTAAGTCACGATGTGTTTCAGAATAGGTCTTGTAACAGAAGTTACTGGATGCAAGAGAAAATCACTAAGGTCACTTTCCCCATACCCTTGACTCTTTATAGTGTGTACTCATTCCCTATACTACTCCTCCTCTCCAATGTGGTCTCTTCTACCTTCCTCCTGTCATATTGGTCTTATGCTCTGGAACTCACTTCCCCTGCAGATTTGCTCTGAAGTTCTTTTGATATTTTCAAAATTGCGTGAATTAGGTTGAAACCTAGTTTAGGGGGTGTGGGGGGTATTTGCCCCCCCCCCCATATGAACTTCATGTCTGGCATGGAAAAGGGATGCGTAAAAGATAATGTTGTGGGGGGGGGGGGGGGGGTTGAGGGGGTATGATCTGGAAGAGAAAAGGGAGGGAGATTACTTGCCTTGTGTGTTTTGTATTTTTTGGGTTATGGGTGGGAATTGCCCTCTCTGGTGTGATGGGAATTGGTTCAGTGGGATTTGTCCAGATGCAAATTGGTGGGTGGGAACTGTCCAGGGGGGATCTGACCTAGAATCGTCTAGTGGATGGTTTACTTGCATCTGTGTGGTGGTTTGTATATGCTGTAGATTTTCTGCTCCTCAATTTCCATGCTGTGAGGGCAAGATACAGGTTTGGATGAAGATGGCCCATAGGTTTCAAGAATTAGTGAACAAAATGGGGTGCTAGACCGGTGGAACAGAGTCGGTAACTTGTGTAGACAATGTAAGGCTTCCGCTCTCAGGTGTAGTTTGATGTGGCTCCATCTTTTCATGTTGATCAGGATTGAGAGTGCTTTGGGTCTGAGGTTTTTGATAGTGATTAAATATCTTGTTGTAAAAGCCTCTGTGATACCGATTTTAAAGTAGTGTGCTCTGTGGAAGACCCAGGTTAGGGTGGGAGGGCAGAAAGATGATGCAGTGATCTTTTATAGCGTCCACTTTTATCATCAAATAAGGAATCCCTTCAAGAGGCATATGCCAATTTTGAATGGATGTCCTCAGATAAACTCAATGTGTGCAACAAATTCTAGGTTCCTGGTAGCAACAACGGAAGCAAACTCTGGATGAGCTTTTGAAGGTGGCGTAGGATGTCCATATAAGATGAATGCCACACTCATCCGCTTTTGCCAACATGGGAATTAACTAAGTCTGAACCTGTGATGAAAGGCTAGGTGAAAGACTGTGCATGTTCTACACCATCTAAAGCTGATTGACCACTGTGTGGGCTGGAAGCATGGTCTATTGAAACATTTTCTTGCAAAAGTTATCCTAGTAGGTGTATATGAAGTGAGTAGTATTGGGAAAACTTTCCAGCTGCCTCAACCACAAGAGAGGAGTGTGTGAACCTGGGAATGGTTCAAGAGAGAGCAAGGTTGAAAACCAAAGGGGACCAACTCGAAGGATTTAGACCAGCTATCTGTCTAGTATTGTCTGGGGAAAAGGCTGTGTATCTTTTTTTTATTATTATTATCAATATTATTATTTTGGAAGAATCATCTAATAAATATCCTCTTCACGTTTTGTGCTTTTGCATTTTTGCTCGTGCCTTGTTTTTACTCCAGATTAGGCACGGAAAAGTCTGTCGTCATCCACTAGGACCCTATTTATTTTTCTCTCTGTTCATTGGCTCTTTTTGTTTGCTCCGTATAAACCAGCAGGTACCCTTAACAAATTTTTATTTTGTGCTGCACCTTAAGGGCTAGCCTCACCCCTATAGTGAGAGGTTGGCTACGGTGGTTTATACCAAATGCTTTAAATATGTGGATTGTAGATCAGTATAAAAGCACTACTTCCAAATCAGTCTTGGTATTACCTTGTAGATTGGTTTTGTATTATGAAATACAGCAAAAAGTACAGCATCTAAGGGTTGAAAACGAATATTTACCAGGAGTCATAGACCAAACTCTTTCCTCTGCCACAAATTCAAGAAGAATAGCTGTAAGTATTACCATACTGGGAAAGACCAAAAGTCCATCAAGCCCAGCATCCTGTTTATAAGAGATCTGCCCAAGTATATCTCTGCTTGTATTTTTCTACTTGGAATCTTCAATCAGTTACCCTTCCTTGTCATATATCAGGTTTATGATGCAGCTGCAAGATAACATCTTTGTTTCCTTTTAGTTTCCTGTAATCCTCCAGCTGCTGCTTATAATTTGAGGTCTACAGTTTGATAGCATCTTCTGGCTTGGGGCTAGCTGTGTTTTACTTCAGCACAACATACAGATAGGCAAGCTTTGACAGTCGGCACACAGTGCCTACAGAGCTCACATCACTTCCTAGTTTATATTGCAACTTCTGCTGGTCTACGTGAGTCTCTGTGGATTTGAAAATTAGTCTCACAGGACTGTTAAGGGACACCAGCAAATACTTTTTTTCAGTTTGAGTAGTGTAAACAACTGTTATTAAGGGATTTACTCTGTTTGCCAACTGGCATTAATGTTGACTAAATGCTAATATAATCAACTTCATAGTTTAAATCTTTTCTTTTCTCATAGTAATAGATGAAGATAGATAAGACTAGACTGTCTCATTTAGTCTGTCTGGTTATCTCCTGAATTCTCTGGTGGTTCTCTCTACCATTGGTTACTTCTGTTACTTCTCCTGGTCCTCAGAATGGCCTCTATTTCCTGCCCTTTTGGAACATCGCCTTCTACGGGTTGCCCCTGACTTCTGCCCACGCTTCCTTGCTGCTTGCCCAACCTATCTTCCTCCCAGCTGAGTCCTCCTTTGCTTCTTCCATCTCGTCATTGTGTTCTCCTGATTCTCCCTTAATGGTTTTCTCCTTATTCTTTCTCCTGAATTGCCATTCTGTTAGGCCAAAAACCCTTGCCATGTTTCATCTCGTTTTAGCTAATCCTGGTTCGCTTTTCTTCCTTACAGAGATCTGGTCCTTACGGAGAATAGGTGAAGAATTGGTGCTTGCTTAGTATCTCTCTGCAAACTGCTTTGCCTTCTCTGTACCCCGCTCCATTAAAGGGAGGGGTAGAGGTGTCACCTTCCTTGCTCCATCTGCCTTTCCTTTCTCTGATTATTTCCCATGAGCTCCTCTCCTTTCCAAATTCTCTTGTCCTTCATCTTCACACTTCCCCACTTTCTCCTTTTTGTATCTTCCCCCATATCCTGATAACCACCTGGATTCTTTCTAGCGGTGCTGTCTGATGAGTTCACTCGATTTTCCTAACTTACCCTGGGTGTTTTCAACATTCACTTTTTCGCTCCTTTTAGACCCCTTGACAAACACATGCTCTCTTTCTTCTTAGAGCTCAACCTTACCCAGTATGTTCCTTTCCCGACCCATGAGACCAGTCAAAACCTCAGAGAATCTAAGCTGCAATGACTTTCAGGAGGACAGGACCCATCCTACAGCTCGTCAGTCTTCGGCTCGGGTTTTAAGACAGCAGAAAATACAGGCCTGTCTGGGCACACCTTTGGTCAGAAGGCGCGCTTTCAGCCTAGGCAGCCCTTCTTTTGGGGAGACAGGAAATCTTCTGGACAGACAGGGCAATCACAATGATGCAAGGTCGGCCCACTCATCTGTACCAATCGGGAAGGATGCCTCCGCGTGTTCTTGGATTTGTGGACCACTATTACCACAGACCAGTGGGTGCTGGACATTGTTCATAACAGCTACAGGTTGGAGTTCTCCCACCTGGTCGTTCCTCTCTTCTTACGGTCCCCTTGTTGAGGGGCCATTCGGGTGGCACGGATCAGAGGCACTGTAGAGGCCTTGTTGGCCATCTGGGCTATTGTGCTTTTGTGCCTTCTGAGTGCGATCGAAGGCACTATTCTATCTATTTTGTGGTGCCTAAAAAGGAAGGCACCGTTCGCCGATCCTGGATCTCAAAAGGGTCAGCCAGTGTTTTGCGGGTTTCCCATTTTCAGATGGAAACCCTGCAGTTGGTGATTGCTTCAGTGTGAGAGGGGAAGTTTCTCACTGCTTTTGACGGACAGTGCGGAGGCAGCGGCGACAGTGGGTATGTCTTCTGCAGTCCCTGGATTCAGTGATCAATTTTGAGAAGAGCAGACTGGTCCCGTCGCATCAGATGGAGTACCTGGGAGTGCTGTTCAATACTCGGCACAGGTGTTGTGGCATTAGATTCAAATGTTCCTTCTTCATTCCAGGCCTCGGGCCTGGGATTATGTGCAAGTCCTCGGGTCCATGACCATGGCCGTGGAGGTGGTGCTCTGGGAGAGGGTATATATGAGGACGCTTCAGCAACCCTTGCTCAGTCGCTGGTCTCCTGTTTTGGAGGATCACAGCGTTCAGCTTTCCTGGATGCTCTTCCAGACAGAGTTTGGAGTGGTGACTGAGGACCCAGTCCTTGTGGCTGGGAGTACCCTTTTTGATTCTGCATTGGGAAATGGTGACCACAGATGCCAGTCTGGCAGACTGGGGGGGGGGGGGGGCTATTATCAGGGCCACCTGGCTCAGGGCTCATGGTTCCCATTGGAAGCACGGTGGTCCGTCAACCGCTTGGAGCTCTGGTCTGTGCATTGGGCTTTGGAGGCCTTTGCGTAGTTTCTTGGAAGGGCCCCGGTGTGGGTCTTTTCCGACAATGTGATGACGGTGGCTTATATCAACAAACAGGGAGAAACTCACAGCAGTCAGCTAGCAGTGGAGTCCGGCCTCTTGACGGACTGGCCGGAGAAACACCTGCTCTTTCTCTTGGCAGCTCACATCGCAGGCTCGCACAGCATGGAGGGAGACTTCCTCGATCATCACACTCTGGACCCGTAGAGTGGGAGTTCTTGCAGGATGTGTTCCATCTTCTGGTTCAGCACTGGGGCATGCCAGCCCTGAATCTCATGGCCACGAGGGCCAATGCCAAAGCCTCACTGTTTTTCAGTCACCACGGAGTGCGGGACTCATTAGGTCTGGATACTCTGCTGCAGCCGTGGCCGAGCGAGGGGTTACTTAATGCTTTTCCTCCTTGACCTATGATTGGCTAGCTGTTGAAGAGAGTGGTGGGCCATCAGGACCTCGTGGTTCTGGTGGCCCTAGATTGGTTGTGGCGTCCGTGGTATGCAGACCTGGGTCGGCTCGTGGTGGGGACCCGCTCGGGCTCCCTCTGGGTTGGAGGCTTCTCCATCAGGGACCGGTGGTCATGGAGGATCCCTCCCCCTTTGGTATTTGAAAGGGCCTGCTTGAGGATGAAGGGTTATTTGAACTCGGTCATTACTATCCTGCTTCTGGCTAGACGCATTCTACTTCTTTTGACTATGCTAGCATGTGGCGTACCTTTTGAAGGCTGGTGTTCTGATCGGGGGTTGGATCCCTTTGCTTCTTCTGTTGGGCACATTCTGGTGCTACAGCCCGGGGTGCGTAAGGGCCTGGCATTAGGGTCCTTGAAGGCTCAGCTTGCAGCCCATCCGGATGTGGTTTGCTTTCTTAGAGGAGTAAACTGCTTGAGGCCGCTCTTTTGGGCGTCCTTCCCAGACTGGGACCTTAACTTGGTCCTTCGGGCCCTGCAGTGTCCACCTTTTGAGCCCATATGAAAGGTGACGGTGAAAGACCAAACCTTGAAAACTGTTTCTGGTGGCAATTGCTTTGGCATGGCGCATCTCGGAGCTTTGGGCACTATCTTGTAGGGACTCCTTTTTCCGTTTTTTGGAGGCAGGGTTCTTGCTTCGGACTGTGCCCTCCTTTTTGCCGAAGATGATATTTGCCTTCCATGTCAATCAATCGGTGGAGCTCCCATCTTTTTAAAAGGAAAAGATCTGGGATCAGTTTTCCTCCCTGAGGTTACTGGATGTTCGGCAGGTGCTCATTCGTTACCTGGAGGTTACTAACAGCTTTCAGTGGTCAGGTATGCTCATTGTCCTGTTTGGTAAGCAGAAGCTGGGTCTCATGGCTTCTAAGGCTTCTGTCGCCCGTTGGTTGAAAGAAGCGTTGACTGCGGCCTATATCCTGGAGGGGAAGGCTCCTCAGGTTTTGAAGGTGGACTCTACAAGGCATATGGCCATGTCTTGTGCAGAGGCCTCGTTGTCCTCTCCAGGAGATATCTGCAGGGTGACGAATTGGGCTTCGCAGCATACTATCAATAAGCACTACAGGGTGGACATTGCCGCCCGCTCAGAGACAGCATTTGGGATGTCAGTTCTGCAGGCAGCATGTTCGGCTTCCCACCATCGTAGGGATAGCTTTTGAATATCCCACTCATTCTGGAATAGTGGAGAGAAACATAATGGAAGAAGAAATTAGGACTTACTTGCTAAATTTCTTTCCATTAGTTCTTCACACTATACCAGGAGCCCTCTCATTTTTTTTGTGCCTGTCCCTGGGTGGAGCTCTGTGCAGTATAGGTGGTCTGCTTCTCAGGGCCGAGCCTTTGGGTGCTTTGGTTTTTGCAGTCTGGGTCTGTTGAGTTATGCAGATGCTGAACATGCTCCTGATTCTTTCTTCCTTGCTTTCGGACTGATTCTGAGAAATTGGGCTGATAGCACTGGGCTTAGTTACAGTTAGTTATGCCACTTATAGCCACAAATACCATATTAAATAGTTCACAGCAGGTTACAGCAAGGCAATAGGACACAGTTCGCCTAAGATGTCACAATTTAACAAACAATAATAAATTAACTCATTTAAAAAATATTTCCAATATATTTGATTCTCCGAGGACAAGCAGGCTTCTTGTTCTTACTTGTGGGTCGACGTCCGTGGCGGCCAAGGAATCGGCAAAAATGTTTGCGATCAAAAATCAAAACAAAGTCTTTCCAGAGAGGTCTGTCGCGCGGGCAGGGCGAACTGTTTCCCGCCTGCCGCGCGAACGTGCCTTTGTAGTTTTTTTTTTCTCTGCGGTTAGGTGCGGCAGTGTTTCCTCTGCGTTCCATCAGGCCCAGGAAGAGAATTACTCTTTCTGACTGAATTTCACTTTATTCTTGCTTTTATTTTCTTTTTTAAAAGAATAATAATAATAATAATAATAATTTTTTTTTTTTAAAGTAGTTTTCCTTTAAAGTTTCCTTTCTTTTTCGATGCGGCCGGCCTTTTCCCTTTTTTGTGCTTTTTCTTTCTCGGCACAATCGCGTCATTTGATTTCGCTGAAGCCGTTTTTTCTTCCATGTCATCGAAGACACCCAGTGGCTTCAAACGATGTACTTGGTGCAACCGGACCATCTCAGGTACAGATACCCATGCCTGGTGTATCCAGTGCCTTGGGCCCGACCATAGCCTAGCCGCTTGTAGTCTGTGTCTTCGTGTGAAGAAGCAGACCCAAGCGTCTCGAGAGGCCCAGCGAGAGAAGCTTTTTGGGGCTCAGTCCGGTTCATTGACATTGGTACCGAGATCGGCGGCTTCGACATTGACAGGAGCATCGATGTTGAGGAGAGAGGTAATGGCTGCTGAGAGACCAACTCACGCTGGGAGCAGTGAGGCGTCGAGTGGGTCTCCACCTGCCTCGAGGCCTCCTGTTATGCAGGCCCCCCGGGACTGACCTTCGTCGGATCTGGCCCCGAGGAGACATGAGGATTTCACGTTCTCCTCGGTATCGAAGAGTCTCGATGACAGGCATCGAGCGAAGGCTAAGAAGCACTGTCATCGTTCTCCTTCGACGCATGGTACCGGGAGCTCTGGGGCGTCGAGAGAGTCAGTACCCAAGAAGCATTGGCGCTGAGAGGACCGCTCCCCCTTGGTACAGGAGGTGCCAATGCGTCGGTCTCTTGGCAGCCCGGTACCTGCTCCCGAGCCTTCACGGATTCTGACACCGCCTGTTCCACCGGCCCCGCAGCCTTCTCCGATGGCGGATCTCGATGAGCGTCTCCGGGCCTTGTTTCCAGAACTTCTGGAAGGCTTACTGCAACAGTCAGCTTCGGTGTCTGGCGTGCTTGCGCCATCTGTGCCATCTGCTACAGCGGTGTCTGGCCCTTCTCCTGTTGTGAGGTCTCTGACTGCGGTGCCGCCTGCGGCATTGACGTCGACTGCCACCCAGGTCGATTCTCCTTCGACATCGGTGGAGGGAGCTTCGCCGCAGTCGGATTGAGCGTCGACTTCTCGACATCGCCACAGAGGACATCGTTCCTCGGCATCGAGGCAGGTGCAGTGTTGGAGTACCTTGCAATAGGTTGTATCCGACATTGAGCAGGAGCGCTCATGGGAATCAGAGGAAGATCCTAGGTACTTCTCTTCTGATGAGTCCTTTGGGATTCCCTATTACCCTTCCCCTCTACTGGAAAGAAGACTATCTTCACCCGAGATAGTCTTTTTCCTCCTTTGTCCGGGAAATGGCTACGGCTATTCCCTTCCCTGTGGAGGTTGAAGGTGAGCCCAGGACTGAGATTCTTGAGGTCCTGGTTTATTCTTCTCCACCTAAAGAGGCTGTGACAGTCCCTCTGCATAAGGTGAAGGAAGTCCTTATGCGAAACTGGTCCACCCCTTCTGGCCCTGTGGTTCCCAAGAAGCTAGGACTCTTGACTCTTTTGGGCGGAAGACATATCAGGCCGCTATGCTCGCTGCCAAGATCCAGTCATACCAGCTCTTCACGAGCATACATTTGCGGGACTCGATACGTCAACTGTCCAACTTGGTTGAGACACTCCCTATGGAGCTGGACGATCCTTTTCGCCAGGTGGTCAGGCAGCAGGAGGCATGTCGCAAGTTCGTGGCCAGGGGTACTTTTGACACTTTTGACGTGACATCCAGAATTGCTGCTCAAGGTATAGTGATGCGCGGACTCTCATGGCTGCATGTCTCTGACCTGGATCATTCTGTCCAGCAGCGGATGGCGGATGTTCCTTGCCGGGGGGGGGGACAATCTTTTTGGAGAAAAAGTAGAGGATCTAGTTGATCAAATCAAGAAGTATAATGATGCTATGGATTCTCTCTCCCACCGGGCGACTTCTGCTAATGCCTCCTTCTCTAGGAGGTATTTTGGAGAGAGGAGGAGTGCTCCCTATACCTACTCTAGGCGTAGGTACACTCCTGCTTCTCGGCAGCCTGCCCAGGCTCAACTCCAACGCGCTCATTCTTGTCAACAGCGTGCGACTTAAGGCCCATTCTGCTCCTCAGCAAAAGCAAGGGATCAGGCGACCCTCAGGGGAGGAATGCTGGCTTCGGCCTAACCCCTGGTAAGCCTTTCCTCAGCTGAGAGCTGCCCAGCTCTACCACCGGCTGCCTTTCAGGTGCTGTGGAGGACTTGCTGCTCATCTGCATATCCTTACAGCCTTCTCCGGGGTGACACCCAGGTCCACTCTGATCCACCCAGGGCCTCCGCTCTAGGTGCCCAGCACTCCCACCAGGTGCTGTGGAGGACTTGCAGCCCTTCTGCATTTCCTCACAGCTGTATCCGGGGTGACTCCAGGTCCACCCCGAGCTTCCCAGGGCCCTCGCTCCAAGTGCACAGAGTCTCCAGGTGCTTTTTGGCTAGGATTCCTTTAAACACTATCACTCCCTATGCCTTATCTGCTGCCTGCTGTCCCTGTCCTAGCCTTCCTGCCTTCCTCCTCTACTCCTATCACCTTAGCCACTTCACATCTACCCGCATCCACCTTAGCCCCTATATATGGCCCTTATACATATTCTCTTCTTCGCCCTGCCCCGTCCTAACCTCTTCCCCCCTCCCCTTCCACTGTCTACCTCAGGAACTCACTGCCCACCCTTGTCCCCTCCCGTCCTACTCATTACTCCCCTACCCTACCTCCCCCCACCACCTCCCCAGCTCTCCTGCCCCCCTCGTCATTCCTAGCTCTCAACCTTCTACACTTCCTCCCCACCATTAACCCATCCCCATTCCTCCTTAACACATCCTGTCTTCGTCATCTTCGTCGACCCTCCTCCCCCACCCTCCTCCGCACTTTCTTACTCCTTCTCCTACTTTTCGCAGGTGACATCAATCCCAATCCAGGTCCCCCCCCCCCCCCACCTCTCCTCTCCATATCCACGTAACCGATCCCAGAATGCCTCCAATCTCATCTCTATTCCCCTTCTCGTGTGCCCTATGGAATGCCCACTCAGTATGCAACAAACTCTCCTTCACCCACGATTTGTTCATCTACCGTTCCCTTCAACTGCTCGCTTTAACTGAAACTTGGATAACCCCTATTGATACTGCCTCAATCGCAGCCCTATGCCATGGAGGATATCTTTTCTCCCACACTCCCCGCCCAGACGCACGCGGTGGAGGCGTTGGGTTTCTTCTCTCACCCTCTTGTAGTTTCCAACCCCTCCCCCTGCCACAGTCTCACTACTTCTCATCCTTCGAAACTCATGCCATCCGGCTATTCTACCCGACACCACTCAGAGTTGCAGTCATCTACCGCCCCCCTGATAAGCCCCTCTCTTCCTTCCTTACTGATTTCGACGCTTGGCTCAACGTCTTTCTTGATCCCTCATCTCCATCCCTCATTCTTGATGATTTTAATATTCACATTGACGACCCATCCAACTCCTACGCTTCTAAATTCCTCACTCTGACATCCTCCTTTAACCTCCAACTGTGCTCTACCACCCCTACTCACCGTAATGGCCATTGTCTCGACCTCGTTCTCTTCTCTTCTTGCTCACCTTCCAATTTCTGCACCTCAGTCCTTCTTATCTCAGATCATCACCTAATCACCCTCACACTTCATCACCCTCCCCCTCAACCTCGCCCAACTATAGCCACTGCCTTCAGGAATCTCCAGGCCGTCGACCCCCCTACCCTATCCTCTCACATCTCCAATCTCTTCCCTTCCATCTCGTCTTCCGAATCTGTCGACACGGCTGTCTCTCCCTACAATGAAATTCTCTCCACTGCTCTGGATACCCTAGCACCATCTGTCTCTCGACCCACTAAGCACACTAATCCTCAGCCCTGGTTAACCCCTTGCATCTGTTACCTTCGCTCCTGCACCCGATCTGCTGAACGGCTCTGGAGGAAATCCATTACAGACTTCACCCATTACAAATTCATGCTATCCTCCTTCCAGTCCTCCCTATTCCTTGCCAAACAGGAATATTATTCTCAATTAACTAATTCTCTTGGCTCCAACCCTCGTTGCCTCTTCGCCACCCTCAACTCCCTACTTAAAGTGCCCTCCGCTCCCACCCCCCCCCCCTCACTCTCTCCTCAAACACTAGCTGACTACTTCCGCGATAAGGTGCAGAAGATAAACCTTGAATTCACTTCCAAGCCTTCTCCTCCCTGTGACTTCTTAACCCACTCCCCCAACCAACCTAGCCTGGCCTCCTCCTCCTTCCCTGAGATCACCGAAGAGGAAACTGCTCGCCTTCTCTCTTCCTCTAAGTGCACCACCTGTTCCTCTGATCCCATTCCCACCAATCTGCTTAACAACATCTCTCCTACAGTCAACCCCTCAATCTGTCACATCCTCAACCTCTCTCTCTCCACTGCTACTGTCCCTGACACCTTCAAGCACGCTGTAATCACACCACTTCTCAAAAAACCATCACTAGACCCCACCTGTCCCTCCAACTACCGTCCCATCTATCTTCTACCCTTCCTCTCCAAATTACTTGAACGCGCTGTCCACAGCCGCTGCCTTGATTTCCTCTCCTCTCAGGCCGTCCTCAATCCGCTCCAATCCGGCTTTCGCCCACTACACTCGACAGAAACAGCACTCTCTAAAGTCTGTAATGACTTGGTTCCTTGCTAAATCCAAAGGTCACTATTCCATCCTCATCCTCTTCGACCTATCTGCCGCCTTTGACACCGTCAATCATAATTTACTTCTTGACACACTGTCCTCATTCGGGTTCCAGGGCTCCGTCCTCTCCTGGTTCTCTTCGTATCTTTCCCAACGCACCTTCAGAGTATATTCTAATGGCTCTTCTTCCACCCCCATCCCGCTCTCTGTTGGGGTTCCTCAAGGTTCTGTCCTTGGACCGCTTCTTTTCTCGATCTACACCTCTTCCCTGGGCTCACTGATCTCATCACATGGTTTCCAGTACCATCTCTATGCTGATGACACCCAGCTTTATCTCTCCACTCCCGACATCACGGTCGAAACCCAGGCCAAAGTTTCGGCCTGCCTTTCAGACATCGCTGCCTGGATGTCCAACCGGCATATGAAACTGAACATGGCAAAGACTGAGCTCCTTGTCTTTCCACCCAAACCCTCTTCTCCTCTTCCCCCACTTTCCGTCTCTGTTGACAACACCCTCATCCTCCCCGTCGCTTCAGCCCGCAATCTTGGAGTCATCTTCGACTCCTCCCTCTCCTCCTCTGCCCATATCCAGCAGACAGCTAAGACCTGTCGCTTCTTCCTCTATAATATTAGCAAAATTCGCCCATTCCTCTCTGAACAGACCACCCGAACCCTCGGCCACTCGCTCGTCACCTCTCGTCTTGACTATTGCAACCTTCTTCTCACTGGCCTTCTGCTTAACCATCTATCCCCCCTTCAATCTGTCCAAAATTCTGCCGCACGTCTTATCTACCGCGTGAACCGATACTCTCATATCACCCCTCTCCTCAAGTCACTTCACTGGCTCCCGATCCGCTACCATATACAGTTCAAGCTTCTCCTTTTAACCTTCAAATGCACTCAATCTGCAACCCCCCAGTACCTCTCTCCCCTCCTCTCCCCGTATGTTCCCGCCCGTAACCTCCGCTCTCAGGACAAATCACTCCTATCTGTACCCTTCTCCACCACCGCTAACTCCAGACTCCGCCCCTTCTGCCTCGCATCACCATATGCCTGGAACAGCCTTCCCGAGCCCATACGTAATGCGCCTTCCCTGCCCATCTTCAAGTCCTTACTCAAAGCCCATCTCTTCTCCCTTGCTTTTGGCGCATAACCACCTTCCCCACTCATGATACCTACACTGACTACATAGTTTGTAACCTTTAGATTGTAAGCTCTTTTGAGCAGGAACGGTCCTTCCCCATGTTAAACTTGTACAGCGCTGTGTAACCCTGGCAGCGCTATAGAAATGCTAAGTAGTAGTAGTAGTTTTGTCTGGCCCCAGTTCAGCATAGCCTCTCTAAAAGTGTCTGTACCGGATAATTTGCTGGTAGGGGGGAGGTTGATGTTTTTTTCTCCAAAGGTGACCTCTCATAACCTCCGACTGGTGGGTTCTTCAAATAGTCCGGTTAGGATACACCCTCAATCTGGAATCCAAACCTCCAAATTGCCCACCAGGAGCTCATTCTTACAGCTCCCAGCACAGGCAGGTAGTTGCAGAGGAACTCTCCGGCCAGTGAGGTCGAACCCGTTCCACCAGGGGAAGAAGGGCTGGGATTCTATTTCAGGTACTTCCTTGTGCAAAAGAAAACAGGGGGGATGCATCTCATCCTAGACCTAAGGGGCCTGAACAAATATCTGGTTCGAGAAAAGTTCAGGATGGTTTCCGTGGGCACCCTTCTTCCCATAATTCAAGAGAACGATTGGCTATGCTCTCTGGACCTAAATGAAGCTTACACACACATTTCAATACTCCCAGCTCACAGGAAGTATCTTCGATTTTGGCTGGGAACTCAGCACTTTCAGTACTGTGTACTGCCCTTCCCCCCCCCCCTTTTTTTTTCACAATACTATTGAGCTTGAGGAAAGAAGTGCAAAAGGAACATAAAGTTTCTACATCACCAGGTAGCATGTAGACAGGCAGCATGCTGAGTGCCTCTGACTTTGACTCTGCAGAACTGTTGGAATAAAAATAGTTTTCTTATATGTTCCTGTGTTGGAGTTTATTCTGTTTCATTCTTTGGTCTATAGTGATGCATATGTAAATGAATCCATGACTTTTAGTTAGATAATTGTTAATGTTTGTAAGAGTTGACTGATGTAAAGTATGGTATGTATAGTACTGCCTGTGTTGTTGATCAGCAATGAAAATTCAAAATGTAATAAATGCATTACTCTGAGCTAAGTACCTCCTTAGATAATGCAGGATCCATGATTTTCAATGGAGCATATTGTCTAACATACATTAAATTACATTAATATGTGTTATTACTGCTCAGTGTGCTGCTGCGGCTCGGAAAGCGAATAGAATGTTGGGTATTGTTAGGAAAGGTATGGAAAACAGGTGTGAGAATGTTATAATACCGTTATATCGCTCCATGGTGCGACAGCACCTTGAGCATTGTGTTCAATTCTGGTCGCCGCATCTCAAGAAAGATATAGTGGAATTGGAAAAGGTGCAGCGAAGGGCGACTAAAATGATAGCGGGGATGGGACGACTTCCCTATGAAGAAAGATTAAGGAGGCTAGGGCTATTCAGCTTGGAGAAGAGACGGCTAAGGGGAGACATGATAGAGGTATATAAAATAATGAGTGGAGTGGAACAGGTGGATGTGAAGCGTCTGTTCACGCTTTCCAAAAATACTAGGACTAGGGGGCATGCAATGAAACTACAGTGTAGTAAATTTAAAACAAATCGGAGAAAATTTTTCTTCACCCAACGTGTAATTAAACTCTGGAATTCGTTGCCGGAGAACGTGGTGAAGGTGGTTAGCTTGGCAGAGTTTAAAAAAAGGGTTAGACGGTTTCCTAAAGGAGAAGTCCATAAACCGCTACTAAATGGACTTGGGAAAAATCCACAATTCCGGGAATAACATGTATAGAATGTTTGTACATTTGGGAAGCTTGCCAGGTGCCCTTGGCCTGGATTGGCCGCTGTCGTGGACAGGATGCTGGGCTCGATGGACCCTTGGTCTTTTCCCAGTGTGGCATTACTTATGTACTTATGCATTAACATTTTAATATATGTTACTGCCTGATGCCTGTAATTAGCTGTGAAGAGGTTTCACACATGTAAGGTGTTTGAGGTGTGTGTGTGTGTGTGTGTTTTTTTTTTTTTTTTTATTGCACAGGACCATTTCATCTCATTCCTACAACCCTTTAACATTTTAGATATCATGCAGTCATGCTTGGTCCAGCATACATAAATAAACTTCCAGTCCATAGGACATTTTCTTAAGTCTTGTATAATCTACATACATAATTTAAAAAGGACAAGCAAAATAAAATTGCATAACGTATTAAAAGCATAGAGTGAGTACTCCTAATAGCTTCTAATAGTTACTCCTAAATATATAATAAACAGGAATTCAAACATGCGTGGGATAAACATAAAGGAATCCTGTTCGGAAAGAAGGGATCCTCAGGAGCTTAGCGGAGATTGGATGGCAGAGGCAGGGCTGGTGGTTGGGAGGCGGGGCTAGTGCTGGGCAGACTTATACGGTCTGTGCCCTGAAAATGACAGATACAAAGCAAGGGGCTGGTGGTTGGGAGGCGGGGCTTGTGCTGGGCAGACTTATATACGGTCTGTGCCCTGAAAAAGACAGATACAAATCAAGGTAAGGTATACACAAAAAGTAGCACATATGAGTTATCTTGTTGGGCAGACTGAATGGACCATGCAGGTCTTTTTCTGCCGTCATCTACTATGTTACTATGTTTTGAGTGAGCCTGGTTGCTAGGGATAACCCCACATGTGAGAACAATCAGCCTGCTCTCCTTGGAGAATACCTGCTACAGGTAAGTATCTTCGCTTTATTTACTAATCGCATGTTTGTTAAATAATAAGGTCCTAAGGCTCTTTTTAAACAGGCCATAACTAGATAACAATCTTAAATTAAGCGGTAAAATCTTAAATTAAGCGGTAAAAATTCCCCAAATTTAGCAACCTGATATGCAATTAGACCTGAGAAACGTTTCTTGGAAGTAATATCCCAAGGACTTGGGTAATCAAATGAAAACAGATTATGAGTATTATAAAATTGTCCCACTAATGAATTAGCAAAACTCACAAATGCACTTCCTGGACTTTATATGAAATACATGTGTTTCCACCCAGAACCTTCTCATAGCAGGAGACATCAATCTTCACCTGGAAGATACTAACTCAAGCAATGTACACGAATGCAAAGACTTCCTGCAACTATGGGAACTCCAATGGCCAAACATACAACCTACCCATAAAAAAGGGCATACACTAGATGACATCACCCACAAATTTTCATCAGAATCAAATCTCACACTAATAAACACAAAATGGATAGCCAAGCCATGGGCCGACCACTATAGTGCAAACCTTTCCCTCCACTGGAGCACAAAAAAGACACAACAAACACAAACGCAAAATACTACGAGAGGCAAAATAGACCCACTAACATTCTGGCAACATTTCTACACTGACGAATGGACAATAACTACAGACTCACCCCAATTTCTCCAAGAATGGGATAAAAGATGCAGAACAATACTAGACAATATAGCACCAATGCAAACCAGAACCTCACATAGAAAAAATTCAATACCATGGTTTAACGAAGAACTGAAAAAACTAAAAACACAGGTCAGAACACTAGAAAGAGCATGGAACAAGAAGCAAGACGAAAATGCACACAAAGACTGGAAGCAACTACAAAGAAAATACAAATATACTATCAGACAAACTAAAAGGACCTATTACAAAACCAAAATAGGACCAAATTACAAGGATACACACAAACTCTTCACTCTCGTAAACAATCTTCTAAATACTACCACGGTCACCTCCAACAACTCAGATACCCCATCAGCAACCAACCTTGCAAAATACTTCAATGAAAAAATCATAAAGCTCCGACTTATGATACCCACCAACACAACGGACTACACAAGTATCCTTGAATGTCTAGACCCAAAACCCGAAGAATGCCCAGCAGATCGATCTTGGACCGACTTTGACACGATCACATCAAATGAAATTTCACATTGGCTCGGAAAATACGCCAAATTGCAATGCAAATTAGACATCTGTCCTAACAATCTAATAAGATCCGCACCCAAACAATTCAAAATAGACCTCATGAACCACATTAATCACAGACTTCAAAATGGACTCTTCCCCAGAGACAAAGGAAACATCCTACTCACCCCACTGCCGAAAGATGCTAAGAAAAGCACAATGGACCTAACCAACTATCGCCCAGTAGCATCTATTCCACTCATGACCACACTCATGGAAGGCATAGTGACGAAACAACTTACGGAATACCTAAATAAGCACTCAATTCTGCACGAGTCTCAATCAGGATTTCGGTCGAACCATAGCACCAAAACTGTCCTAGTGTCCGCAATGAACTCATTCAAACAGGCAATTGCGACTGGCAACAACATTCTCCTCCTACAATTTGATATGTCCAGTGCCTTTGACATGGTCAATCACGATATACTAATACATATACTAGAATACTTCGGAGTAGGAGGCACAGTGTTCAAATGGTTCAAAGGATTCCTGACCACAAGATCATACCAAGTCACAACAAACGAGGACAGATCACCCCCATGGATACCTGAATGTGGAGTTCCCCAAGGATCCCCCCTCTCACCAACCATATTCAACCTAATGATGATACCTCTAGCCAAACTACTAGCCAATCAAAACCTCAACCCCTACATATATGCAGATGACGTCACAATCTCCATCCCATTCAAACAGGATCTAAACGAAATCACTAACGAGATCAACCAAAGCCTCCAAATAATGCACACTTGGGCAGATGCATTCCAACTAAAACTTAACGCAGAAAAAACAGTGTCTTGTACTCACCTCACAACATAACACAAAAAACGTCTCCACCATAATCACACCATACTGTTCCCTTCCTGTCTCACAAAACTTGAAAATCCTTGGAGTCACCATTGATCGAAATCTCACTCTTGATACCCACGTGAAAAACACAAGAAAAAAGATGTTTCACGCCATGTGGAAACTCAAAAGAGTAAAACATTTCTTCCTGAGACACATCTTCTGTACCCTGGTACAGTCAATGGTAATAAGTCACATGGATTACTGCAATGCACTGTATGCCGGATGCACAGAACAATCAAAAAACTCCAAACTGCCCAGAATATGGCCGCTAGACTCATCTTTGGGAAATCTAAATTTGAAAGTGTAAAACCCCTAAGAGAGAAACTTCATTGGCTACCACGTAAGGAACACATTGCGTTCAAGATATGCACGATTGTTCACAAAATCATTCACGCAGATGCCCCAATATACATGTTAAACCTGGTGGACCTACCTCCTAGAAACGCTACAAGATCATCCCGCAGATTTTTCAGCCTGCATTATCCCAGCTGCAAAGGACTTAAATACAAGCCGTTGCATGCCTCCACCTTCTCTTACATGGGCACGCAGTTATGGAATGCATTGCCTACAGACTTAAAAACAATCAACGAAACAAAAAACTTTCGAAAATCTTTGAAAACATTTTTCTTCAACACGGCTTACAATGAGAACCTATAGCCTTACCGAACCACCTCATCAATCCATGCAATTATGAACTCCCACCTTACATAACTATCCTAATCACTCCCTTCTTTCCTTTCTACTCCTTTACTTAATCGCCACACATCACTAACTGTACTCGACAAACTGAAATAACAATGTTATTAAAACTATGTAAGCCACTATGTAATTTAACAAAACTATGTAAGCCACATTGAGCCTGCAAATAGGTGGGAAAATGTGGGATACAAATGCAATAAATGTATAATATATAATATAATGCACAAAGGAAATCATATATAATGGTACTATGCCCTGAATTATCTTCCACAAAAGACATCCTAGTTTAAAAGTGATGCTGGTCTCAACACTAAGCCAGTGAAGCTTGAAAATATAACCCATAATTTTGTCTGATTTCTCAAGCGAAAAAATTATACAAACATCAACATTCTGAATAGTTTGGCTCTTTTTCAACAGATATTTCGGTAACTCCAAGTAAATGATGTTGCAGTAATCCAACTTGCTAAGAATCGACGACTGCACCACACGTCTAAATAGTTCTACTGACAGATATTAGCTTTCTCATAGTATAGAAAGAACTTAATGAATTTATCTGTGACTCCATAGATAATGTATTGTCCAGTGTAATGCCTAAGATTTTAATGGATTGATCCAAAGTAAAACATTCCCCATCCCCATCTATAATCAGACCCAATGCCAATTCCTGATTCTCTTTTGTTCCCAACAATAGAAACTTAGTTTTATGTCTTTTCCGTTTCAGATGTAAAGTCATCCAATTTGTAAGAATTATAAAACAATGAGAAACATTATCATACAAGGCCTATAGGTTAATAATAACAGGAAATACTATGGTAAAATGGCATCTGCATAAATATAACTTTCAAATCCTGCTTGCTCCAGATGCTGACCCAGGGAGGACATAAGAACATTAAACAACACTGGCGATAGTGGTGATCCCTGAGGCACACCAGAAGGAAGGAACCAACATTCAGAAATTTGTTCCTGAAATTTAACACAATAAGACCATGAAGTTAGAAATCCCCTAAATCATGATATTGCATTATCGGTTATACAGTATTTGTCTAGGATCTCCAGCAGCACATTGTGATTTACTAAGTCAAAAGCACTGGTTATGTCTAGTTGCATAATAAGGGCACAATATCCTTTGCTCAGAAGATTTCTCACATGATCTCCTACAGTTCAAGCAACTAGGTTTCCATGCTATGATCAGCACGGATTCCCAACTGAGATGTTTTGTAACAAATTAAACTGATCTAAATGTCACTAATTGCTTTGTTACCAGGGTCTCCATTATCTTGGCAAAATAGGGAACTGACGCAATATGTCTATAATTGGCTGTATCTCCCTTAGTACTGTCTATCAGTGGAAGAATAATCTTAGCGAAACCTTTGGGGAAAAGCCTAGATGCTAGATGGTAAGTAGTCCAGTTTAGTAAAATCTCCTTAAAAACTCTAGGCATTAACTTCGTTAGGTCTATTGGACAATTATCCAAACAACACAATGAGATTTTATAAATGTTAAATATATAGATCCAAATCATGCATGGAAATCTTGGTGAAAATACTCCAAGTACAGTCCATTAAACAGCCTTCGTCTAAATATGACCCATTTGTTATGACTGGAGATGTGTGAGCCCTTGTGCCCCGACTGAGCACGGCGAAGATGGAGAGATGCCGTACTCGGTCAGGCAGCCAGACAACCCCTAGCTTCACCTGGGAAGCGACCACCGTTCACAGAGAGTTGAGCCCTCAGCTGCAGGTGGCCACCAGGACTTCTGGAACCAGCGGGGTTGCACAGACCAGGATGGCAGGAATACAGACACAGTCCAGCACCAGAACTCCGAATAGGCAAGAATAGTCAAAAATCAGTCCAGGGTCAAGGCAGGCAGCAAACAAGTGAAATCCAAGAAGTAGCCAAGGTCCGGTGCACAGGAAATCAGGAACAGGAGATAGCCGGCTAACAGCACTCCGACAGCAACTCCTCAGAACAATTGAGGCCGAAGCAAAGAAGGCCTGGAGGCAGTGCTTTAAATAGTGAAGCAATCAGGGCAAACCAAACTCAGGTGCATCCAACATGGCAGCCCCCATAGGAGATCCTCCCACGACCAGATATGGAGTTCCTTCCTGTTCTCGTTTAGACAAGATGGCTGCCCCCTCCTGAGCTAGCCAAGATGGCTGCTGCTCTTGCTCCAAGCCGGATGACGGCTGCCGGGTTAGGAAACAGAAACCGACCCATCCCGGAGAAGTGTAGCAGAGCGTAACACCATTAAGTAATCTATCTGCCCTTCCAGCTGACTTCTCAGGACCGAGAGTTGTTTGATTTTGCTGCATCTATTTTTTAGGGTGATTATGTCCCAAAAGAAGGTATCTAGCGACTTCAAGAGGTGTTCTCTTACAAAAGGACCATGAGGCTCATTTTCAAAACATTTAGACTTACAAAATTCCATAGGCTACTATGTAACTTAGTCTAACTTCTTTGAAAGTATGCCTATTTGTCTGTTAAGGATACTCATTTATGGTGTCTGCAATGCCTGGGACCTGACTATGATGCCTCTTGTTCTATTCTGTATTCACAGATGTCAGAGGGATTTGTGGTAGAGAAAAGCTTTTCAGCGAGAAGAATGATCTATCAGCATTGGCATTGGAAACATTGAGCTGAATTAGATACCTCGACATGGAGCATCTTGGTCACCAGTTCCGATATTTCAACTGACTCAAAAGGGCGTGGCCATTCCTGTTCAGATGCCCCCTGCTTTTTTTTTTATGATAGCCTTCAAGGAGCAGCTCATGCAGAAGTTTGAGAAGTGGAGGAGCACTTCTTCCCTTGATGCAATGCTGTTTTTGAGCAAAGGCAATTCAACCAATACTTTGCATGTCCTACCTGAAAGACATCTCGATACTGAGATCTGGAGAGGGCTTGGAGTTGCAATCAACAACAGCAGTGTCCATTTCCAATGCATTGGGTGAGGAAACTTCACCAAGGCACAAGATTATCGATTTTGCTGTAGGATGCCTAACTAATCTTAGTAGTGAGATGCAAACAGATTCTTACTCAGCCAGCTGAGTTCTTCTATGAGAGAGTCAGAGCTCCCAGGAGTCTGAAGAAGAGCCAGGGTGCTTCTTGTTGGAGAGATCCACTTGGCTTTCTTCTCTGCAACACATGAGATGCAATCCCCATCAGAGGAGCTTTCGTTGTTTTTATATGTGAGAGGGTTCAGGTTGTGCAGTGTTAATGCCCTGGACTCCTCCAACTTTAACTGAAATGGGACATCTTCCAATTTGACTGACTCCCTCTCATTCCACCCAAGAGACTAACTGTGCCTGTTCATAGAATCCTAAAGAATGTGCAGATGAGAGTTGACCTTATTAATAGATGCAGAGAGGAGGGTCTCCCACTATGTTTGGAGTCCAGAAGGCCCTGCGATTCAAGAAGCAGCAGCTTCCTCCTTATTCCACTGTGGTTGAATCCTCTTTCAAATGTGCTATGGAAAGTATATCTTTGGAGATAAGGATCAAGAAGCTGCTGCTCTTAGCAAGAAGCATAGTTGACAACCTTAAAACCCTCTCCATGCCCACTTCTGACCTGACCTCCTCCTACAGGAATATCAGAGTAGAAAGCAACAGAGGTCCCATTAACCTCATAAGTGTAGGTATTCTCCTCCTTCCAGTCTTTGCAGGTTTTTGTTCTTATTCTAGACAGCAGAGGGCCAAAAAGTCCTCAGCCGGCATTACAGCCAAAACAAGGAATAGAATTTTGACTACCTCTTCAAGAACATTAGCCTCTGTTCCCATATCTGTTCCAGATGTTTTACCTGTAGGAGGGAGACTAACTTTTGCAAATGGGGGTCCCCAATAACCTCAGGTGGGTTCTCAAAATAGTTTGAATAAAATAGCATCTTCAGTTGGCAGACAAGTTGCTCACTAAGAGCACGAAGGTTAAGCTCTCTGCTTCAGAAACTACATACAAAAGACCTCTTCCATCTTACAGGCCAATGTGATGAAGCCCATTCTACTGCAGGAAAAGGGGGTATGGATTTTATTCCAAGTATTTTCTGATCACAAAAAAGATGAGGATACTGCCCAATACTAAGTTTGAGGGTCATAAACAAATCCTTATTCCACATTTTCAAAAAGGGGGCTGGCTATGTTCTCTGGATCTAAAGGATGCATACACTTGCATTCAGGTTTATTCAAGCCAAGGAAGTATGTATTTATTTTATTTATTTATTGTGAACATTTATATCCCATATATTCCCACCAAGGCAGGCTCTATGTGGCGTACAATGTTAGGAGAAAAGTACAACATAATAGCAGTAGTGCAAAGCAGAGGATAAAGTAGATAAGGGCCATCTGCAATCATCATAGGGAAACACCACTACCAATATTGCACACTTCCATTTGGCTTCATATTGGTAGCTCACAGGTTCACCAAATGTTTAATGCTTGTCATGTGCATCCCCAGTCTGCATAGATGCACTGTTTCCAATACAGTACAAACATGCCTGTTTGTACTGTATTGGATATGCAATATACATTTTTTGCTATTTCCTGTCCATCCAGTATTGCCGATAGAAAAGGGATATGACTCCTGAACAGGCACACTTGCCGAAACACAGCTGTGTTGAGTCCTCCTGAAATAGGCAATAAAGTTTGTGGAAATTATATGCTTTGTTTCCTCTCCGTTTGTGACCTTACTCTTCGTTTCTGTTGCTGTAGTAAGTTTGACCAAGCATTCTTTCAGAATCTGTTTGAGGTTTGGAATCCAACTCCATCCCCACTAGGCCTTTTCAGTTCCAGGCTTCCTTCTGAAAAACAAACAAAAACAGAAAATGGCCTGTTGGCAACAGAAATATTGGTGTCTGTTGGGGCACCATTTTATTGTGTCTTCCTCTTTTTCTGTTGGAAGGCATCCTGTAGTTAGGGAGTCCCATGTGTGAGGGGTTCAAAGAGTGATTCAGAGACCAGTGAAGTTACCTATTGCTGGTGTTCTCCAAGATTATCAAGATTTCAATCCTCGAATCCTTCCCACCTCCCCATTGAGTCATAGTCCTTTTGTCAGGTTTAGGAGTGCTACAACAGCTGGTGGAAACAGGTGCACATGCTTGTAGAGAGGGCCCAAAAGCCTCTAGAAATTTAATGGGGTAGCTTCCTATGCAGGCTCTGTTTGTTACATCACCCATGTATGAAGATTTAAGTCCTGCTGTCCTAGTGGAACACCTGCTACAGGTAAGTAACTTCATTTTGCTTGCAGGCAAGCTGTAAAGTTTATTTTGTTTTTGTTTTTTTGGCTTTTGTTTTTTAAAGTCCTGATTTGCACAGATAAAAGGCCTTTATACCCACAGAATGGACTTTGAATATTGCCCTCAGAATTTAAATATTAATATTAATTAAATACCCTAATTAACTATGTTCTTGTTAGATATATATTTGTATCTGTTTTAGGAGGCCTTAGATTGTGTGGCTGTAGACACAAGCTGTGGCATTTTGTAAGGAAAATGTATGGGGTTTTTATTTTGTGATATTCGTATCCATAGAAAGGTAAAACTAGCAGATCATCTTCAGTTTAATTTGCTATGGTAGAGGAAGGTTTTAAACATTTACAAATCATTACCAAAGTAAATACTTACAAAGTAAAGCATACTGACAGCTTATATTCTGTGTACATTTTGTTTTCAGCAGTGTTTGATCTACTCCAATGTTCTTCATTACTTTTTTCCAGTGGGGGCCACTTTTGGCAAAATAACATCAATTGTTGGACAAAGTGAACACGCACGTTTGTTGAAAACTTGATGCTCTGCCTTTCAAAATTAAAAACAAAGCAGTTTACAATATTTAGAAAAATAAGAGGACCTAAAAAAGAACTGCAATTCTGATAGTTAAAAATCCCCACATGCACTAAAACATTAAACAGTAACCATCCCGGGAGTCACGTCCGCTCCTGGCCCCCTCGGAAAATGCCTGAATAAAGAGGGATACTTTCACCAGGGCCCTAAATGTTACTATAAGATTGTCCTGATGGTTGGATTATAGCCTGGTACATTGAACAACTGGAGTAGCCAAAAGATGGGTAACTAAGGACCGCAATGTATGAGCAGGGATATAAGGCATATTGAAAGAAGCAAGGTAAGAAGGAATGCCAGTATGCAAAACCTTGTGTGCAAGTGTCAAAATCATGCTGAACATGATAAATTGGTAGCAAATGATGTTTAAGAGGAGGGGTAACATGATGTTTATATGTACGAGTAAGTAACCGTATTGCTGTATCTTGAACTGTCTGAAGCCTTTTTAAAAAATGTAAAGGAAGACCTATATAAACCACATTGCAATAATCTAATTTGGATGGTACTAATGAACACAGTAAAGTAGCACAAGATGTTTCAGTCAGATATGGATACAATGAACGAATCAGCCAGGGGGGACTTAAACGTGACCTGGTAACATTACTAATATGAGGCTCAAATGTTAATGGTAAGTTGAGAATAACTCCAAGATATTTAAGAGAGTTTACTAATGTTATTGGAGAACCCAAAATGGTAGGAGACACAACAAGCAAGTTTGAATGGCCTGTGATCCAATTTGTTACAGGACTTCCCTCTTCAGATATAGCTAGCCTGGTGGCTCCCCTTCTGACATGACTCATGTAATAGAAAATCTATGTCCTCATGTTCTCCCCTCTTTTTTATTTTCTCCATTACACACTCTTCTTCATCCAAAGACCAACCAGTTTCCATTCCCACCAGCCATCTTTCACCATCCTGTCTCTACCCTCAACCCCTTCAAGCTGGAACTCCCTCCAATTTAATCTCTGCCCCCATAGGCGGTCGGTGGCCCAACTGTTTGGGGGGGCTAAAGGGGGCGGGGTTAGGGGTGGGGCCAGTGGTGGAGCTTAAATCCATAATTGTCTGATAACACACAGAAAAAAAAAAGTCACAATTAATACCTTTTATTAAATTTAGGTATTAGCTATGTATCATATGTCAAAGAATAAAGTGGTTGCTCAAAGCATATACTACTACTACTACTACTTAGCATTTCTATAGCGCTACAAGGGTTGCGCAGCATATACTAACCACAATCGCTCAACTGCAAAACACTATGCACAACTTTGTGCAAAAACACACACAGAACCTTACTGTACCATAAATATTACACTGGGCAGAACCTAATACACCAATATACCACCCATACGGAAAATGCAGACTGTCAACAATATGAAACAAGGGATCATAATATCACAATTCTCATGTAGAGCCACAAAACATCCTAATTCATGTTTAATGTGGGATAAAATGCCATAAATAAATATAAACTTTTAATGTTGAGCACCTGATTCTCAAAGTGGACATATTCCAAACACTATAATGAAATGATTTTTTTTCTACCTGTGTTGTCTGGTGACTTTGTTTTTCTGATCATGCTAGCCCAGTATCCGATTCTGCTACTATCTGTCCTCTTAACTCCGTTTCCAGGGCTTCCTTTCCATTTATTTCTTTTACTTTCCGCCTTTCTTCTTCATTTCTGGCCCTCAGCTTCTGCCTATTTTCTTCATCCATGTGCAGTTTTTCTCCTCTCTTCCTTTTCCCTCATCTCATCTCCTTCCTCGCTTTTCCCTTCCCTCCATCGATGTCCAGCATTTCTTCTCTCTCCTCTCCTATCCCCTGCCCTGCATCCACCCATGTGCAGCAGTGACCCTCCTCTCCCCTGCCCTGCACGCACCCATGTCCAGTGACCCTCTTATCCCCTGTCCTCCATCCACCCATGTGCAGCAGTGACCCTCCTCTCCCCTGCCCTGCACGCACCCATGTCCAGTGACCCTCCTCTCCCCTGCCCTCCATCCACCCATATCCAGCAGTGACCCTCCTCTCCCCTGCCCTGCATGCACCCATGCCCAGTGACCCTCCTCTCCCCTGCCCTCCATCCACCCATGTCCAGCAGTGACCCTCCTCTCCCCTGCCCTGCATGCATCCATGCCCAGTGACCCTCCTTCCCCTGCCCTCCATCCACCCATGTCCAACAGTGACCCTCCCCTGCCCTGCATGAATTATTCTCCTCCCTCCCTCCGAATCCTGACTCTTCAAATTCTTCGGGGCGGGCGCCGGGCGGGCAGGCAGTTTTGCCTGCCCGCTGCGAGCGCTGACTCTCCCCCACTGCCGCTGCCGGCGTTCACGCTTCAAAATGGCCTCCGAGACTTAACAGAAGTCTCAGCGGCCATTTTTAAAGGGCGAACGCTGGCAGCGCCAGCGGGGGAATCAGCGATGGCAGTGGGGCAGGCAGGCAGGCAAGACTGCCCCGAAGAATTAGCACACCACCGTCGCTGCGGCTGGGGAGGCTTAGCCTCCCCAAGCCTCCAATACCGGGCGCCTATGTCTGCCCCCCCCCCCCCCCCCCCCCAATATTTTTTGCAGATGCTTGTTGGCTTCAGGAAAAGGTATTGGTTTCTTCAGGCACCATATGACTTTTCAGTGAGTTTGAGCTGCACGGTGCCATGACTACTTCATTGCTCTTTCAGTCTCATGAAAAGTTTGGAAAGTACACGGGTCAGACTTTGAGAGCGCATGGCACAGGTAGAAACAAAACTGTTAATGACCGTGGTGTCAGCAATAAGCCTAGGTATAAGGTGGATCAAGAATGTGTATGGAGGGAGTCAGGGGCCTCTAAACATTATGTAAATATTAAATATTGTGAAGTTAATTATGGCTCCAAAATAAGTGTTACCAGATAGACTTTGACCATTGTGAGTCATTGTTACCATGACAAATTAAATTAGTGCCGCCTTTTCTGAGTCCTATTTGTTTCTCCCTAAAAAGGGCCATATTATAATTTTCAAATTTCCATAGATAGTGTTAGAAAATTTTCCTTATCTGCATTTTCCTTTTCAGATGATCCTACTTGGAATTATTCTGCTGCCAATCCGTCTCATACTCCTTATGATCATTTTGCTGTTAATGTGGCCATTTGTAGCTATTGCAACTGCCTGTTCTCCTATTAAAGGGCCTCAGCCTCTCACACACTGGAGAAGGTAAGAATTCATTAGATAACCAAAAAAGTATCACTTTAGTTTTCCTGTGTCTTAATTTGGCCCTGTATCTGCCTTCTTGAAATGTGATCATGTACCTAGAGCCCAAATGTTTAGGGGTTTTACAGTTTATTTA
Organism: Microcaecilia unicolor; assembly: GCF_901765095.1. Lineage (NCBI taxonomy): Eukaryota > Metazoa > Chordata > Amphibia > Gymnophiona > Siphonopidae > Microcaecilia > Microcaecilia unicolor. The sequence goes on along the minus strand of NC_044035.1, from coordinate 297,414,922 downwards.
AGATTTGATATACTACAAAGTAATTTTTTAAAAAACTTTATTTAATGGCTTTTCACAATTTTACATGATACACATGCATGGAAATACAATGAAAATTTTGAAAATAACTCTCAAAGAAATAATTAACAATACTTTTTCACAATCAAATTTTTCATTTCCTTAGACCACAATCTAAATCAAAGGGAAGGCGTGTAAAAGATAAGGAGATCATAATGAAAAATTATAAAGCAAAATTAGTAAATGGCCTGGTCTGTAATTTCCCATTATATACATTTAGTAATCAATTGTCTTACTCTTACTCTTTTAGCTTATTGGATAGTTTTTTCATTTCAAGAAAATTTTTTAGGTGTTCTGGTTCAAAGAATACATATTTATTTCCCATATATTTAACTAAACACTTGCAAGGATAAACTAATAGAAATGTAGCTCCCATTGCCCTGGTCTCTTCTCTTAAAGTCAAAAATTGTTTCCTCCTGTCTTGTGTTGATTTAATAACGTCCGGAAAAATCCAGATTCTTTGTCCACAATATGGTTTTAAGGAAATTTTAAAGTACATTTTAATTATAGAATTCAGATCTTGCTCAAAAACCAATGATACTATTAAAGTTTGACGTTGAGCCACTTCTGAGATTGATTCTTCTAAAAAAGCTGAGATATCTTGGATCTCTTGAACATTTTGTTGTGATACCAGTGGTTGTTTTGAAGATAATGATTCTCCAACCTTAACACCAGCTTCTGATTGTTTAGGTAATGTTAAATAGTAAATCTTGTGTAATTTTGTTTTTTACGCACGTCCTCTATGTGCATTGGAAACCAAATGGTAATCGTCATTCTATGTGCGTAGACAATTACCGTGTGAGACCTTACTGCTAAGTCAGTGGATAGCGGTAAGGTTTCAGACCCAAAATGGACATGCGCCAATTTTTATTTTGCCACACGTCCATTTACGGCAAAAATTTTTTAAAAGACCATTTTTACAGACGTGCTGAAAAATGGATCTGCGTGCGCCCAAAACATGTGCCTACACTAGCGCAATCCATTTTTCAGCACACCTTAGTAAAAGGACCCCTTAACCCTCCATTGCCCTAAGTACAAATAAGTACCTGTGTATACTATGTAAAATGCTTTGAATTTAGTTGCAAAAACCACAGAAAGGCAGTATATCAAGTCCCATTTCCCTTTCCTTCACCTCCACCCCATATTTCATTTCCAGTATGTGTACCACATCATTAGCTGACAGAGCCCAGATCATTTCTCTGTTGTGTTGCTTAATCCATTTGGTTTTGCCTGCACTCCATCAGGCAGGTCTCCAACTCTGCTAGTGCACTCATCCACCAGAAATACGTCTGCTCCAGCAGGCAGGGCCATGGCTCCCTCCCTACTTCACTGCTCGCTATCTTTTTGTCAGAATGCACACTGTACCTAGTGCTGTATGCTTGGTGTAGTCTGTGTTCAGATCACCTTAACATTGACAAATTACTGGTTTTATTATAGTGGGAGGATTATAAATATAAGCTGCATGTACTAACTTAATTTGTTTTCCTTCCCCCCCCCCCCCCCCCCCCCCCCAAGGTTGTTAATTCGTCATTTTATTGGTTTCCTGGCTCAAACTTTGATCTTTTCAATGGGATTTCTAGTAAAAGTGAAAGGAAAGTGTGCAAGTCATTTGGAGGCACCTGTTCTTGTCACAGCTCCCCATTCATCGTTCTTTGATGCGATTGCTTGTATTGTTGCTGGATTTCCTTCAACTGTCTCCAGAATAGAAAATGTGGATATCCCTATACTTGGTAGTAGGTATATGTTTATGCACTAATTTTATTTGTATCAACTATGGGTATTTATCTTTAATTCTGTTTTTAGAACACTAAATATATAAGAAGGACCATTTTTAAAGTCCTTTTCATAGGTAAAGCTATATTTTACCTGTTGAAATGGGCATTTTGAAAATTGCCCACCCATTATGTAGGTAAAATTCTGTTTGTAATTTTACTTGCAGGAGAAGAAAACATTGTAAGGCCAGTTTGCAGCAGGTATGAAACATATCTTGTAAACTTTCTAGTGTGTGTGTACATTATTTTACTCTGAAAAAGTATTCACACAAAAAGAAGTTCAGATATGTGGTTACTTTTCCTTTAAGCACTTTTCAAAATGACAATGCATGCGTGTTTTCACTTTGAAAATTTATGCATGGATTTTGTAGATATACAGGTAGTTTGAAAATTGCTCACATGTAAAAAGAGAGTTATTGTTGTAATGCAGAATTGGAACTGTCATCCACATGGTAACCCACTGTTTTTACTCTCCCCCCCCCCCCCCCCCCCCCCCCCAGTAATCCTTTGACACAGGTTTTGCAGTGTTCACTGTGGGGTTGATTTTTCAAAGGGATCTAGTTGGAAAAAATTAGGAGTTGACTGGCTAGATCAAAACCTTTACTGGCTGATATTCAGCCTGCGGGAGGCAGGCTGGCTATGTCCCGCAATTAGCATTGACCCCAGATATTTAATGCCAGGCCGTTTCCGGTGACCGGCATTGAATATCCAGGTTTTTTTTTTTTGTCTGGTTAAACTTAACCAGCCAAGTCAATATTCATCGCTAGCCTGTTAAGTTTATAGTAGTCAAAGATAGGCCTGCTATTTGGACGGGACTATTTGGCTGCGAAACTTAGCCGGCAATGCACTGCATATTTGTAGCTAGCTAGTTATATCATGCGATATAGCTGGCTAGCCACTAAGCTGTAATATTCAGTAGAAATAACTGGCTATCTCGGTCTGAATATTAGCACTTAGTCTGTTAGTCTGCTGGACTGAGGGTTCAATGCACGAAGGCAACCGTAAAATATGGCTGCCTCAGTAAAACTTACCAAGTCTAAAACAGCAACCGATGCACAAAGGGAATCGCATACAAATGAGATGCATGGATACCCCTTTGTGCATCGGTCATTGTTTGTGACTCAGCTATGAAATGCATTTGACAGCTTGCACAAAGATCCCTGGTGGACCCACTTCCTGACCCTCACCCCCCCCCCCCCCCCCCCGAAACAATTCCCTGGTGGTCCAGTGGACCCTGCACACCTAGCAAAATCATCCTGGTGGTTCAGTGGACCCAGCCCCCCCAACCCAGTAAAGATCTATCCTGGTGGTCTAGTGACACACACCCTCCCCTGCCCTGCCCTTGTCAAGTTGGAGGCAGGAGAGTACGACCTTGGGCTTCCAAAATGGCGGCACACAGCACCTGCCTGGTGCATTCTGGGATGCACTGAGTGGTGGTAAGCAAACTTTTCCAGCACGCTAATGTTTGTGCATCGGGGTATGAGTGACTGATTTGTAGCCAGGTAAATTCTTGTTGACAAATGCTGGGGACCAAGCCAGAAGGTAGGGCTATTAACTCATGGCTCATAAGAACATAAGAGTAGTCATACTGGTCAGACCAATGGTCCATCTAGCCCAGTATCCTATTTTCCAAACAGTGGCCATTCCAAGTCACAAGTACCTGGCAGAAACCCAATTAGTAGCAACATTCCATGCTATCAATCCTGCGGCAAGCAGTTGCTTCCTCATGTTTATCTCAATAGCAGATTATGGACTTTTCCTCCTGGAATTTGTCCAAACAATTTTTAAACCCAGTTATGCTAACCACGGCGACCAGAATTGAACGCAATAGTCGAGGTGCGGTTGCACCGTCCAGCAATACAAAGGCATTATAGTATTTTCGGTCTTATTCACCATCCCTTTCCTAATAATTCCTAGCATCCTGTTTACTTTTTTGGCCACTGCTGCACACTGAGCAGAAGATTTCAGCGTATTATCTACAACACCTAGATCTTTTTCTTGAGTGCTGACCCTCAAAATGGACCCTAGCATCAGGTAACTATGATTCAGATTATTCTTTCCAATGTGCATCACCTTGCATTTGTCCACATTAAATTTCATTTGCCATTTGGATGCCCAGTTTTCCAATTTCTAAGGTCTTCCTGCAACATTTCACAGTCCACACATGTTTTAACAACCTTGAATAGTTTTATATCATCTGCAAATTTAATCACCTCATTTGTTCCTAGTTCCATTTCATTTATAGATATGTTAAATAGCACCAGTCCCAATACAAATCCCTGCGGCACTTCACTGTTCATCCTCTTCCATTCAGAGAAATGACCATTTAACCCTACCCTCTGTTTTCTGTCCAATAACCAGTTCCTAATCCATACCAGAACCTTGCCTCCTATCCCATGACTTTAATTTTCTCAGGAGTCTCTCATGAGGAACTTTATCAAAAGCTTTCTGAAAATCTAGATATAGTATATCAACCAGCTCACCTTTATCCACATGTTTATTCACGCCTTCAAAGAAATGAAGCAAATTGGTGAGGCAAGACTTCCCTTGGCTGAACCCGTACTAACTGTGCCCCATTAAATCATGTTTGTCTATATGTTCTGTAATTTTATTCTTTATAATTGTTTCCACTATTTTGCCTGGCACTGACGTCAGGCTTACTGATCTGTAATTTCCTGGATCACCCCTAGAAACCTTTTTAAAAATCGGCGTCACATTGAAGATTGAACTAGGCTCTGCTGTGCCTGCTAGAGGCTATCTGTTAATGCTGGAGTACAAAGTTCAAGTTTTAAAACTAGGGGGAGAAAGAGTATGGAGACTAATTGATAAAGTTTGTTTTTATATTTTTATTCTGCGTATCATTAACCTACATTTCTTCCTTTAAACTCCAGTCAAGTTCCCCAAACACAGAGCAAAATAATGTTCACTTACCAGAGAAATGTCCTCTTCTCTCAGAACTTCACAGAAAGTTAAGTGGGACCTTTTCTCATTATATAGTTTTGAATCTAAGGGGACTGCTTCAAACAGACCCTTTCAAGCTAAATCAGTAAAAGGATTGCCCTTAAAAACCTTTGCAAATATTCTACTTCCTCAAACCTTAACACCTAATTCAGGTCAGTAGCAGTGCTACCGCTCCAACAGCCAAAGAACAGAAATTAACTGTCTTTTAGAACAAACTATGAGCCTTGCTCAATTTGCGAAGGGTTTTAGGGCTTTCTGGGGGATGGGAAGGGGTAGATTGGGAAGTAGGATAATGGTGGGGCTCTTTGCTCAACATTTTAAATTTATTGAGATGCTCTGCCCTTTAATTTCCTGGAGTCATTTTTTTTTTAGTCATTGCTGTATAATTTTCCTAGAAACTATGATCTACTCCATAACCATCTCTTTCTTTTATACCCTAAAAATAAGGTGATATGCAAATTTCTTTTTCCTTTTTGGAGATATAACTTTTCCTGTTTGAGATTCTGTCAGCTGCTTGTGACCTGCATTGGCCATTGCTGGAAACAAGATATAGGGTAGATGGATCATTGATCTGACCCAGTATGACTGCTATTATGCTATTATGTTCTTTGTGGGTTTTTAAAAATTATTTTTGAGTATTTTCAAGTATATATAGATATATAAAACAAAAACAATTATGAGAACAACAACCACCAGTTGCTTCCATTACAATCAAAAAAACAAAGATTAGGCTAGTCATGGAGTTCACAATCATTGCATATTTTGTTCACAGGAGTCCAGTGGTACCCAGGTTTTAGCAACTGATGAAACATTTTAAAGTTTGAGAGTGAGAGCAGTTTCATATTTTCTAATCACACAAAGGTGACACCACCATTCAGCTGTATTTAATTTGGAGTTATTCTTCCAATTACAAATGTTCTGTTTATGGTGTCCTGCCTCAGCACCTTACTACAAAGCCTATATCAAAAGATGATTTAAGTTTGAGCAGAGTTTTTTTTAAATGTTTTTTAAAATGTTTGACTACAGTGAAATAGAAATCCTCTTGTGTATTTATTTTAAAGGACTACTTCGTGCCACTCAGCCTATATTGGTATCACGTGTTGACCCAGATTCTAGAAAGAACACTGCAAATGAGATAACAAGACGAGCAACTTCAAATGGGGAATGGCCACAGGTAAATTTTAATTACAGATCAGTGTACAGGAAACTACAATCTTATTCATATTGAATAATTATCATCCTGATGCTGAAGTGTGAAAATGGGTCAGGCATTTGATATACCACCTTTCTGTGGTACAACTAAAACGGTTTACGTGTTATATAATGTTTGAGCACATTTTACTTATAGACTTAGGCAACTTAGTTGCATGCTTAGAAATATAGACCTGATGCCTGTAAAAACAAAACAAAACAAAAACCTATGCTAGTGTACCTTAGTATAAAGTTGAGATGACTGTTAACACAGCCTAAGTACTATGACTTAATTTACATATTCTTTGCTACAATATCTACATCTATTGGTTTGTGTTTGTTTATTGCAATGTAAATTCGTAGTTTGTGGGTCAGTCATTAGCTCATTTTGACATTTATGGAGATGTAATAGGAGAAAAGGAATCTAAAGCACTGGAAATGAAGCCAAATAAGAAGAGCACAATGGACCTGAAAGAGTGGGTTGATAGCCAGACTTTTTTGAAGGACCTGACATGGGCCATATTTCGGCAGATTGCCTGTGTCAGGTGTTGTCAATGTCAGTAATACAGCCTGGATAATAGTGTCTGTTCTTTCATTATCAACGGACAATGCCACCACATATAAAGGTAAGAGAGAGCGTTAGGTGAGTTATCTGTCTGTCAGCTGTGAGAGAGAGACAATTCGCCCAACTCTCTTTCACTTAAATAGAGAACCTTGGCAGTGTTTTTTTTTCCCTTGCATTGAGAGAATTACTTACATAGCTGTTGCCTTTTATTTGTGGTGGAATTTCATGCTGATATTGAAAGAACAGAGGATAATATCCAGACTATTACTGACATTGATGTCCCCTGCTGCATGTGTTCTGCCGAAACATGGCCCATGTCAGGTCCTTCAGTAAAATTTTTTGCTGTTAACTCACTCTTGGAGGTCCATTGTGCTCTTTTTGCTTTGCTTATTTATGGAGGTGCACCTGGCACTGTATTATGGAAGCTAGTTTTATTAAGTTGCATGGTTGCAAAATATGTTGATACTTTTGTACTCTCATACCTAGCAGTTTATCTTTTGAGAAATTACTAAAGGTATACAGGTACAAAAGTATCTACATATCGCTGTTCTGAGCAACTGGAGTTTTTTTTTTTTTTTGGGGGGGGGGGGAGACAATATGGATAAAAACTGAAAGTTTATTTATATTTCATATACTGCTCTTCAGCATAATCAGAGTGCTGTATAATAACACATAAGAAGGAAAAAAGCTCCATAATTCATGAGAGTATTTAGACAAGGCAAACAAGGCTATCCGTGTGTCTTCCAGAACAGACGACATCTCCCTCACATCAGGGATAGAATAAGAGGGGAAAGCTCGTCGAAATAACCACATTTTCAAGGAGGATCTAAACTGAGAGTAAAACTGTTCATATTAGAGTTCTGCTGGAAGTACATTCCAGAAGGCAGGGACCACATAGAAAAAGGCATCATGGTGGGTCTGTTCTAGAACCTTTACTTGGAGCCTGTGGTGAACAGTACATGGAATCTGGCAGACTCTCTCCCTTTGGAGCAGGCCGCACAGCTTCACAAGCCGGCCCACAAGCGAATAGGGTGTAGGCATTATCTGGCCAGGTGCACCTATGATACTTTTGATGTTGTGTCCAGACTTTCTGGTGTGGGTGTGGGGATGAGCAGAGTCTCCTTCCTGTCTGCATGTCTGACTGACCTGCAACCACTGGTTCAAGAGTGATTGATGGACATGACCTGCTGTGCTGAGAGGACAATTCGTTTGGAGAGAAAATGGAAGAGGTCGCTGACCTTATTTAGAAACATACAGATACTATCTGCATCTTCAACAAGAAAATTTTTGACCAGGCCTAGTTGGCATTCCTACTACTCTCAAAGGCATAGGTTCCCATCTCCCACTTGCACAGGCGACTGAGGCCCAGCATCCGAGGCCTCGCCAGTCCCATTCTAAGTCCCAGCCGGCTCCCCAGTCAAAACAGGGCATGGGTTTTTGACTAGCTCCAGCAGAGCATATCCCAGTGGTTCCCAAACCTGCTTACCATCATAGTGATGATAAATCTACATCTTTATTGTGCTGTTTTCTTGGTATAATTTGCTGCAAGGCACAGAATTTCAAAACACACAACAATGCTGATCTTTTTTTTCTTATATAACACGAGGAAAAAAGGCCCGTTTCTGACACAAATGAAACGGGCGCTAGCAAGGTTTTCCTCGGAGTGTGTATGTTTGAGAGAGTGAATGTGTGTGTGTGTGTGTGTGTGTGTATGTGACAGAGAGAGAGTGAGACTGGGTGCGACTGTGTCTGTGAGAGAGAGAGTGTGTGTGTGAGAATGAGAGTGTGTGCCAGGGCCCCCCCTCCCCTCCCAGTTCCAGGGTCTCCCTCCCCCCTCTCTCCCTCCCAGTTCCAGGGCCTCCCTACCTCCCAGTTCCAGGGTCGCCCTCCCCCCCTCCCTCCCTCAGTCACCTTTGGGGGCATACCTTACTGCAAGGTCCCTGCCTCACCCTGTACTCTCATCTGACAGGATTCTGTGCTCTCCTCTTGGCTCTCTCATTCTCTCCTCACTTAAAAAAAAAATCTGAGAACCATAAAATTTATTTTAAACAAAGAATTTGCGGAGAGTTAGGGAGTTAGTTCCTATCTGACTGACTGCTGCTGTTCTCGGAGCTGGAGCGTTTACCTTGGCTCCGGCTGTCAGTGCTGCGCTGCAGGGGGGATCAGCTGGTAAGTGCCGGCTTTGATTTTCTTTTTTTGTAGCGGCATGGCAGCAAAAACTGTTAAACGCTGTTCCCGTTGTGGGAAGCGGCATTCAGCGGCGGGAGTTTGTAGTGCTGAGTGTGCTAATGTGTCTGAGGCAGAGGGGCCTTCCTCCATCACGGAGCCGATGTTTTCCCGCGCTAGGAAGGCGAGGGGCTGCCAGAGGACAGGTCGTGCTTGGGAGGGCTGAGAGAGAGAGGGAGGGAGGCGCGGGGGCTGGAAACTCTACAGAGTTCCCTCGTGTGCTTGGTCACTGCTGCTTGTGATGAACCCGGAAGAACGTGACGTCAATTCAGGAGATAGATACAGAGAGCACGAATGCTTCAAGGTTTCAGTGCCACGGAGTCAGCTTCAGAACGTTGAAGGTGCTTTTTATTATATACGATATGGTAAATGATGACAGATAATATATCTCAGATAAGTGATTTGTCTTTCAATAAGATATTCATAATATGTGCATGCAATTCTTACCTGAGCCCCAGTACGATTTCGGGAGCAGAACTAATATTTTGCATAAACATACATCCAGTAGCAATGCGTTTAGATTATTACAGCATCATGTACTGTAACATGGGGTTAGGGAAAGAAGAAAAAACAAAGTTGTAAAATGGGGATTTACTTGTGCTGGCGAACATTCCGCCGGTCAGCAATGTAGCTTGGAAGTTTGAGAAGGGTTTGGAACCCCAAGCTAAAGTCAGGTTTCCTAGTTGATGGGGCTTGCAGGCAGTTGGCAGAGAGAGACGGACAGCAGGAGCGAGAGGGTGTGTGATGCTGAGTAGGGCTGAGGAAGAGGAGGTTTTGAGGGAAAAGGGGTAACGGAAGGATTGGAGTGATAGTGAGAGTAAGGTGATTAGTGTGGTGATGAATGTGCTGTAAGGGATAGATTTATTTAAAGTTTTACTGTGGTTGGGATTTTGGTATAGGTTAAGTGGCGTTTAAGGGGAACAGGTTGAAAGAATCTAATGTATGTCCGTTTGGAAACTTTGTAAGGGGTTTCCAGTGAATAAAAATCACAGCTGAGGAGAAAATCCTTGCTGACCTGGGTATGTGTAGGGCATGCAAAGGAATGGAATGTTTGGTGAAAAGGCTGCAATTGGAATGCTGAGAGTAGTGCTGTGAGACAAAGGTTGACAGTCTCTCTTTTTAGTGCAGGGACTCACAAAAAATACAGTTTAAGCCCAGAAGGATAGGGAATTTTATTTAATTTGTTTTTTTGAAGTAGTTATTTGGCCAAAGTAACCCATTCCATTAGTGAGAATTCTCAAGAAAAATTAGGGAGTGAAGGTTTTGCTTACAGTTCTTTTGGTTAAGCGTTAGGTTTAGGAGGAAGCTGGACAAAGAACCAAGAACGCGTTCCGGAGGACATCGAAGGGCCCCCACGCAAGAAAGTCTACGCTACACACCAACAAAGGAAACCTGTAACAGCTAAGTGACTTTGAGAACACAGAGAAAACCTAGGATGACGACAAGGGGAAAAGAAAATATACTTACCTGAAAGGCTATGTGCTGCTACTTCTGGGGAAAAGGGTTGAAGTTCTGAAAAATAAGAATTTGAAAACAAAGAAACAAATTCTTCATAGAATTTTTTATGGGAGTTCTATAACTTAAACAAGTGAAGGAAAAAAAGTGTAATATTGAAAAACAATACTTATCTGATAGCGATCCAAGGTGGGCTGAATCCTGTGGAAAGAAAATTTATGGGGTTAAAAGAGGTTGATTACATGTTAAACCTTCTGCATTTTACCATTTAAAAAGTTAGTTACGTTGCTGGGTTAAAATATTCAGGGTAATTAAATTAAATTATTGATTACAACAAACTGTAAATTGTGAAATTGTGTTTTTTTTATTCTCAGAAATAGTAAAATCCTGACAGTTTATTTTCCTCTCCCGCTCCTGGAGTGGGAGACGAGGTTAGTTACTGTTGTCCACTCATTCCTGGGTGCTGGTTTCTGGAAAGTCGCCACGACTACTACCATCAGGCTTGCCGGAATCCAGTTTCATCTTACATCACACCCAGGCGTGAGGTGGATTAACAGTACTCTAATATTCTATTCTATCTGATTAAATGACTACAAAACAGTACATATCACTGCTGTTAGGGTTTTGTGTCGGGCTATGTGCTTTGACACCTGTTAAACTTTGATGCAACAATATTAGCTTCCAATCTTTCTTTGAATACGGTATATAGTTCTTACCCTTACTCATAAAATGTTCCACATACTGGTGCTCCATTATCTCTCATTCCTCATAATTATGTGTACTCCACCCTGTACTCTGCATTCATTGCATGATGGCCACTTATGTTCCTTTGGTCTCAGGTACTCATGCTCAACTTGATTGTACAAATAAGTACCTGTATATACTATGCAAACCCTTTGAATGTGGTTGCAAAAACCACAGAAAGGTGGTATATCAAGTGCCATTCCCTTTCTCCTTTTATTCTGTAGCACCTACATCTTGGAATACCCTTCTGATTCTTTTACTAAACTTAAAACTGCAAACTATCCTTAAAACCAGAGACACAGCCGGAACAGTAGAACTAAGATTTGCTATGCTCATTGGCTGAATAGTGAATACCACCCAAAAACTGCACACATGGCAAGAAAGTAGCCCAAAAACTCACAACCCACCAACGCCAATGGAGATGTGCTGGACCTTGGGGTGGAGTAGGGACTGGAGGGAGATGTAGATGTGCTGGACCTGCCAGGAAGGGGAGCACAAGAGAAGAAAGAGACCAGACCGGGGGAGGGAAGAGAGAGACTGGATTGGAGGTTGGGTGGTGGAATGGAGGAGAGACACACAGAAAGGGTTATGACAGATCATGAGGGGAGCAGGGGAGAGAAAGTGAGAGATGCTAGATTATAGGTGTGGGAGGAAGGGCAGGGGGGGGGACAGGGCTCGGACGAGAGATGCTGGGTATGGAGTAGAATAAAGACAAGGACACAGGACAATGCTGGAAAAGAGGTGGGATAGGAACACAGGGACACTAGAGAGCAGATGCTAAATGGGGGGGGGGGGAATGGGGACAAAAAGGAGAGATGCTGGACAGGACAAGTAGGGGGACACAAAGAAGATAGATGGCAGACATGGAGAGAGAAGAAATGTCAAATAGACAGGAGACCCTGGAAAGGCAGGAAAAACAAAGAAAAGCAGACCAAATCAAATGGAAAAATAAAATGCTCAGACTTCAAAGGTAGAAAAAATCATGTATTTTATTTATCAATTGGATCATGTCAGCTTTGGGAAATGTGCATCTCTGATACCTTGTATTTCCATTTGTTTATCTAGTATTGCTGGGGGGGGGGGGGTGCAAACTTGGGTGTCCATGCTGATGGAAGAAGGTGGTGAAGTGGTGTAAGTGTGCTGGGTGCAGGAACTGGGTAGGATTGTGCAGGTGAAGAAACTAAAAAGCTGGAGAGCAGTATTCAGTTTGGGTGGGAGGAAAGTCATCATTGGGAGGTAGCTACTGGGGAGTGTATGCCACAGGAGGTTATATGGGATAGTAGCTGACAGATCTATTAGAGTGTTTGTGCTGGGGGGGGGGGGAATTGGAGAGAGAGCTATGGGGGTGTGTGCTTGTGCATAGGTGCCAGCTCTGTGGATGCTTGAGCACCCCCAATATTGAGTAAATGTCTTCACATTGTTAAAGGAGGGATAATTTGTGATGGGCTTACAACCCCAGTCATTCTCAAGTTAGCTCTTATGTTTATGTGCTTGGGGGGGAGCAGAGAGAGTTAGGGCAGGGGGTGTTGGCACGATGGGGAGAGGCAGAGAGAGCTATGGAGATGGAGGGTGTTTGCATGTGTGTGCTGGGAGGAGGCAAAAAAGAGACCTATAGTGTGTTTGCGCACTGGGGGGGTGGGGAGACAGAGAGAGGTATCCACCCTGGAGAGGCAACCCATGTGGAGCCACCTTGATTGGGAGGATAATTGGAAACCTATCAACCTCAGAAACAACCCTTAAAGAGCATTGTTACTGAGGAAACAATTCTCCAGCAGCCCTGTTGGTGGGATAAATTTAAATTACAGAATCTGTTTTTCTTTGGGAGGGGGGAGTGGGGTTTGAGAAACTACCATTTTGGGGGGGGGGGTAGAAGAGAGATTCAGAGGCTACTATTTTGGGGGGGAGGGGGAGGGTGTGCAATTCAAAACAACTTTTTAAACCATGGACCTTTACAGATTTGTACACAATTTGGAGAGGATAGGTATGAATGGGGATGGCTAGATGGAGTGAGGTTGTGAAATGGGGGTAAAAGAAAGGAGTTGACGTGTGAGAAGAGATTGAGACATGGTATGAATAACTGGGAGGACTAGAGAATGGATGACAGGCATTGAACAAGGAGAGGGAGGAGTTGTGGAGGAGTATGAGAAAAGGAGATGGGTTTCTGAAGGGGCTGTGAGGAAATGGACTAAAGATAGTGAAAGAGAGGAAATAGGAGATGTGGTAGAGGATGACAGATGGAATGGTCTGGAGACAAGGGATGGAAGAGGAGGGTAGGTGAGGGCTGAGAGGACAAGCACAGTAAATGAAAATGTGGAGACTAGGAAGTTGGTGAAAGATAAACGTAGGATAGGAGACTGGGAAGGAGAAAGACAGAGGGAGCAATGGGATTGCTGGAGATGAGATGAGAGGGAAATATATATATATCCCCACCCCTCAACTTCTCGCTGCCTCTAGATTCACCCATGATTTTTTACTCCTCATGCATTCATTCTCTCTCTCTCTATATATATATATCTATATAGATATATATATCTATATATATCTATCTATATATATATATATATATATATATATATATATATATACATAGAGAGAGAGAGAGAGAATGAGAGAGAATGAATGCATGAGGAGTAAAAAATCATGGGTGAATCTAGAGGCAGCGAGAAGTTGGGGGGTGGGGAGAAACAGTGCCAGACAGAAAAGAAAGGAATAAGAGTAAGGGAGAGAGAAGAAATACAAATGTAAACCTGGAGAAAGATCAACATAAAAATGGAAGTCTGGGACCAATCTATTAGAAAAGTATCCAGATAACAAAGGTAGAAAAGAAAATTATTACTTTAAGGGTTTGAATTTTTCCATTTGGGAAACACATCTTTTCTATTTTTGTATTTAGCAGAGTACAGGACAAAATGAATTCTTTTATTTTACCAGCATTGCACTGATTCCACAGTCTGCCTTTTTTGTGGGGGGGTGAGGGGGGGTGCTCTCCATTTCAGTTCTTGTCAGCAGGTTTTTTTTTTTTTTTTTTGGGGGGGGGGGGGAGGAATGTATGTTCCCTGCTCTGTTTCAGGTAAGGGACTGTCCATGTTCTGCATGTGTGACTGAGATGAAGGATTCTGCTATTATTTAGTAATCTGTGTAGAAATCTGTAACAATGCAGCTTGTTCCAGTTTTCTAGTAGCAGGTATATTGATGCTCCAGTGTAATATTTAAAAGCACTTTTTCATATGTGGGTTACTGCTGTTATCATGTGGTAAGCTTCCTATATAGGTTTTTAAAGTTTCTCTCTTGCAGGGTTTTGTTAGTTCAGTGTCTGGGCTATTTGAAAGCAGCCTCTGGGGTAAGGGTTGCCAAAGGTGGTCTTTGTCACCCCTCCCTCTCCCCATCAAAATAAAATGCTCAGGACCAGTGGTCTCCAAATCCTGTAGAGTCATCACACACACAAAAAAACCCATCTGCAGCAGTTTCTGGCAGTGGAAAGAGTATGTATGCTGTTCTGAAGTGATATTCACATTTTGAATATTCTTTCCATGGTGAGCTATGAGGGGATAGCTCCATTGTTGGGGAATATGAAATTTGAAAACGGAACTAGAGCCTCAGGTTTTATATTGATTCTGAACAATCCTGTAAAGATTTGAGATTCTACTCCCACATAGAATAGTTTGTTGAATTATGCTGTCATTATAGCAAATGTTTTACTTGGTAGCTGAAACTGGCTAGGGGTGGAAAGATTTCCTTATGCATGGAAGGTGTTGGTGTTCTATATTACTATTTTAAAAGTGGGGATGAGTGGGGAGGAGTATGATGTGTGAAAATATTGCTTTGGCTCCCCCCCCCATTGTCACCCAAATAGTTGTCTACACACAACACTGCCCCTCACCATACAGTACATGCACAAATGTTGCACATAACACATGTACACACACTCTCACACACAGACATATACAAACACAGATAACAAGCTAGTCTTTAGCTGTGAGGCACTGAATTTTAAATTTATTCAGATTCTCATATTTTTTTTTGTTTTATTTTGTTTTTTAATTGTACTGTGAAATCTCTTGGCTAAAATTTATACGTTTCTTATTGTTGCCATGGGCACAGCCAAATTAACTACAAACTAGGAACGTTACCTAGGGCCCAAAGTATAGGGGTCCTGTGAGATGTATGCAGCACTTGGGCGGTTATGATCGACGACTATCTGGCTTTAAGAATTCTACCTTTGTCAAGAAGTCAGAAGTCCTCCTTCATACGATGAAGCCTTCCTGTTTTAGGATAAGTAGGAGAGGAGATTGTGGATAGGATCCGCCAATGGGAAGGATGTAGGGGCAGAGCATTGGAAAGGTGCTGTAGTCGCAAAAAAAGATGTAGTAGACTGGGCCAAGTTTCTGTATTTGGTGGGAGATGGAAGAAAAATGAAGTATTCTTCCCCTATGCCCCCCCCCCCCCCCCCAAATAGGAAAAGCTGTTCTAATAGCTGCAGCATAGAAATACTGACTCACAGTAACATAGCAATTACAGAATTGTGCCGCACACTTTAATATGCCCACTCAGGCACATACACCCTTCCACTTGCACACACCAAAATGGAGACTTGAGACATTGTAAAACATTTTGAGGGGATGTGTTTTAAACCTTTGTAGTGCTTGAGAATTGTTTCATCAAACCTGTGAAGGGTAGGAAACAACTATGTTGTTCAAGTGCTTCGGTTCCCCTAGTGTTCTTAATATTGTTAGTTTCATTTATTGTTGATACAAGATCATCCAGAAATATTTAGAGGTGCAAAACTATGATTTGCAGGTGGGAGGGAAGGGAGTAAATAGCTCATGTCTTCATTGCAAGGTTTATTCATTCATATAAAAGCATTGCTCATGAACATAACTAGTGATCGTTTGCAGCTATATTAGGCTGTAAAATAAGCTATTTTTTTCAATGTATCATTTTTTTGTTGTTTTAAATGTTAAAACATATTTTATAATAAAGTTCCTTTGTATTTGCAATTCAAGGTACTGATTTTCCCAGAAGGCACTTGTTCGAATCGTTCCTGTCTAATCACTTTCAAACTAGGTGAGGTGTTTGCAATTGTTGCTAATAAATCATGACATAGAATGAAAATAAATATGAAATTGATTTTTAAAATGTTTTTAATCTGTTAGCTTGCATTAAAGGAATATATATTAAGTATTTTTTATAATAGGTATCTGCTGGATCTGTACACTTAAAAGGATTCTGAAGATCTAGACCAAGGTGCAATGCTATTTCCGGCTAGATTTAGAAAATAACTGATAATGTAAACAGATGTATAGCCATGTGACTGCAACATTGAGCTCTGCTTCAGTTGTCTCTAAAGCATCTTTACAGTAAGCTAAGGATTTTGTTTTCATGCCTAATTGAACAGCTTTTCTGAGCATGAGCCATGGAGTTTTATAGCTAGTACTTTGTTTCTTTTTTTTTGTATCATTTTAAAGGTTTTAATAGTAGTAGTAGTAGTTTTGTGAGCTATAGCACTTCAAGAGCATGCGGAGTAGTTACTTTTCTCTGATTCTGACATCTGCCCAGCACAGTAAAACGAGTAATAAGGCTCTCTTAGCCTGTAGAGCTGTCAAACAAGGGGCACCACAGTTGTGCAGGAGTTCTGTTCTTTCCTGGTTTTCTTCTTAACTCTCCCATCGTACTTTTAGCATATACTCTGGTGGATCCTCCTCCACTTCTAACCCACTATCAGTTGGTGTACCTCAGGGATCTGTTCTGGGACCTCTTCTTTTCTCCATCTATATTTCTTCCCTTGGTACTCTGATCTCGTCCCATGGTTTTCAGTATTACCTTTATGCTGATGACTCCCATATCTACCTCTCCACACCAGAAATTTCAGCAGGAATCCAGACCAAAGTATCAGCCTGCCTGGGTGCCTCACCGCCATCTGAAACTAAGCATGAACAAGACTGAGCTGCTTATCTTTCCCCCTAAACCAACCTCGCGTCTTCCCCCATTTTCTATCTCTGTGGATAACACTCTCATCCTCCCTGTCTCATCAGCTCGTAACCTTGGGGTCGCTTCGACTCCTCTCTCTCCTTCTTCACATATTCAACAGACTGCTAAAAACTGTTGTTTCTTTCCCTATAATATCACCAACATTTGTCCGTTCCTTTCTGAGCACACTACTAGAACCTTTATCCACACTTTTAACACCTCTCGCTTAGACTATTTCAACTTGCTTCTCACAGGTCTCCCACTAAGCCACCTCTCTCCCCTTCAATCTGTTCAAAATTGTGCTACACGACTTATATTCCGCCAGTGTCGCTATGTTCATATTAGCCCTCTCCTCGAGTCACTTCTTTGGCTCCCTGTCCATTTCTGCATACAGTTCAAACTCCTCTTATTGACTTACAAGTGCATTCACTCTGCAGCTACTCAGTACCTCTCCACTCCTCCCCGGGAACTCCGTTCACTGGGTAAATCTCTATTATCTGCACCCTTCTCCTCCACTGCTAAATCCAGACTCTGTTCCTTTTATCTTGCTGCACCATATGCCTGGAGTAGACTTTGTGAGCCAGTACGTCACGCTCCCATCTTAGGCCGTCTTCAAATCTAGACTAAAAGCCAACCTTTTTGATGCTGCTTTTAACTCCTAACCCACCCTCACTTGTTCAGTACCCATGTTTTATCATTCCCACCTTAGTATTCCCTTATCTCTTATTTGTCATGTTTGTCCTAATTAGAATGTATGCTCTCTCAAGCAGGGACTGTCTCTTTATGTCTACTGTACAGCACTGCATACGTCTAGTAATACTACAGAAATGATAAGTAATAGTAGTAGTACTCTGTGCTAGCATTGTTGCACAGACCCATCTCAGGTTTTTGTTTCCTTGAGGAGCACTAAAGGAGGGTAAGTCTGTAACAGGATAATGAGGTTTGGAGGTCGAGAAGGTGCCTTATTTATTTTATTGCATTTGTATCCCACATTTTCCCACCTCTTTGCAGGCTCAATGTGGCTTACAATACATCATGAATGGTGGACATATATTAGAAGATAAACAATTAGTGATACGGAAGGATCTTGGGAACATGATAATGATAAAACATGATAGTAGTATAACAAGCAACTATTATAAGACAGTTCTGAATATATGTGGAGGAGTTGTGTGTATTCACATTGATTGATCTTTGTGGTGTGCCTTGTTAAAGAGATGGGTCTTCAGTAGATTGCGGAAGTTCATTAGTTTGTAAATAGTTTTTATGTTGCGTGGCAATGCATTCCATAACTGTGTGCTCAAGTAAGTAAAGTTAGACGCGTGCATTAGTTTGTATTTTAGACCTTTGCAGTTAGGGAAATGTAGGTTCAGGAATGTGCGGGATGATCTTTTGATATTACTGGGTGGTAGGTCTATAATCATATTTTATAAAAATGCATAGATGCCTGTGTCCTTCTATAAAACACTAGTAATAAATTGTTAGTAATCATGGTTCCATATCATCATGCTGATCAATCCATAGACTGGTGGGTTGTGTCCATCTACCAGCAGGTGGAGATAGAGAGCAATCCTTTTGCCTCCCTATATGTGGTCATGTGCTGCCGGAAACTCCTCAGCATATTCCCATCTGGCCTCCTCATCAACGCTTTCTGCGTTTTGCAGTCCTGGCCCGACACTTCCAGTTCAGAGCCCTCCCTTTCGGGTTGGCTACTGCTCCGCGGACCTTCTCCAAAGTAATGGTGGTCATCGCGGCCTTCCTGCGAAAGGAAGGAGTACAAGTCCATCCTTATCTGGACGACTGGTTGATCTGAACCCCCTCTTATGCAGAGTGCGGCAAAGCTGTGGACCGGGTGATTGCTCTTTTGAGCTCCCTGGGGTGGATCATCAACTGGGAGAAGAGCCAGCTGCGCCCGACTCAGTCCCTGAACTATCTGGGAGTTCGATTCGACACCCAAGTGGGCAGAGTGTTCCTGCCAGACAATCGGATTGTCAAACTTCAGGCTCAGGTGGACCAGTTCCTAGTAGCCTCTCCTCTTCGGGCTTGGGACTATGTGCAGCTGTTGGGCTCTATGACGGCCACGATGGAAGTAGTGCCCTGGGCCAGGGCTCATATGAGACCACTACAACACTCTCTGCTGCAGCGCTGGACTCCGGTGTCGGAGGATTATGCTGTGCGCCTTCCCTTGGACCCAGCAGTGCGCAAGGCGCTGAGCTGGTGGCTGCAGACAGACAAGTTGTCTGCAGGAATGCCTCTGGTGACCCCGGAGTGGATTGTCGTCACGACGGACACCTCTTTGTCGGGCTGGGGAGCCCACTGCTTGGGAAGGACAGCGCAGGGGCTCTGGTCTCCTGCAGAGGCAAAGTGGTCTATCAACCTCCTGGAACTCGGAGCCATTCGGTTGGCGCTTTTGGAGTTCATCCCGGTACTGGCGTTGAAACCAGTACGGGTCCTGTCGGACAATGCCACGGCTGTGGCCTATGTCAACCGCCAGGGAGGTACCAAGAGTGCCCCTCTAGCCAAGGAGGCCATGAATCTATGCCAGTGGGCGGAAGCGAACCTGGAACAGCTGTCAGCGGCCCCCATTGCCGGCGTTATGAATGTCAAGGCGGACTTTCTCAGTCGCCATACCTTGATTCCCGGAGAGTGGCTGCTGTCTGCTCAGGCGTTCTTGGACATCACGAAGCGCTGGGGCCAGCCGAGCCTAGATCTGATGGCGTCATCGGCCAATTGCCAAGTGCCGTGCTTTTTCAGCAGAGGACGGGACCCTCGATCCCTGGGAGTAGATGCTCTTCTCCAACAGTGGCCGACACAGGAGCTTCTCTATGTGTTCCCGCCCTGGCCCATGTTGGGCAGGGTGCTAGACCGGGTGGCAAAGCATCCGGGCCGGATAATCCTGGTGGGTCCGGACTGGCCCAAACGTCCCTGGTATGCGGTCTTGATCAGGCTCTCAGTGGACGATCCTCTGCGGCTGCCAGTGGAGCAGGGCCTGTTGCATCAGGGTCCCGTGGTGATGGAGGATTCCTCCCCCTTTGGTCTTACGGCCTGGCTATTGAGCGGCAGCGTCTGAGAAAGAAGGGCTTCTCAGACAAGGTCATCGCCACTATGCTAAGAGCGAGGAAGCGCTCTACTTCTACTGCTTACGCCAGGGTTTGGCGTACCTTTGCAGCGTGGTGTGAAGCAGGCTCACTTTCTCCCTTCACTGCTCCAGTTTCTTCAGTGTTGGCGTTTCTGCAAGAAGGTCTGGAGAAAGGCCTGTCGCTCAGTTCCCTTAAAGTCCAGGTAGCGGCTCTGGCTTGCTTCAGGGGCCGCCTGAAGGGTGCTTCCCTGGCTTCGCAGCCAGATGTGGTGCGCTTTCTCAAGGGAGTTAATCACCTGCGCCCTCCTCTGCACTCAGTGGTGCCTGCGTGGAATCTCAACCTGGTGCTAAGAGCCTTGCAGAAGCCGCCTTTTGAACCCTTGTCGAGGGCATCTCTGAAAGACCTGACGTTGAAAGCAGTCTTTTTGGTGACTATCACTTCAGCCAGAAGAGTTTCCGAGCTCCAGGCACTCTCTTCTGCAGTTCACTGAGGCAGGAGTGACTATTCGCACAGTGCCTTTCTTCCTGCCCAAGATTGTTTCTCGCTTCCATGTGAATCAGCAGCTCTGTCTCCCTTCCTTTCGTAGGGAGGACTACCCAGAGGAATACTCTGCTCTCAAATATCTGGATGTGAGACGAGTCATCATCAGATACTTGGAAGTGACCAATGATTTCCGGAAGTCGGATCATCTGTTTGTCCTGTTTGCAGGTCCTCGTAAGGGTCTGCAGGCTGCTAAGCCTACAGTGGCAAGATGGGTCAAGGAAGCCATTGCAGCGGCTTATGTGGCCGCGGGGAAGGTGCCGCCTATCCAGCTGAAGGCTCACTCCACTAGAGCTCAGGCGGCCTCGATGGCAGAGACCGGGTCCGTCTCCTTGGAAGAGATTTGCAAGGCGGCAACTTGGGCATCGGCCCATACCTTCTCCAGGCATTACCGCTTGACTGTGGCTGCTCGGGCGGAGGCCCGGTTTGGAGCTTCAGTGTTGCGGTCAGGGATTTCTATGTCCCGCCCTGGGTGAGTACTGCTTCGGTACATCCCACCAGTCTATGGATTGATCAGCATGATGATATGGAAGGTAAAATTATGTATCATACCTGATAATTTTCTTTCCATTAATCATAGCTGATCAATCCATAGCCCCTCCCAGATATCTGTATTGTTTATATTCTGGTTGCATTTCAGGTTCAAGTTTAGTCTTCAGTTCCTGTTCAGGAGGACTTCGTGTTCAAGTTTTTCAATGGATTCTTCAAGAGTTGAGACGAATTTGTGTTACAGTGAGCTGCTGCATTCCTCTCCCCTCCGTTTTACGGGGCTGGATTGAGACTTAAATTCTGCCGGCGCTCCCTCCCGCTTCGTGCGGCAGTTGGGCAGCTTTGTACCCCTCCCGCTTCGGCGGTGTTAGGGTCAGTCAGCTCCTCCCGCGGTTGCGGTTGCAGGATAAGCCAGATCCCCCCGCATCGGCGGGTGTGGTGTCCCTCCCCCGCTCCGCGGGGATGAGCTGGACGGATTCCCCTCCCCCACTTGTGTGGGGATGAGCTGGGTTAATTCCCCTCCCCCGTTTCGGCGGTGGTGAGCTGGGCAGAGTGTCCCTTTGTGGGTGTAATTCTCTAAGTGCTGAGTCCTGCGGATGGAGCTTGGATATCGACATACTGAGGAGTTTCCGGCAGCACATGACCACATATAGGGAGGCAAAAGGATTGCTCTCTATCTCCACCTGCTGGTAGATGGACACAACCCACCAGTCTATGGATTGATCAGCTATGATTAATGGAAAGAAAATTATCAGGTATGATACATAATTTTACCTTAAGGTGACTGTGGGATCTCTGTACCTGTATGTAAAGTATGTGCATAAATCTCAATGCTGTCTGGGCATCACCCAAACTCTGCCCAAGAACATGCCTACATGAAGGCAACAAGATGTCTTCCGTTATGCCTCCATAGTTTATTGATGATGAGTAAAGTTTTGTGAAGAGTGGTAGGTCACTTCAGTGTTTTGTCCCTACCTTCTACTACACCTTGAGGTATTTTGGTTGTTTCCAGTTTCCTCTTTTGTGGTGTAGCTGCAGTTTTGCAGTGGTGCATCAAAAACATCTGTTGGGACGTCTCACCATCAGGTCAGCTGATTTCATATCACCTGTTCTTCTGATGTCCTAGAAAGCAATCTTGTGCTCTCTTTACAAGACCAAACAGCATGAGCATTGCTGTTCGGTCTTGTAAAGAGAGCGCGAGATAAGGAAGAAATTGCTCTGGCGCATAGCACGCTTTTTTTGTTTTTTTTTTCCTTTGGCGGCAGACATTGCTTTAATTGGATAATACAGTCTAATCTCCTTGAAAAATTTACTGCCAGCACAGCAATCCAGGAGACTCCTGAGGCAGGCCTTATTGGCCAAAACACAGCTGTGTCAAGTCTTGGTTGTTGTACAGTAAATTCATAGAATCTTTTTGAAGCATCGTCTATTTATTTTTGAGTCATTTTCACTGTTTTCCTGAGTGCTGGCTAGACTGCAAGAACTTGTTTCTTCTGTGAGCTTATTGGTCCTAGAAACCAATGGCAGTAAGCAGTTTCAATTGATGAGCACTGCAGCAGGACCATGTAGTCAAATGCAAAGCACTGATAAGGAAGGTAAAGAGACTTTGAAAAGAAGATTGTGTTGGAGGCAAAAACATATAGTAAAAACTTTTTAGGTATATTAGAATCAAGAAGCCGACAAAAGAATCAGTTGGACCACTAGATGACAGAGGGATAAAAGGGACACTCAAGGAAGACAAGGCCATAGCGGAGAGATTAATTGAATTCTTTGATTCAGTCTTCACTGAGTAAGATGTGGGAGAGATACCAATGCCAGAAATAGTACTCAGTGCTGACAAGTCAGAAAAACTGAATCAAGTCTTTGTAAACCTGGAAGATGCAATGGGGCAATTTGACAAATTGAAGAGTTTCAAATCACCTGGTCTGGATAGTATACTTCCCAGAGTACTAAGAGACTTGAAAAATAAACTTGCAGAACTATTAGTAATATGTAATTTATCTTTAAAATCAAGCATGGTACTGTAAGATTGGAGGGTGCCAATGTAATGCCCCTAACCATATCTCGTCTCCCTCCCCCCCCCCACCTCTTCCTCCCCTTACTGCATGTCACTGGGGGACGCAATGGCTGCTCTCCCAAATGATCTTGCAGTGCCTTCCAGAGATCTATGTACTTTCTCATAATCTTCCCCCTGAGATTGGCTACATGCAACATGGCGCTAAAAGCAGACTCCAAGCCCAAAAGGAGAGACTCATACGTCCATTCGCATGCTACTCTCGGAACCACTTGAAGAACTGAAAGCACCTCAGTCCAGAAAGGTTTTTAGTTTAATTCATTCCAAAAAATGGTGCACCATAGTACCCTTTCCTACTTCACGCTTATCACATATGTCAGTATCCCTGAGTCCCATGGATTTCCCTTTACTCTTAAAAATGTACACATTGCACAAAATCTTAAATTGGGTCTCATGCAACCCCGCATTAGGAGTAACCTTAAAGGCTAGCCCAAAGTAGGCAGACAGATCTTTACTAGTGATTTTTTTCCAAAGTTGGCACTCCACCTCTCCGCCAGCTCTTCAAGGAAAAGGGAAATTCACTGTTCCTTACCGATTCTATACCACACTTGAGAATTTGTTACAAGAGACCGGCATCTGCATAAAGTTTATTGCGGACGAGGGAGCAGAGCTGAGCTGAGCTTACAGATGTCCACTTAAGCAGCAGCAATCACGTGACCCCCCCCCCCCCCCAAAAAAAAAAAAAAAAGGGTTCCAGGGGTGATCTGGGAAATTATAGACCGGTGAGCCTGACGTTGGTGCTGGGCAAAATGGTAGAGACTATTATAACGGACAAAATGACAGAGCATATATGTAAGCATGGATTAATGAGGCAAAACCATAATGGATTTAGTGAAGGGAAATCTCAGTGGTAGGAAAAATAATGGAGTTGCTGCTGAAAGAAAGGATAGTTAACTTTCTAGAAGCCTACAGTTTGCAGGATCTGAGGCAACATGGCTTTACCAAAGGAAAGTCCTGCCAAAGAACTGGATGAAGGATGTGCACTAGATGCAATCTACTTGGATTTTAGCAAAGCCCAGTTTGCAGGATCTGAAGCAAAATGGCTTTACCAAAGGAAAGTCCTGCCAAAGAACTGGATGAAGGATGTGCACTAGGTGTAATCTACTTGGATTTCAGCAAAGCCCAGTTTGCAGGATCTGAGGCAACATGGCTTTACCAAAGGAAAGTCCTGCCAAAGAACTGGATGAAGGATGTGCACTAGATGTAATCTACTTGGATTTCAGCAAAGCCTTTGTTATGGTCCCCCACAGAAGACTCGTAAATAAGCTGAGAGGGCTGAACTTGGGACACAAAGTGGTGAACTGGATAGGAAACTGGTTGACCAACCAGTGGCAGAGAATGGTGGTAAACTGAATCAGCTCGGAGGAAAGGAAGGTTAGCAGTGGAGTTCCTCAGGGGTCAGTGCTGGGGCCGATTCTGTTTAATATATTTGTGAGAGATATTGCTGAAGGATTGGAAGGAAAGGTTTGCCTTTTTGCTGACTACACAAAGATAAGTCAATAGAGTGGATACCCTGGATGGAGTAGAAACAATGAGAAGGGATCTCCAAAAGTTAGAAGAATGGTCAAGGGTCTGAGTTAAAATTTAATGGCAAAAAGTGCAGAGTGATGCACTTGGGGTGCAGAAACAAGCAATACTGGATAGGAGGGGAGAAATTAGTAAGCTCAAGTCAGGAGAGAGACGCTGCGGTGATGGTGTCCAATGATCTGAAGGTGAAGAAACAATGCGACAAGGCGGTGGCTGTAGCCAGAAGGATGTTAGGCTGTATAGAGAGGGGTATAACCAGCTGAAGAAAGGAGGTGTTGATGTCCCTCTACAAGTTGCTGGTGAGGCCCAACTTGGAGCATTGTGTTCAGTTTTGGAGGCTGTATCTTTGCTAAAGATATAAAAAGACTGGAAGCAGTGCAAAGAAAAGCTACAAAAATGGTATGGGATTTGTATTGCAAACCGTACAAGGAGAGACTTGCCAACCTGAACATGTATACCTTGGAGGAAAGGAGAAACAGGGGTAACATGATACAGACATTCAAATATTTGAAAGGTATTAATCCGCAAACAAACCTTTCCCGGGAACTGGAAGACGGTAGACATAGAAGACATGAATTGAGGTTGAAGGGGGGGGGGGGGGGCAGACTTGGGGGTAATGTCAGGAAGTATTTTTCACAGAAAGAGTGGTGGATATATGGAATGCCCTCCCGCAGGAGGTGGTGGAGATGAAAACTGTAACGGAATTTAGACATGCTTGGGATAAACAGAAAGGAATCCTGTTTATAAGGAATGGATCCACTGAATCTTAGTGGAGATTGGGTGGCAACATCGGTAATTGGGAAGCAAAACCAGTGCTGGGCAGACTTCTACGGTCTGCGCCCTGATTGTGACTGAATAGATATGGATGGGCTGAAGTGTAAATTTTAAGGGGCTTTGACGTTAACTTCAGAAATTTTAGTACAAGAACAGTGCCGGGCAGATTTCTACAGTCTGTGCCCTGAAAATGGCAAGGACAAATCAAACTTAAGTATACATATAAAGTATCACATACCATGTATAATGAGTTTATTTTATTGGGTAGACTGGATGGACCGTACTGGTCTTTATCTGTTGTCATAGACTATGTTACTATGTAATGTACTGCATTTCTTGGAAGGGGTGAACAAACATGTCTATAAAGGTAAGCCTGTTCATATTGTGTATCTTGATTTTCAAAAGGCGTTTGGCAGAGTACCTCATGAAAGACTCCTGAGGAAACGGAATAGGAGGTAATGTCCTGTTGTGGATTAAAAAACTGGTTGAAAGATAGAAAACAGAGAGTAGGGTTAAATGGTCAGTATTCTCAGTGGAGAAGGGTAGGTAGTGGGGTTCCGCAGTGATCTGTGCTGGGACCACTGCTTTTTAACATATTTATAAATGATCTAGAGATGGGAATAACTAGTGAGGTAATACAGTTATTCAGATTGTTAAATCACAAACAGATTGTGAAAAATTACAAGAGGACCTTACATAAAATCTATGTTACTGTTTTGGGATCTTGCCAGGTACTTGTAACCTGGATTGGACACTGTTGGAAACAGGATACTGGGCTTTATGGACCTTTGGTCTGTCCCCACATGGCAATATTTATGTTCTTACCAATACTCACAATTGGAGCCTTCCTAGGACCCAAATTCAAGATTTCAAGGTGCATGGGGTGCCAAACGTTGATACCTGGATATGGTCTTAATCATGATATACAAAGAGCTTTTCAGTGCATGTAAGTAAGACTAGGGTAAGAACTTAAGAATAGCCATACGGTCAGACCAGTGGTCCAAGTAGCCCAGTATCCTGCTTCCAACAGTGGCCAATCCAGTTCACAAGTACCTGGTAGAAACCCAAATAGTAGCAACTTTCCATGCTACCAATCCCAGGGCAAGCAGTGGCTTCCCCATATCTGTCTCAATAGCAGACAATGGATTTTTCCTCCATAAACTTCACCAAACCTTTTTTAAACCAAGATATGCTAACCGCTGTTACCACATCCTTTGGCAAAGAGTTTCAGAGCTTAACCATTCATTGAGTGAAAAAATATTTCCTCCTGTTTGTTTTAAAAGTATTTCCATGTAACTTCATTGAGTGTTTCCTAGTTTTTGCTTTTTTTGAAAGAGTAAAAAATCGATTCACTTCTATTAGTTCTACACTACTCAGAATTTTGTAGACCTCAATCATACCTCCCCTCAACCATCTGTTTTCTAAGCTGAAGAGCCCTAACCACCTTAGCCTTTCCTCATTTGAGAGGAGTTCCATCTTCTTTATCATTTTGGTTGCTCTTCTTTGACCCTTTTCTAATTCCGCTATATCTTTTTTTTGAGATACGACAACCAGAACTGAATGCCATATTCAAGGTATTATAGTATTCTTGATCTTTTTTACCATCCCTTTCCTAATAATTCTTAGCTTTTTTGGCCGCCACACATTGGGCAGAAGATTTTAGTGTATTGTCTACTACACCAAGAACTTTTTCTTGGGTTCTGACCCCAAAGATGGACCCTAGCATCAGGTAACCATGATTTGGATTATTCTTCCCAATCTGCGTCACTTTACATTTGTCTGCATTAAATTTCATTTACTATTTGGATGCCCAGTCTTCCAATTTCTTAAGGTCTTCCTGCAGTTTTTCACAGTCTGCATGCGTTTTAACAACCTTGAATAGTTTTGTGTTATCTGCAAATTTAATTGCCTCACTTGTCATTCCGATTTCCAGATCATTTATAAATATGTTATATAGTGCCGGTCCCAGTACAGGTCCCTGCGGCACTCCACTATTCACCCTCCTCCATTGAATGAAATGGCCATTTAACCCTACCATCTTTTTCTGTC
The DNA here is from genome assembly GCF_901765095.1 of Microcaecilia unicolor. Taxonomy (NCBI): domain Eukaryota; kingdom Metazoa; phylum Chordata; class Amphibia; order Gymnophiona; family Siphonopidae; genus Microcaecilia; species Microcaecilia unicolor. The sequence continues at coordinate 297,387,451 of NC_044035.1, read as the reverse complement.
GAATAACCAATTCCTAATCCATAGAAGGACATTGCCTCCTATTCCATGACTCTCTTTAATTTTCTCAGGAGTCTCTCATGAGGAACTTTGTCAAAAGCTTTCTGAAAATCTAGATACACTATATCAACCAGCTCACCTTTATCTAGGTTTATTCATGCCTTCAAGGAAATGAAGCAAATTGGTGAGGCAAAACTTCCCTTGGCTGAAACCATGCTGATATTGTCCCATTAAACCATGTTTATATATGTGTTCCATAATTTTATTCTTTATAATAGTTTCCACTCCTTTACTTGACACTGATATCAGGCTTACCGGTCTGTAATTTCCCAGATCGCTGCTAAACCCCTTTTTAAAAATCGGCATTACATTAGCCTCAAAGGACCAGGGGATGCTCTGGTTGCTGGTGGTGCATTGTTATGCATTGATACATCTCGAGGTCAAGCATTAGTAGTCTGTTGGGACAGACTACTATAACAGACTTCTATATAGCAATAATTCTGAAATTCTTCTTCGTTAATATGATTGCCATAATATTCCTATGCACCTTGTCTGTTATATATACTCTGATTCTCTATTCCATCAATGTGATTGTAGTTGTATTATATTGTAAGCCACATTGAGCCTGCAAATAGGTGGGAAAATGCGGGATATAAATGCAGCAAAATAAATAAATAAATGATGCTGTGTTATTTACACAAGCACTGAGGTTTCCTGATTCTGAGTGTTAAGTGAAAATGAAGAGGCATCTGCATTTACTGGATAATGATGATGTGCGCGAGGAGAATTTTAGTAGCAGCCATTTTTCTTTCACAGCATCTAGAAGACTACAACTGCATCTAGTCTTATCTAGCCACTTTCAACCCCTCTGGGAACCTAGGAGGACATCACTAATATTCCTGCATCCCTTCCAGTGCTTGCATTTTCAGTCTTTAATGAAGATCAACACATAAAAACTCTGAAGACTTTGAACCATTATATGAACCAAATCCCCATATGAACAGTATCCAGGATACTGTGATGTGTGTTGGAAGCATAGAGCTGGTGCCTATGCATCATAAGATTTCTGGATTAAAACTGGCTGCCTTAATGTGTACTTCTAGTAGATTAGAAGAATGGAGGGAGGAAGATTTCAGTGAAGCACAATAATTTAGAGCTTAGTAAACAGACAGCATTCTCAGGGAGTTCTACTATCCAGGAATATGATGAAATGTTGTCCCGGGGTTCACTCTACAGATCGACTGGGCTCCCCTTGGACCCCTCTTCAAGAGAAAGGAGAATCTCCACAGGAGAACCTCTCCACCAGTTTTACAAAGCAAACAGTTGAGACATGTTTTATTGGAGAAAGAATAGCCAACATATTTGCCCCTAAGTGTTTTCTGTATCTTTTGACCTCCCCTCTTCCCTTCCATGGATAGCATGACAAAACTTGTTCAGAAGAGCTTTATGGATGTACAAATGAGAATGTGGGAGGACCATCCTTTCTATAGACAAGAAGGCAGATTCCATGTACATAGTTATGAAAACTTTAGGAACTGAAAAAGCAACAGTTGCCACTAGAGTAATGAGTGGGCACGATGTTAGTCACCGAAAATAAAGAGGAAGGACCGGGCAATGTAAAGGTCTGCCAAGAAAGGGAGTTCCTTGTGAAAGGCAGTATTAGGGGGAATAAAGTGGTAAATTAAAGCAATGAACATCTTTCCCATGAGCACGACCATGTCTCTTGAGGCACAGAATTATTGATCTTGTTTCTAGAAAAGGACTCCAAATGTGATGCATTTTATAATGGAGGGAGCGTGTATTTACTGTTACTTCCTCTTTCCTTTTGATCCATTTGGGGCCTTTTAAATTTGTAAACAGCTTTGCTGCATTTTTATGGGATCCACAGTATATCAAAACTGGTCTAAATATTTAGACCAACATTGAGTTGGATATGTTCTCTGGAGGGGTATCAAAGTTAAAACTTGGGAAACACAAGGTCATACCTTGGAATGAATGCTGTGATCTGTGACCTCATCAGTTGGAGTAAGATGAAGCAAGTAGGTACCATGAGGTCAACTGAGAAGCAAAAGTAGAGGAAGGCAAGCCAGAATTAAGGGTTCAGTGAAGTGGGCAATTGGAGTCATCCCAATGAGCAAGTGTCTTGCTATATGTAATGGGTGAAGTGAGGAGGAAATATCACCACCTTGTATTAAGAGTAGCAGTGGTAGGAGAGAGAGAGAACAAGCAATGATCGCAGTTGTAAAGAGTGGATAACTGTAGGACCTGTGAAAGAGGAAGGATAATTAAGGTGAACACAACAGGAACTTGCACAAGGGTTTTACAATGACTCTAGTGCACATACAATATGCTGATTAAAAACAGATGTTTGAAATGAACCAAAAAGTCTAAAATCAGGAAGCATTTCATAAAATACAAAAACAAACTAATTTTTGTTGTCTGTGCACATGCTTATAAAACACCTCTTTCAACAAAATCAGCACCATGATTCTCTCAAAATGCATAGCCACGGGTTTCCTTATATGGGTGGTTGACCAAGAAAGTATTTCAGTTGCTGTAAAAACAGCAAAAGCAAATGAAGAAATACCTCTGCAAATGAACAAAAGTAGGCAAGGAGCAGAGACATCCAGAAAGTCAGTGTTAGATCAGAAGGATTTGTTTGAAGGGTTTTAACAATTGGTGAGTCGACATGGTCATGTTTTGGCGATAGGTGCCTGTGACAGGGGTCCTCAATCTAAAATATAATTTAAGTGTATTATACATTTATAACATATGATATTTTATATTAAAATTAAAACCGTGAGTGCATACAATTTTAAAACTACACTTTAAAATTAAATAAAATAGCATATAGACAAATGCATTCTAAAAACAAACAAAAAAAAACCCCACTTATAGTAAACCACAAAGGCAATACCTCATATTTATCAACAAGTATTTAAAAAAAAAAAAGGCCAGATACTATAAAGAATTATAGCGAAAGACTTGTAATTTATATAACATGGCATTGAACAAAAATGCACACATGCTGTCAGTTAATAAAATGGAGATAAGCCACACATTATGTAGTGCTACTGTACACTCATTAAATTATATAAGTCAAGGCTAGCCCTTTTATAGTTAGAGGAAAATGAATATAGCAGTATTTACCAGATGTTAGATGCACAGAGGAAAACAACTCCTTAAGTATATAATTGAAGAGTCAACGCAAATGTAATAATGTGTACACTTCATGCATGAATAAGAAATCACAATGAGGAATTAAATTGGTGTTAAACTGTCTCTATCCTGTTACCATATTGAAAAGTGGAAGCTTAAATACATTGTGACATATAAAAACACACTTCTGTTTAAATACATTGTCAAACAAACGAAACAGAAATAGTGTGTATTTGTCTCACAATGTATTGAATCATCCGCTTTTTCACATAGTAACAATATATAGACACAGTTTAGCACCACAGGTGGGGGTTTTTTTTTTTTTTTAATTCATTGTGTACTTTTTGCTTGGATAAGTTGTCACATTATTAGAGTTCTTATACATAAAAATTTAGGGGGTCTTTTACTAAAGATTAGCTCGAGTAATTTGCAGCAGGGCCCATTTTATTCCTATGGGCTCTGCTGCAGATAACTCGAGCTAATCTTTAGTAAAAGAACCCCTTCATTTGTTTTGAACACAATTTAGACAATAAGTTGGTACCTATGTATTCTGTCAAATGGGAGCTTTTATTAGAGCTGGTAATTACTTATTGCATGTATATGTATGGAATTTTCTTTCATATAACTATATCTCAGACAACACTCAGTGGATAAAAGCATGAACATTTTGCAGCAGTGACACTACTTGCTCCATAAATTTTCATTAAATGAGATTTGTTTTTATAGGTGCTTTCACTCCTGGAGTTCCTGTACAGCCAGTTCTTCTTAGATACCCAAATAGACTGGTATGTATCATATTTACCGTATATGAATGTTTGAAAAGACCTAAATACAGTATTTAGCTTTGAAAGTATTTTAAGAGTTGCAGTGATTCTCAACCCAGTCCTTGAGATGCACCTAGCCAGGCAGGTTTTTAGGAGTAAATATGCACGAGAAATTTGTATTCAAATCTTTCTCTTGCATATTTGTTGTGAGTATCCTGAATACCTGACTGGTTAGGTGTAACCCTAGGACTGGGCTGAGAACCCTCGGGCTAGAGGGTGCAGATTGTGATATCTTCTTGATATCACAATCTTCTGGGGTGGAAAAGGGATTTGTATAGACTTGAAAGCTCTGTACGTTTTCTTGAGGTCTGCTTTATGCCAAGCTAGGCCTTTACCCTTGCTTCACTATGATTCTTTAAGCTAGGAGTCTTTGGCATGGTTAGCCTTGTGTCATACTGTGCGGCTTTCTGATGCTGCCTGGTGGACAGGCCATCCAGCACTACTTTATCACAAGTAAATACTGATACAGATCTCTTGATAGGAAGGAAATCCAGCTCCTATCTAGATTGTAAGCTGTTTGAGCAGGGACTGTCTTTTTTTGTGTATAGTGTGCAGTGCTGCGTATGCCTTGTAGCGCTATAGAAATGATAAGTGGTAGTAGATAAGGTGATCATCTTCCTCCATTACAAAAAATACTGTGTGGTTGCTAATACTAAGTTCAGAATCCCTTGGGTATTCTTGTGTTGCCAAACTGTGATGACATGATATTACATTGTTCTAAATGGAACTTGTAAAATACACATTATACATCATATCTGTTCCAGCATAAGGGTTGAAGAGAATTTGTGCCCATGAGTTAAAGTGAAGAGGCCACTGGCAGTTGATGTGGCCCCTTTTAAATTACTTTCTGCCCTGTCCTCTACAATTTTTCTGATGCCCATGGTTGCCTGAGCCCAGGAGAAAAGTAGGTCCAGTCATTCTGTTATCTTTGGCTCCTGTGCACAGGAGTTCAGGGACTCTTAATTGTTGTTGAGAAAGCAATGTTGTCTTAGCATTCTATACTTATTCGGCAAATATTTTTGTTTGTCTTCTATAGGTGCTCAAACACTGAAGTTTACCTTTTTGCATGCACTGAATTTTTATGTGCAGATGAGCCCAGTGGGGGGATACACATGAAGTTTTTCAATAAAAAATTAAAAATTAAAAAAAAAAAAAAACTATAGTTCATTGAGGTGTAGTAATTTTATTTTTCTTAATTGGTCTTCAAAGTAGATTTCATGTTCAGCTTTGCCACATGTTGGTAAGCTGCTTTGCTTAATTTTTATATCACAACAATACAACCATCTGTTTTACTAGAATGTTGCACACACTAGTACAGTGCAATCCACTTAAGTGCAAGGGTCTGGGACCAAAGAAATACATGCAGTTAACTGGAGCGTGCACTTAACCGTTGTGACCCAAAGAAGCTTGACATCTATGTACAGTACTGTTTATTATACGTACAGTATACAGTCTCTGTTAACTGACGTTAGGCTTACTTGAAGTAATCAGTCATAATCCTCTGTACACTATTGTGTCTGTGAGTTCCATAGACTATGTCTACCAGACGGTAAAAGCTGTCATAGCACTGACATCCAGTGGCCTCCAGATAGGCCTGCACGGTGTTGAGACTCTCCAGCGCTCTTGCAAAAGTAACAGGAGGCATATCTGGACATCAGTGCTGTCCTTCAGCTGTTTGTAGATCATAATCAACAGTTACGTAGCGATGAAAGTCCTCTTCAGTAACACCGGCTGGGATGTCAATAGCCTGTTCATCTGACGTTTGCAACAGCTGCATCTGTTTCGTTCCTCTCCACATCCTTAACAAAGCTTGCCCGCTTGTAGCAGTTTACAGTGGTTGCCTGTGTAACATAATTCCAGGCTTCTTTCTGCATATGTAGGGAATCCAACAGTGATAGATTACGAGGCAGTTCAACAGCAGGTTTATCCTTGCCAGTCTGGTCATCCATAACGCTCATCAGACGACGTAGCACAAGAGCCCGATAATAGTTTTTGAAATTGGCTATTATGCTCTGATCCATAGGTTGGATCAGAGAGGTAGTGTTTGGTGACAGGAAGATGACCTTGACTGACGTTAGACAGCCTGCCATCATCACTGTGTGCAGCACAATTATCACAAAGCAACAAAATCTGACGCTTTTGTGCCCGCATTCTAGTGTCTAAGTTCTTTAGCCACTGCTTCCAAATTTCCCCAGTTATCCATGAATTTGTTTTAGCCTTGTATAACACAGAAAGTCGCTTAACATTCTTGAAGCAATGGGCTGTTTGCTCTTTCCAGTGACGAGTGGTTCCAACTTCACTCCCATCCATATTGCAGCAAAGGAGGATTGTCAGTCTGTCCTTCGACGTTTTACTTCCTGTAGTTTCGGCTTGTTTGAATGCAAGTGTTCCATCAGGAATCGCTCGCTAGTAGAGACCGTTTTCGTTAGCATTGAAAATGTCACGAGGTGCAAACTCGTTCAAGATGGTAGGAAGAACTGAACAACCCAATTTTCAGCACTAAAGTTGTCATCGTCTTGTTTCTCACCATGCTGTTTCTTGAATTTTATGCTGTTCCTCTCCTTCCATCTTTCCAACCATCCAACAGTGGCTTTGAATTCAGTTAGTCCAAGACTTTCAGCCAGCAGATTAGCTTTCTCCATAAGCTATGGACCACTGACAGGAAACTCTCTGCTCCTGACTTGAGAAAACCACCGAAGAAGAGCATCTTCTACATTCTCAGCTTTTCCCGCCCATTTACGTTTCCTGTGTGGATTTGTAGTGTTTTGCCAGTTTTCCAGAAGCTGATCTTTCTGCTTCAATATATGTGAAATTTGACTGGATTGACACCATATTTTTATCCATAGATGCTTGACTTTGTTTTCAAATTTTTTTAAGAACTTCTATTCATTCAGCCAGTGTTAGTCTTACAGTTGCGCGATGACGACAACTACTCCAGTGTACACTCTAACAACATTCTTTCACTTATTCTGCCTGTTGCAGTTAACCAATGAGATTTCAAATTTACCACCCCTTTGTCACGTCCCAATCGGCTTCCATTTTCCGTGCGTGTGTTTATGCGGAGTCTTTCCTGCAGAGGAGCGAATCTTGCACTTTTTCAGTGGTGCGCTAAACCAAAGTTTGTCCCCATAGAAATTGATGACGCCAAAAACAGGACTGAAGTGTACAGCATGCAGTTAAGCAGAGCATGGGCTTATCCGACGTGCACTTAAATGGAGTGCACTGTACATGTGAAATTTCAAAACTGCAAAGGAGAAAATTCAGATTCTGCTTTGCATATTAAAAGACAATTTAGCAAGCATTTGCCCTTTTCATACATTGGTCTTGAGGTCTGCATTTGGTTGTAAACAGCATGATAGAAATGGATTATTTTTTACAAAAATAGTTTAGCTTCCCTGATGTGCAACTTGGATTAAACCTTTTCAACAATTCGAAATGCACCACCTGCTCTTCTGATCCCATCCCCACCAACCTACTTAACATCATCTCTCATACTGTCACCCCCGCCATCTGTCATATCCTCAACCTCTCTCTCTCCACTGCAACTGTCCCTGACACCTTCAAGCACGCCGTAGTCACACCTCTCCACAAAAAACCATCACTTGACCCTACCTGTCCCTCCAACTACCGCCCCATCTCCCTCCTACCCTTCCTCTCCAAAATACTTGAGCGTGCCATTCACAGCCGCTGCCTTGATTTTCTCTCCTCTCATGCTATCCTCGATCCACTTCAATCCGGTTTTCGCCCTCTACACTCGACAGAAACAGCACTCTCTCAAGTCTGTAATGACCTGTTCCTTGCCAAATCCAGAGGCCACTACTCCATCCTCATCCTCCTCGATCTATCCGCCGCTTTTGACACTGTCAGTCATGATTTACTTCTTGCCACACTGTCCTCATTTGGGTTCCAGGGCTCTGTCCTCTCCTGGTTCTCCTCCTATCTCTCCCACCGCACCTTCAGAGTCCACTCTCATGGATCCTCCTCCACCCCCATCCCGCTATCTGTTGGTGTTCCCCAGGGATCTGTCCTTGGACCCCTTCTCTTCTCAATCTACACCTCTTCCCTGGGCTCCCTGATCTCATCTCATGGTTTACAGTATCATCTCTATGCTGATGACACCCAGCTGTATCTCTCCACACCAGACATCACCACGGAGACCCAGGCAAAAGTATCAGCCTGCTTATCCGACATTGCTGCCTGGATGTCCAACCGCCACGTGAAACTGAACATGGCCAAGACCGAGCTCATCGTCTTTCCACCAAAACCCACTTCTCCTCTTCCTCCACTTTCTATCTCAGTTGATAACACCCTCAGCCTCCCCGTCTCATCTGCCCGCAACCTCGGAGTCATCTTTGACTCCTCCCTCTCCTTCTCTGCGCATATCCAGCAGATAGCCAAGACCTGTCGCTTCTTCCTCTTTAACATCAGCAAAATTCGCCCTTCCCTCTCTGAACACACCACCCGAACTCTCATCCACGCTCTCATTACCTCTCGCCTTGACTACTGCAACTTACTCCTCACCGGCCTCCCACTTAGCCACCTATCCCCCCTTCAATCTGTTCAGAACTCTGCTGCACGTCTTATATTCCGCCAGAACCGATATACTCATATCACCCCTCTCCTCAGGTCACTTCACTGGCTTCCAATCAGATACCGCATTCAGTTCAAGCTTCTCCTTCTTACCTACAAATGCACTCAGTCTGCTGCCCCTCACTACCTCTCTACCCTCATCTCCCCTTACGTTCCCGCCCGTAACCTCCGTTCACAGGACAAATCCCTCCTCTCATTACCCTTCTCCACCACTGCCAACTCCAGGCTCCGCTCATTCTGCCTCGCCTCACCCTAAGCTTGGAACAACCTTCCCGAGTCCTCACGCCAAGCCTCCTCTCTGCCCATCTTCAAGTCTTTAATTAAAGCCCACCTCTTCAATGCTGCGTTTGGCACCTAACTCTTTCAGGAAATCCAGACTGCCCCAATTTGACTGCCCCTATCAGACTGACTGTTCACGTATCCTTTAGATTGTAAGCTCTTTGAGCAGGGACTGTCCTTCTGTGTTAAATTGTACAGCGCTGCGTAACCCTAGTAGCACTTTAGAAATGTTAAGTAGTAGTAGTAGTGGTTTATCTCACTTGAAAATTATAAGGTGAATATAAAATGTTCTCTCATTGTTAGCATTATTTTGAAGATTTCTACGACTAAGCTAATTTATGGTTTTACTACTACTACTTATCATTTCTATAGCGCTACTAGACGTACGCAATGCTGTACACTTGAACATGAAGAGACAGTCCCTGCTCAACAGAGCTTACAATCTAATTAGGACAGACAAACAGGGCAAACAAGAGATAAGGGAATATTAAAGTGAGGATAATAAAATAGGGGTTCTGAACAAGTGAACAAGGGTTAGGAGTTAAAAGCAGCATCGAAAAGGTGGGCTTTTAGCTTAGATTTGAAGACGGTCAGAGATGGAGCTTGACGTACCGGCTCAGGAAGTCTATTCCAGGCATATGGTACAGCAAGATAAAAGGAACCGAGTCTGGAGTTAGTGGAGGAGAAGGGTGCAGATAAGAGAGATTTACCCAGTGAACGGAGTTCCCGGGGAGGAATGTAGGGAGAGATGAGAGTGGAGAGGTACTGAGGAGCTGCAGAGTGAATGCACTTATAGGTCAGTAAGAGGAGTTTGAACTGTATGCGAAAACGGATAGGAAGCCAGTGAAGTGACTTGAGGAGAGTGCTAATATGAGCATAATGACCCTGGCGGAATATTAGTCGTGCAGCAGAATTTTGAACAGATTGAAGAGGAGAGAGATGGCTAAGTGGGAGACCTGTGAGAAGCAAGTTGCAATAGTCTAAGCGAGAGGTGATAAGAGCGTGGATGAGGGTTCTGGTAGTGTGCTCAGAAAGGAAAGGCCGAATTTTGCTGAATTTTGCTGACAGTTTTAGCAGTCTGTTGAATATGTGCAGAGAAGGAGAGGGAGGAGTCGAAGATGACCCCAAGGTTACGAGCTGATGAGATAGGAAGGATGAGAGTGTTATCCAGGCAGCAATGTCAGACAGGCAGGCTGATACTTTGGCCTGGATTTCGGCTGAGATTTCTGGTGTGGAGAGGTAGATCTGGGAGTCATCAGCGTAAAGATGATACTGAAAACCATGGGATGAGATCAGAGTACCAAGGGAAGAAGTATAGATGGAGAAGAGAAGAGGTCCCAGGACAGATCCCTGAGGTACACCAACTGACAGTGGGATAGAAGTAGAAGAGGATCCACTAGAGTATACAGAAGAAAACCAGGAGAGATAAGAAGAAAACCAGGAAAGAACAGAGCCCTGAATTCCAAGTGAGGTTTTGTATTCTTTCTGGTCTAGTTTTGTTCTAGCTTAGTGTCTTTTAAAGAGAAATTATTTTGTAAGATCATAGCTATGTCTGTCACCTCTGACTTGTCCTGTTTGAACAACGCATGAGCTACTTGTCTAGTTTGATTCATATCTGAGCATATATGATTATTGTGGTTAGAAGCTTATTGCTTTATACACTCTGAGGCATGAACATGTAGGACACATTTTTAAAATTTAATTAAATAGTTGCATTGACCACCAGAAAAACTAATATAGATATAGATAGATATAGATAGATATAAATGAGAGAGAAAGAGAATGGGGTGGAGTAGATGATGGATTGAGTGCATAGGGCTAAAATCTGCTTGTTATCTGTTGTATTTTAGACAGTGAAAAGACAACACAATGGCTGTGTTACATCCCCCAAAAATCTTGGGTTTAATGTTTTAGTAATTTAACATAGAATCTCCCAGTTTGAATTTAGAAGCTAATGCAGCTTAGTAGATTGGCCTTTGACGATGGATCTTTTTTCGTCGGTACTTTTGAACTGTCTTTATAAATACCTAACTGGCTGTCCTCTTGTGATGCATCCAAAACCTGACCACCATATACCCATACCCCAACTGATGCAGTACCTTATAACCCCAAATTAACAATACTTCATTGGCTGGCAGTGTGATTCACTGTTGCCAGCCAATGAAGTATTGGCGAAGCATGATGCCTATATGGCCAGCCAGAACCGAAAGCTTAGCTGCAGCATTCTGAACACATTGTAAGCACCTTAGCTTTGGCCTTTATATCCCTATACTCTTGTTTGTCCTGTTTGTCTGTCCTAATTAGATTGTATGCTCTGTTGAGCAGGGACTGTCTCTTCATGTTCAAGTGTACAGCGCTGTGTACGTCTAGTAGCGCTTTAGAAATAAGTAGTAGTAGTACATTACAGTTGTCCAGATATGATAAAATTAAAGCATACCCAATGGCTCTAAACTCTGCCAGAGTAAAAATAAATAAGCCTCTATTTGGTGAAGGTAACAAAAGAAAAAATACCACAAGACATCTGCTTTTCGAAGATCAAATTCTCATGTAATGTAAGCACCACATGAAATTACTAACTCGTTATAGATTGCTTCACATTCTTCCTTTCTGGGCAACATCTAGCCAAATCTATCCTTCATTTCCTTTTATATCAAAAGAATTCAGTTATGGTTGGTAGTTAGCTGTCAAGCTGTAAGAAGGAAGTAAAGGCAATTTTGTCTTAAGCAAAAGCAGAAGTTAAAAAAACAAAATACTAATTCATGTAGTAACATACTGACAATATCCATCTTTCATTTTTCAACTGGGCTATCAGTCACATCAATGATTCTGAAATATCTTACTATTTCCAAGGAATCATTGATCAATTGTTAACATAACATTTATTATTTTATTATCAGTACAACATTGTTAAAATTCCTAATTGAACTTTCAGCTAGCTGACTAGATCTGCTTTTTTTGTATTACAGTGTAAATTAAACCAAAGAGTTAAAAGCCCTAAGCTAAATATAAGTGTAAATGCACTGTCTTTAACTGTACTTAAAACATAGAAACATTAGAAAAATAAAGGCAGATGATTATATGCCCCATAAAATCTGTCCATCCATGCTATCTACTCTCCACTCTCCTTTTCATTCCCTTAGAGATCCTATGTACTTGTCCCAAGCTTTCTTGAATTCAGATACAGTTTGTCTCTACCACCTCCATTGTGATGCCGTTCTACAAATGCATCACCCTTTCCATGAAGTATTTTCTCAATTTATTTCTGAATCTGCCCCCTTTCATCTTCATCCTATACCCCCCTCATTCCAGAACTTTCCTTTAAATTGAAAGCGATTTACCTCCTGTGCATTTATGCCACATAGATATTTAAATGTCTCTATAATATCTCCCCCTCCTGTCTTTCTTCCAAAGTATACATATTGAGATCTTTAAGTCTAGCCCTGTATGCTTTTATGATGAAAACCACTGACAATTTTAGTAGCCACCTTCTTGACTTACACCATCTCATTTATATCTTTTTGAAGCTGTGGCTTCCTGAATAGTACATACTAATTTAAATAAGGTCTCACCAGAGTCTTATATAGGGTCATCATCACCTCCTTTTTCCTACTGGTCATTATTCTTCCTATGCACCCAAGCATCCTTCTAACTTTTGCCATCGCCTTTTCTACCTGTTTGCCAATTTTAAGATCATCACATACGATCACACCCAAGTCTTACTTCCCTTTCATGCACAAAAGTTCTTATTTCCTTAAACTGTACCATCCCTTTGCATTTTTGCAGCCAAAATGCATGACCCTGCATTTTTTGCATTAATCCAGACCATTCTTCAAGCTTTTCTAGGTCTTTTCTCATATTTGGTTACCCTATTGCAGATTTAGGATCATTTACAAAGAGGCAAATCTTACCAAACAACTCTTCAGCAATATTGCTTACAAAAATGTTAAGAACTGGCCCACAAACTGAAACCTGCGGCACCCCACTGGTAATATCCCTTTCTTCAGTGTGTGCTCCATTTACCACTACCCTCTGTCACCTTCCACTCAACCAGTTTCTAACCTAGTCAGTCACTTTAGGGCCCATACCGAGGGCAATCAATTTTAGCCACCTATGCAGAGCAGTGTCAAAGGCTTTGCAAAATTCTAAATATACCACATCTAGAGCTCTCCCTCGATCCAACTCTCTAGTCACCCAGTCAAACAAATTAATCAGATTTGTCATTAAATGTAAAAAACTGGAATGTTTTATTACCTGGTTTCTTGCTTTTATTCTATATCTCCTGCTTTTATATTGCGCTTTTCTGTTCTTTTGGAATTGTAGCTCCCTTTCTTTCTTTTATTGATTGTTTTAATTTGTACACTGCTTTGCCGGTACATATGAAAAGTGGTATATTAAACCTAATAAACCATAAAATGGCATGGTATTACTAAAATAAATTAGGTTACCTAATCTGTGGCTAACGAAAGGAATAACCTGCTCATGTTAACATTGAATAATTGATTCATTATCAGATGCTGTCAGTTTGCACAGTCCTGTTGAATATAAATAGCACAAGGCTTCAAACCTAAAATTTGTGGAGGAAAGCTGTATTGAATTAGTAATTTATTGTAGAATGGTTCAAGGTTACAAAAGAAGGATATGTGAAATTCAAATCTGTTTCATAAGTTTTCACAGCTGTATATTCTAATCACAAAGACCTACTTCTTTGCTTTTGGAAAATTTTCTTTGAACTTATATGACAAATATCCTCTTTTTTTATTTATTTTTTCTTTTTAGGATACTGTGACCTGGACGTGGCAGGGCCCTACATTGTAAGTTGTTTTCTTTTATTGGTAAATGTGTTTGAGCATGCAAACATGTCACACAAAAATTAAAACTTTTGCTGACATAAGTTGAAGTATAGACCATGTGATCATGCAGTGATAGTTTCCCTTGCAGTACACAAAAAGGTATGTCTAAATATAGAACACCAGTCAAGATTCAGTAGTAATAGCTGCCTAGAAAGCAATTTAAATTCCTTGTATGGTAAAGCTTTAATATTGTAAAGATATTCCATTTCCTGAAAAATAGGCCTCTCCCTTTACTAGAACATAAGAAAAACCATGATGCGTCAGACCAGGGTCTTCTGAGCCTAGGATCCTGACTCGATGGTGTAGGTGTATATTCTTATGATAGAAAATCACACAAATAGAAATTAACTTTGACTCATGTGGCAAGAGGTATAACTGCACCTATGTGGCATTAAGGTGCAAGCTAAGCTACCCCCAATGAAGGAATAATGCCAGTGTGAAAATACATATTATAGATAATAAAAATAAATAATATGGCAGGCAAGATACAAAAATATACTGGGCACCAAAATATACTGAGGAATACACCAAAATAGATTACATCAATATACATTACTATCCTAAGAAGAGATTACAACTTAGCAGCTATATTAGACTATAGACCATATGTCTGAGTAAAGACCAATCCTTAGCTAGCAAAAAGACAAGTAACTGGCTAACCCTCTGAACTCGAAAAGGAATTCCTTTCTCTCACCCTTAGAGGTCCGCAGCTTCGACGTCCAGTGAGTGATGAATTGGCTCCTCTTCAGGGCTCAAGCTGATTTCCCAGTGAACCCCCTGATAGTATCAGATATAGATCGATGTGTCCTTGCTCTGTGAAGCAGCTGTATACTCGTCATTTGGAAGCCATAAATTAGCTCCTGAATCCTTCCTTGTGCTGAGCTTAGCACAGATAGATACAGTTCATAGGTGTTACTGGCAATTCAGTCCCTCTCCTTAGAGATGAATACACCATCAGATCTTCTCTTCTTTCCTTTACTAGCCTAACTCTTTCCCAAGCCCCCATGGTCCACAGGTGATGATCCGGGTCCAGTCTGGAACCATAAACTGTCCAGCAGGTGTCCTACAGTCACCACAATGAAAGGGTCTTTGGGCTTCCAGAAGGACCACCTTATCAGTAGTAGTCTCTCGCCAACGAGATAAACAAGCATGTCCTTGTCCCTGGCTTTCTGTGAAACTCCATCCTCCATAGCTTCACATGAGATTACTGGAGGGCTCTTTGTGCCTGTGAGGCTCTTTCTGTTCTGCAGTTCCTAGGCGATAGACTAGAGGGCAAATGCATGTAAACAGCATGTCCTTAAATGATGTCAGCTAGTACAGTGCTTCAGGAGTCATGCAGAATTCATGTTGGTATTGTTCAGCTAAGATGGCCTGTACAGGCCTCAAGCCTACGAAAGGCGAGATATAGGGGATACCCCTACAGTGACCAATCCAGGTTGCAAGTACTTGGAAGATCCCAAAAAGTACCTCACTTTCCCAAAGAATTGAGTCTTTGATTTCTTGTTTTCAAGGGGATCCAGCTGCTTCGGTATCTTTATCTTTATTGATGGTAGGACATAGTTGTCATCCTTCTAAACAAATTCAAATCTAATGGGTCTTGCTGTTCTATGGCAGAGTGATCTATTGTCCATATTCTCTAAACATTCATGGGGTCAATCTCCAGATTAGTCAGGCGGAGAAAAATAGACCCTTTTCAGTTGTTACCCAGGAGTATCTTTTGGCCAGAGGGCTTTCATAATACAGTTGCCTTGAAGGACAATCTGCAGGAACCGAATGCACAAGAATATCCTTTGCTTACTTGACTGTCAGTCTGATTCCAGGCCTTTGAGATTAATTGAACTCATTGTTTATTGGTATCCCTTAAAGTGGAGGAGAGGTTATGCTCGGTGCCTGCAAAAACTGGCCCAGCTTGTTGACCCAATGACCTGGCTACCTTCTGGCCCTCTGCCATGATCTCTATGGTTGTTGCTGCTGCAGTCTGTTTTTCAAAAGGACAGAATGGTCCTCTTGGGTAAATATTGCTTCTCATAAAGAGGAGACTGTATATGCATGGAGGATGATGGGTTTTCTGTGACTGATGAAGGCACCTGAATCATAGAACAATGCTGTTTAATATGGTGGCTGGTCTCCTTTGCTTTAATCCCAAATAGATTGAAACTTGTATGAGATAAAACTACCAACTTGTGCATGTCATCTTGACCCTGTTGCTATAGCAGAGGTATTACGAAATTATTGTGTGCTTTGTAAGATGACGTGATGAGCCATTTCCTATACACTTCTGCTTCAGTGAAGCCATCTAGTGAAAGATACAGAAAGCAGGAACCATAGTATCATCTATTGCCAATCTTTGTCCATACCCACTGAAGAGAGTTGTATCAGGGTCCTATACCTTTGCTGTGCACCGCTCTCTGGAAAGTGTTGCAAAAGAACAGTGTGTTCGGTTAAGCAGTGCAAGGATTTGATCACCCATTCCCACCCCCTAGTCTTCAGTTTGCTCCATTGGACTGAACTTAAATAAAGGCAACCCTAACATTGAGATTCTCCAAGGACAAGCAGCATGCAGGTAATCTGCGTGACCTCGTCCAATGAAGCTCAGCATGGGAATTGCTCCCCAGCAACCATTCAGTGTTGTTTTTTTCTACAGAGCAGTGTGGATGTGCTTCCTCCAACTCAGCTTGCATCTTCTCTGTGGTTGACTAGTCTCCTTTAGGCCTTGGGCACCTGTTCGTGGACTTTTTCGCCATTGACCTGTTTAATTTTACCTCACCTATTTTTCCTACTATTTCCTGGAAATCTCCCAGTGGTTTTAAAAAGTATACCTGGTGCAGCAGGACTGTGTCCTATATGGACACCCATAATCTGTGCCTGCAGTGCTTGAGGCCTGATTATAATCCCTATTCTTGTAAACTCTAGTCATAGATGTCAAGAGGCATTTAGAGGTTGTGAAAAACACACAATTGGATATTTTGGCACAAAGAAGTGAAGTCCATCAACGTTATCATCAGTCATTGGTCTCTTTCTGGCTCCATGAGCTGTGTCAGGCACTAGTGGTGCATTGGCATTGAGGTCCTTCCCCCTTCATCAACAATCATTGATAGTAGCCACTGGGATCAGATGTTCTTCAGTTCTCTCCCAAGGGTGAGGAAGGGTGTCTGCAAAGGGATTCTGATTCCAAGCATCATGTGGAGGCCAAGAAGCATCAGCATTGATCCTTATTGAAGCATGACATCGGGCACATTGATAGTCTCAAAGCACCCCCAAAATAAGGGCTGCTCACCCTCTCGTGAGTCAGGCAGGGCACAACAGCTTCCATCGAACCTAGGCTAGGTTCTGATACTACCTTGATGACATTGAAGGATTAACCACTCTGGCTGAGCCCCAGCCTTTATTGATGGCGCTCTTGGAGTGGCTCAGAGCCATGCTTCAGAAGGTGAGGCTATTATTTGCCCAGCAAGAGGCCATGGCATCAAGGGCATCAGTGCTGGCTTCTCAGGAGCTCCAGCCTGTCTTGGAGGTCCATGCACTGCTTGTGGAGAACACACTGCAGTTCTCATGGTGAAGTCGCACAATAGAGCGATCCAGAGGCCTGCGCCAAACCAGTGTCCATCTCCAGTCTCTGGGAGATAGCCAAGGGTCCCCAGTATCTTGATGCCCACACAATAGGCCTGATCAGGTGTCAAATGTCTTGGGAGGTAGGCAAAGAGTCAGACGTCTCCAGGTGAGTACTTTTGAGTCTGGTCATCATGTCTCTTGGATGTCTGAGGAAGCTATCGCCGCTCACCCTGTATGCAAATGACATTTTAGTTTTAGCAAGCCTGAACACACACTCCTTGAGTAGTTTTTTCATATGTATATTTAATCACCTCGCTCGTCCAGATTTCCAGATCATTTATAAATATGTTAAATAGCACCGATCCCAGTACAGATCCCTCTGTATCACTCCGTTTGCGACCTCACCTTGATCAGTTTGTCACTGCATCTTTAAAAAAAAAAAAAAGTATATATAGATAGATAAAACTTAGAAAATGTGCAAAGAAGGGCAACAAATGACTAAGGGACTGGAACTTATCTCATATGAGGAAAGGCTAAAGAGGTTAGAGCTCTTCAGCTTGAAGACAAGACTGCTAAGGGGGGTATATGATGGAGGTCTACAAAAGCCTGAGTGGAGTAGAACGGGTTAAAAAAGTACCAAGATTTGGAGAGATGTTATGAAGTTACAAAAATATATATATTTTTTCCACTCAATGTATAGTTAGCGCTGCAACTCATTGTTGGGAGGATGTATAAATGCAGTTGATATAGCTGCACTTAAAATTGGTTTGAATGAGTTTTTAGAAGTTAAATTCCAAAACTATTATGGTAGATGCAGGGAAACCTACGGCTTATCCCTGGAGTCAATAGCATCAAATCATGCTGCTACTTGGGATTCTGCCAGGTGTTTGACACCTGACTTGGCCACTGTTGGAAGCAAGATACTGGGCTACATGGACCTTTGGTCTGACTCAGTATGGTGGTCTTTATGTCAGTATGAATGTTCAACAAACAGTGTCACTACTACTACTACTACTTATCATTTCTATAAAGCTCCTAGACGTACGTAGCGCTGTACACTTGAACATGAAGAGACAGCCCCTGCTCGACAGAGCTTACAATCTAATTAGGACAGACAAACAGGACAAACAAGAGATAAGGGAATATTAAAGTGAGGATGATAAAATAAGGGTTAGGAGTTAAAAGCAGCATCAAAAAGGTGGGCTTTTAGCTTAGATTTGAAGACGGCCAGAGATAGAGCTTGACGTACCGGCTCAGGAAGTCTATTCCAGGCATATGGTGCGGCAAGATAAAAGGAACGGAGTCTGGAGTTAGTGGTGGAGGAGAAGGGTGCAGATAAGAGAGATTTACCCAGTGAACAGAGGAGTGTAGGGAGAGATCAGATATTGAGGAGCTGCAGAGTGAATGCACTTATAAGTCAATAAGAGAAGTTTGAACTGTATACGGAAACGGATAGGAAGTGTCAGGATATGGTTGAGGACAAAGGGGAACATGTATTGGAGAATCTTGACTGCCTGAATTAGAATAGCAGCAGAATGACCATTCTGCCCCCTCCTCCACCTTGTTACATAGGCACTACATTGGTCATACTACAGACTGCTATGCCTTCTAAGCCTAGGCTCGAGCTCTGCACTCAAATCAAGATTAATCAACTTCAAAAAGATCTTGAGACTCAGAATGCTCTTCGCCCTCAAATCTCAATGCTTATGGTGATTTTTGGTTGCTATAACTGATGTTTTTCCTTCCATGTCCACAAAGACTCCTTTGGCTTCAAGCATTGTACCCGGTGCAGTGGTACCATCTCGGGGAAGGACATCCATTCCTGGTGTCTCCAGTGCCTTGGGCCCGACCATAGTCCTGTCAACTGTGTCCTCTGCCTTCATATGAAGAAGAGGAACCAGGTTTCAAAGGAGAGACAACGCAAGAAGATTTTTGGAGCCAGGTCCAATTCGTCGACATCAGCAACGAGGTCGGAGGTGTCGACATCGAGCGTCGCATCGGGAGACACCCTAGGCATGGCTGCTTCGAGAGCCCGCGACACTGGGAGCAGTGAGGCGTCAAGTGAGTCTCCACCTGTCTCGAGACCTCCTGCTGTGCAGGCCCCCTTGTACCGTCCATCATCAGACCCGGCCCTGAGGAGACGGGAGGATTTGACATCATCCTTAGCACCGAGAAGCATGGTTGACGTGCATTGGGCAAAGGCCAAGAAGCACCATAACTGGTCTCCCTTGATCCATGGTGCCAGGAGCTCTGGGGCACTGCGGTATTCGGCACGCGAGAAGTGTTGGCGCCAGAAGGACTGCTCTCCCTCCATCCAGGAGGTGCCGATGTTCGTGTCTCCAAGCAGCCGAGATTCTGCTCTCACATCGGCCCCAGCTGACGCCACAGTCTTTCCCGATGTCAGCCCTCGATGAGTGCTTGTGGACCTTGCTCCTTGAGCTTTCGGGTGGCCTCATGCAGCGATGTTCATTGGTATCAGGAGTGCTTGCACCTGCCATACCTTCTGCTGCGGCCCCACTTTTCCCTCAGCCTGCGGTGCAGCCTCTGGTGCCACTTGTGGCCCCGGTGTCGACTGCTACTCAGGCCGGTACCCCCTCGACATCAGTGGAGGAAGCTTCACTGGAGTCGATATGGGAACTGATCTCTCGATGCTGCTCTTGAGGACACGGGTCCTCGGCAGCGAGGCAGGCTCGGTCTCGGATATCCCTTAGGGAGGTTTTATCTGACACCGAGAAGAAGCGCTCATGGGAATCAGAAGAGGGTCCTAGGTACCTTTTCCTCCGATGTGTTCTATGGGATCTCTTCTGAGCCCTCTCTTCCACCTGAAAGGAGACTGTCTCCACCTGTGAGCCTCTTTTACATCTTTTGTGAGGGAAATGGCTGATGCTATTCCATTCCCTGTTGAAGTGGAGAATGAGCCCAGGGCCAAGATCCTCAGTCCTGAACTATGCCTTCCCTCCTAAGGAGGCTGTGACGGCTGCTTTCCATGAGTTGCTCAAGGCAGTCCTCATACGGAACTGGGCATCCCCTCTGTCCCTGTTACCTCATGATTCCATGTGGTGGACTCCGCTCTCAAAAGAGCCAGGAGTACTAGGGGCTATGCCTCGGCTCCCCCAGGCAGAGAAGCAAGAATCCTGGATTCTTTTGGGAAGAAGATGTATCAGGCCTCTGTGCTCATCTCCCATATCCGGTCATACCAGTTCTTCATGAGCGTGTACTTGCGAAACTTGGTGAGACAGCTGTCAGACTTGGTCGATGCTCTCCCTCTGGAGCAGGCTGAGCCTTTTTGCCAGTTGGTCAAGTAGCAGAAGGCGTGTAGCAAGTTCTTGATCAGGGGTGCTTACGACACGTTTGATGTGGCATCCAGGATCTCTGCCCAAGGTATAGCAATGTGCAGACTCTCATAGCTGTGTGTTTCTGACCTGAAACATTCTGTTCAGCAGAGGTTGACGGATGCCCTTTGCTAGGAGGATAACCTTTTTGGAGAAAAGGTTGAGGAGGTCACTGACCAAATCAAGAAGCATATGGATACCATATGTTCTCTTTCCCGCCTGGCACCTTCTGCTACTGCTTCCTCGTCTAGGAGATTTTTTGGTAAGCCACGGAGTGCTCCCTACTACTACTCTAGGTGTAGGTACACTCCTGTGACCCGCCAGCCTGCTCAGGCTCAGCCACAGTGTGCTCGTTCACATCAACAGCGTGCGCCTAAGACCCTTGTGCTCCCCAGCAAAAGCAAAGGACAAGCTTTTGACTGTCTCCAGCAGAGCATAACTGCAGTCAAAGTGTCCAGGACGACTTGCCGGTTGGAAGGAGGTTAAAGTTCTTCACCAAAGGTGGCCTCTCATAACCTCTGACTGGTGGGTTCTTCAAATAGTTCGGCTCAGATGCGCCCTCAATTTGATTTCCAGACCTCCAAATTGCCCACTGAGAGCTCATTTCTTAAGCTCTCAGCACGTGCTTGCAGAGGAACTCCCTTCTGAAGGCCCATGCCCACCAGGGGAAGAAGGGCAGGGATTCTATTTCAGGTACTTCCTTGTACAGAAAAAAAACAGAGAGGCTGGGTCCCATCCTAGACCTAAGGGCCCTGATCAAATTCCTAGTCTGAGAAAAGTTCAGGATGGTTTCCCTGAGCACACTTCTTCCCATTATTCAGGAAAATGATTGGCTGTGCTCTCTGAACTTGAAGGATGCATATACTCACATCCCAATACTTCCAGCCCACCGGAAGTATCTTCGATTTCAACTGGAAACGTATCACCTTCAGTACGGCGTGTTGCCTTTTGACCTCGCATTAGCTCCCAGGGTCTTTACCAAGTGTCTAGTGGTAGTTGCGGCGTCGCTACGCAGACTTGGGAGTCCATGTGTTGCCATATCTCGACAATTGGCTGGTGAAGAGCACCTCGGAGGACGGTGCTCGGGAGTCCATGTGGATGACAATGAGTGCTGGAACTACTAGGGTTCATTATAAACTACCCCGACCCATCTCCACCCTGTTCAACAATTGGAGTTCATAGGAGCCCTGCTCGATACGCGGATTGTTCGAGCTTATCTTTCAGAGATGCAAGGGGAAATTTTATTTCCTTAGCGACCAATGTTTGAGCTTCATAGCAGGTCACATCTCGGCAGAATTTGGGCCACATGACTTCCACAGTGTACATTACACCCATGGCATGCCAGCACATGAGATCAGCTCAGTGGACCTTGGCTTCTCAGTGGTATCAAACCACGGGGGTTCTAGAAGATGTCTTGCAAGTGTCCCCAGAGCTTGTACGCTCTCTTCAGTGGTGGACGATTGTGACTCTGGGACTTCCATTCCAAATTCCTCAGCCGCAAAAATGCTGACAACGGCTGCATCTCTCCTGGGATGGGGGGGGCTCAGGTAGATGGGCTTCACACTCAGGGTGCTTGGTCCCCCCAGGAAACGAATCTTCAGATCAACCTCCTGGAGCTTTGAGTGATCTGGAATGCTCTAAAGACTTTCAGAGATCGGCTGTCTTGTCAAATTAGTCTAATTCAAATAGACAATCAGGTTGCAATGTATTACACCAACAAGCAGGTTGTGTAAGGAAGCCGTCCAGATGTGGCATTGGGCTCGCCAGTATGGCATGTTTCTCCAAGCCACTTTATCTGGCGGCTGTAAACAACAACCTGGCTTACAGGCTGAGCAGGATAATGCAGCTGCATGAGTGGTCTCTTCATATGGGCATAACCTTCAAGATTTTCCGAGCGTGGGGCACCCCCTCATTAGATCTTTTTGCCACTCAGATCAACCACAAGGTCACTCAGTTCTGTTCCAGGCTTCAGGTCCACGGCAAGCTAGCATCAAATGCCTTCCTTCTCGATTGAGGGATGGGCTTTCTGTATGCGTATCCTCAAATACCTCTAGTGGTAAAGACTTTGTTGAAACAAGCAAGATTGCGAAACCATGATACTGATTGCACCATTTTGGCCACGTCAGATTTGGTTCCCTCTTCTGCAATTGTTCTCTGAAGAATTGTGGAGATTGGATTGCTTTCCGGCCCTCATCACGCAGAACGAGGGGTTGCTTCTTCATCCCAACCTCCAGTCTCTGGCTATCACAGCTTGGATGTTGACAGCCTAGAATTTGCTTCCTTAGGTCTTTCGGAGGGTGTCTCCTGGGTCTTGCAGGCTTCAGGAAAGATTCCATTAAGAGGTGTTATTCTTTTACATGGAGGAGGTTTTCCGTCTGGTGTGAGAGCAAGGCCATAGATTTATTTTATTTTATTTTATTTTATTTATTGCATTTGTATCCCACATTTTCCCACCTTTTTGTGGGTTCAGTGTGGCTTACAATATGATAGATCCCCTATCTTGCCCTACATAGACCCTGCTTGAATACCTTCTACATTTATCAGTCTGGTTTCAAGACCAACTCAGTAAGGGTTTACCTTAGTGCAATTAGTGCTTATCAACGTGTAGAAGGTAAGCCTATCTCTGGACTGCCTTTGGTTGTTCGCTTTATGAGAGGTTTGCTTTTGTCAAAGCCCCCTGTCAAACCTCCACCAGTGTCATGGGATCTCAACATCGTTCTCACACAGCTGATGAAAGTTCCTTTTCAGCCACTGAATTCCTGCCATCTGAAGTATTTGACCTAGAAGTTATATATATATAACTGGGACTTTTTTTCACAAGAACCAATAATGAATTTATGTTTAAGTGAAGAATTAATTCCAGCTTAGCCATTAAGTAATAATCATACTGAAGGTCATTGGCAAGTTTAACATAAAGCACACCTAAGAGGTTTGAGACTATCAACAAAATTAAGCCTTCCCACTTCATACAACTTTAACTTTAGCAACTCAACAATATTAAGATGCAGCCAGGATGGTGGCAATCCAACATTAAGAACAGAATAAATTATGATCATCTACTAGGTGATGAGAGGTTGTGTGTGCCCTGCACCTGAAGAACAAATTTGAGTTGCCAAAGAGCCTTAGTCGCCTTTATGAAACCCTGAAAGTGCAGCCAGCTTTATTTTTGATCGAAATTTAGATCTAGAACGACAGTAACCAAACACATTATCTAAAAAGATAGCAGGCAGCATTTTTTTTTTTTTTAGTTATGCCAAGGCAGGCTTACCCTTCCTTTCAGGCCTTGCTAAAAACTCATTTTTTTCAAATTGCATTTAACACAGACTGATGCAATATTTTTTTCCTTTCACTCCTGAATTGATACTTGCAATTTGTTGAAAGTTTTTTTTTTTTGGTTAGATAATGTGCTTTGTATGAAAATTAATGAATGAATGTTAGATGATTGTGCTTTCTTTCCTATATTTTAATGGAGTTCTTTTAGGATTTTTTTTTTTTAATTTACCTAATGTAAACCATTTTGATTTGCTTCAGCAAGAATTGATGGTATAGTAAAATACAATAAACAATATAAGGGCTTATAGGGTCATCTGTAATGGTGTCTGACCCACCTGTGATCAGCTTCCATGGAAAAGATCTATAAGATAACTGTGGAGTTTTGTGCAAATATTCACAGCTCATTGCTGTTGGATAATTACTCCCAATGCAACAGTAGGTTTGGTTTATATATTTTGTATAGTTAGAATTGGAGTCTAAACTTCAATCTTCCTTTTGTTTGAATTTCCAATTGCTTTCTAAAAAAAATAAATGGATGGTACTATTCGAGATCCTCTGCTCAGTACTTGTAACCCAGATTGACTACTTTGGAAACAGTGTACTATACTTGATGGATCCTTGCTCTAACCCCAGTTGGGTCTTATTTTTAAAAAACAGTTTACTGGGCATTTTTGGGGTCGCTAATTAAGCTCTTTTATTACAGAACGTTCAAAGAATTGGTTCCAAATAGTAATTTATACTTAACTTTCTCTGTTTCTTACCCTGATTGCTTCAGACTTTAAGATTCAACAGAACTGTAGGCACGTAAACAGTAGTACCAAAATTATAAAATTCAGTTCACCTAAATGAGGAGCAAATTGTGAAGTAGCTAGTGTTACGTGTGTGGAAAATATTGCAGTGAAATACATTTTATTCATGTACAATATTTTACCTCACAAAGAAGGTATCATAGCTTAAAGCGCCTCTGTCATTTATCTAGTAGTACTGGTGTTTGGAAGGGTGATAACCAATGATGTTACAAGATATATATTTGTGATTTATTTACTGTTTCAAGTGAGTACTAAAATATATTGAAGATTATAGAGATCGTGAATCTGTGACTTGATTGCTAAACAAAATATATTTTAAAACTTTGCTACTCTGAAAATTTATTAATATTAATTTTTCTCCAGTCGCCAGCTTTTTGTGATGACCATGTGCCAGCTTTTTACAAAAGTGGAAGTAGAGGTAAGAATTTTTTTTTTCTCATAGCATTTGTCTTTAAACAGTTTAACCAGCTAATATGGCAGGTAGCTGATATAAAACTGAGTAAAAATTCTTTCCCCATCTGACCAGAATAGTTGAGTGCGTGCATACAAGTGGTCTAAGAAGGGGCAGTTGGGGGTGGGCAATATACAGCACTAAGCAGCTAAAATTTAAAGGATAAAGGTGGGTATTGCAAAATCAGTCCTAGCCAACCTCTGAGGCAATACATACTTAAAAGAAATATATAGGGCCTTGGACATATTTGCATAAAGAAAAAGAACTACTCTAGCAGGATTCCCGTATCCCCCTCCTCCATATGCTTATTTTGACTGGCTAGATTTAGTGCAGATAGGTGTCCCCCAGCTATATTCTCTGTAAAAACATGAAACAAAATCCTTCTCTTCTTCCTTGCATAGTTCAAATTTTTTTTTAAAAGGTTTCCCATCCCAAAGTGCTAACCACCCCCCCCCCCCCCCCCCCCCCACCACCACCACCAATATCTTCACACAGATTTTTAGGTTAAAAAGTGACCTCTTAAAAGATCAATGCTCTCTTCTTGCCACTTTGGGTATGAGAGCTTAATAAAGGAGGGAGCTATTTTTGAACTGGGTGAAGGACGAGGCAATTCATTGTTGCTTTTGCAAAGGGAGAAAACTGGCTGTCCTGTCTTCAAGGCAGTGCCATATCCCTTCAAGGTGCATGTTGTATATGCACCCCCTGTCGGTTCTTCCCTTCTCCCTCTTGCCACATTACTCCCTTTCCAATTCCACAAAGCTCTGTTTTCTGAAGGGTGGGACAATTTAGAGAGTCTTGTTGCAGACTGCAGGCAGCCTGTGAATGCAACTGGTGCTGCCTGAGCAAAGACTGGAGGTGACTGTAAGGTTAGGAAGGATGTGTGGCATGAGACACTCCCTGTCAAAACGCCTGGCTATGCCATTGTTTCAAAGGACATTTTCTGATCTAACAAACTCCTCTATAAATCTGATCCTCAGGCCTTAGAAAACATGCATGCAAAAACTTACTGATGTACCATGCAGCAGGAAGAATTTTTTTTTTTTTAGAAATATTCAAAAGAAGCAAAAAGGAATGAATTGAATGGAATCGAATAAAATGCAACTTTTTTTCTAATGCTTCAGGCACAATCTATTTCCACCTTTGATCCACCCAGTCATCTGTTCTCTTGTGCTCATAGATCTGACCATATTTCCTCCCCTTCTTGCTTACCATCATTGGCTCCCCATACATTTTTGGATACAATTTAAGATTCTTACTCTGGATCACAAGGTCTTTATATGCTGGAAATCTTTCCTATATATGTGCTCTTATTGCTTCCTACATGCTTTCCAGGACTATTAGCTCTGCTTTAGCCTTTTGTTTTTTTTGTTTAACCCTTCCCCCCCTGTTAACTACTCCCATCTCAAATCAACCCATCACTCTGTCGCCTTCTGTGCTGCTCCCTTTCTTTGGAATGCCTTCCCCATGGAGCCCCAGAGTGAGCAATTTAACTCCCGATTTCAGGTTCTCCTTAAGACCTACAAATCAAAGTAGGGTATACACAAAAAGTAGCACATATTATCTTGTTGGGCAGACTGGATGGACCATGCAGGTCTTTTTCTGCCGTCATTTACTATGTTACCTTTTCTCCCAGGCTTTTCCCTCTTTCTCCCACTTGATCTTGCCTCATGGGCTGTCCTGGTCTTTTTGTCTCTTCCTCTCCTGTTCTGTTCTATCCCTCGCCTCTCATTTTGTAGTTCCTTTCCTTGTTCTCAAATTTTATTGTACACTGCTGTGATTTTCACTGAAAAGCGGTTTGCCAAGTGCTTAATAAACTAAGCTAAACTAATATTCTATAACAAAACTATATTCCTCAAAAAAGTTATTCTCCATAGTGTTACCCCTGGATAGCAACCTTAGAAACTGAAAAACCACATATGTGGTAGCTTTTGACTTACCCTAGAGCTCATTGCTAGAATTCTACACTCCATACCGGAAAAATAACCTGTTTGAGGGAAGCTGAGGTTTTACATAAACTGTTGTTCCCTGGTAACTTGAGATAGTTGAGTCTCTTGATAGTAAAATAATACTTTAAATGATGATTTTGGGGAATCCTTTGAAAGGGAATATTTTCCTTTTGATTACCAGAAAATGCTAGACAAAGGAACACTATTTTCGCTCTTGCAGACCCAAATAGTTAGCCTCTACCACTGTAGAGTACAGCATGGTTTCTATTCAGAGAATTTCTTGGTATCTCAGAAAGCTGGTAGATATAGTTCCATCCTAGATTTAAGGATCTTGAGCTCATTTCTCTTGAAATAAGTTTAGGATGATTTCTTTGGGAGCACATCATCTTATAAACAAAAGTGGTGGTGTTTCCTGGATCTGAAAAATTGTTTATCATCTTTGTTTTATTTCAGATTCTTCTTGTGACTAGGATGTATCCCTAATTAATGCTGGAAAGTGCCATCTCTAGTAGTACACTCTGCACAGTTTTGGCTGCAATTAGTCTCTCATGAAATGCTTGATCCTTTGTAGCATATGTGCAAAGTATGGGTTTGTTTTATCCCTCAGACTGAGGCAAGCAAATCCATGTGTAAAACTATCTGGGTGTTGGGAGATGCTTGGGTTCATTGTAAATTATCCCAGATCTATTCTGAATCTGTCTTCTCAGTTGGAGTACTTTGGGGGTCTAAGTCTGATTTCAGGCAAAACTTTCACCCTGGAAACAGTATCACTGAGTTAAATGTCTATGGTGCTAGGAATCATTTAGTGTCAGCAGAGATCAACCCATGACATATTGAAGATGTTAGCTCATTTAATTTCAGTTGTTTGTCATGTTCTTGGCACATCTTCATATGAAAGAGGCCCAGTGGACCCTTTTCTCATTGGTATAGAGGCCGATCGAACCTGGTAAGCAGGAGGAAACCGAATCTGTGACTGAAATTGTTCGTTTTGTTTCACCAGAAACCAAAAGTGTAACTGCCCCCGCACACACACACACACACACACACGGTGGCCCAGCTATCTCTCCAACCCTCCCCCCCCCCCCACCCCCCCAATCACTCTCTCCCACCAGTTGGCCCTCCTCGGGCCTACGTTAGGAAGGTCTGGTGGTCTTGTGGAGTCTTTGGGAGCAGGAACAGACCCCACTTGTTCCTGCCCCTTGTCTGCCAAGACTTTCTGCAAGCAGCCTCACAAGACTGCTGCAGGAGTCCTGGCAGCCATTTTGCAATTGGAGACAGCATGGACAGGAGACTCGCATTGTTGGCCTAAACCTGAACCCATATTTCGGTCCAGTTTCAGTGCCGAATCCGAAACTGAAATTTGCTGAGCCTCGCCATTGAAACAAGCAGTTTGGGGACTAAGATCTATCTGTGTCACAGGACAATTAAGACTTCTGTCTTTGTAGCTTATCTATGTTAGTTTAACCTGGGATTTATTTCAGATTTCCCCAAAAATTAATCTGACAACAGATACCTCCACTCTGGGCTGTGGAACTATCAGACTTCATACTCATGGCCTGTGTTCAGTTCAGGAAATATTCTACTTCATTAGATTTTTTTTTTTTTTTTGGGGGGGGGCTTGGGGGTTACATAAGTGGGACTTTTAGCAGTGCTTATTAGCATAAGCACACTCAGTGAAAACATCGAGCCCAGGCTCACTCTCTCTGTGCCAATTTATTCTGCAGACCCTGTCGCAGCACAAGCAGATTACAAACAGATACAATTTCGTATCACCTTATTTAAGGTATGATGCAGCACATGTACAACGTCACTGATAGAATACTTTCATCCTGCTTATGATCCCCAGATTTAGTGATTGGCACCAATGAATGCCTAGGTCTAGTTGATTCCAAATTAGAATTGATACACCAAATTTGTAGTCACTCCAGGGTTGGCTAGTTGGCCTCTTTTTTTTATTCTAGATTTTTTTTTGACACTGTGTGTGATTTGTATTCTTTCTTTAAAAAAAATAATAATAATAATAAAATGTGTGCATCTGAAGAGTAGTTGTCTCCTCAGACCAGCTCAACACAGTGATTATATGAACAACTCATGACAGCCAATGGTAATGGTCTCCTGATTCTTGTGAACAAACAAAAAAGGAAGAAGTAGCCTTTGCACACACATGCAGAAGCACAAACAGCAAAGGTGACACACAAGTCCAACAAAACAAATGGTGTGGTGGAACAATTTATTCTAATATCAAAGACAGTTATCAATGACTAGACACGGGCCGTGTTTCAGCCACAAAGGGCCTGCCTCAGGAATTTACAAATTAGAAATATAATCATACGTATAAAATCAATAATATAAGAACACATGTAAAATAAAAAATTGTGTGCATGAATATATGTAAGTATAAAACATAATATAAAGAAATAAAACATAATGATAATAAGAATGAAACGTCCATGATCAGTCACAAGTACTTGTACTTCTGTATTGTAATGAAAGTAGGAAATGAATGACCATGCCAGTAATAAAGTTGCAAATGCTCTCTATATGGCTTACAAATGAATAAAAAGTAATGTCTCTCTAATCCCTATTCAAAAAAAAAAGCGCCAGGAAAAAAGTATACCTATTGTCCTAAGTGAGAACCATTCATACCATTAAGTGTCAAGAAATGATCAAAACGCAAGCACAGCTGGGGAAAGACAGCACAAGTGCTAAAAACAGCTTAAAGACGTTAGCCGCATGGAGAGAATTGAATCCGTTATCTCTATATAAAATGTCAGGAAAAAGAGTGCATCTGTTGCCCTAAGTCAGTGATGGGCAACCTTTTGAGCTTGGTGTGTCAAAATTCGCCAAAAAACCGAGCATAACTCGGGTGGTGTGTCACTTCGAGAAAAAAACCCATAATTTTGCGATATTTATAGTTTAAATAACAAAAATGTATAATTGTAATATATAACTGTATTTAATAAACCAAAAACTAATTATTTAACTTACCTACTTAGTGACTTCTTTGTTCATCTGTCAGTCGGTTTCTTTTGTTGGTCTTGATATTATTTAACTTGTGTGGGGTGCCGTGAACTAAGATAAGTGAGGGGGAGGGGGAATTCTTTAACTAATCTGCCTATTAGTGACTTTTTTGTTGCTGAATTTCATTGGCTAAATCTTCAATTGATATTTCTACTGAGTGGTAACTCAGATATTCTCTTAATAATTGCATCATTATTCTGCATATCGTGAAATAGAACTGGTGCACATCTTAGGAGAGTTTCTTTAATAAATTCTCCCTCACTGAGTGCTTTTCCATGCTGAGCTATGGAGTGAGCAATGCTCAAACTTGCAGATGTTAAATTTGTAGAACCTTTTACAAATTTAAGGATGGACTTAGATTGGCTCTTATAAAAGTGTAGCTGCCTGGAAATGTATTCCTTCCTTTCATCCTCACTTTTTTTCAAGAGCTGGGAATGATTAGTTTCAAAATGTCTATTTATATTCCACGTTCTGCTTACTACCGTTTCAGTACATAGAACGCAAAATGATCTGCCATTTTTTTCTATAATGCCATACATCTCGGTCCATGTCTCTTGAAAGGGTCGGCTACTGCTACTACCACTTCCTTTACTTAACCTTGGTTTTTTATTTTTTGGGTTCTCCATCAGGGGGGCAGTGACAGAAGATAGAATTATAGATAGCCTGTTAGCCCTGCAGGCAATTAGGGGTTAACTAGCCTAACTGACCACCTTATGTAAATTAAGATGGCTGCCGCTATTTCTAATGGCGGGAAACAGCACCCATAGCACATGCCCTCACCTCTCCCAGCCTCCCCCTCACCTATCTCAGTAATGATGGTCAATTACAAATCCACGACACCCCAGAACAGTAGATTGGATGATGGTTGCTGGTAATGGTGATCACAGGGCCCTCAGAGATGCGTCCCCCACGGCATTCCGCTGCTCTCTGCTCCGCCGGCCGGAAGTGAGGTCAAAGATCCCCTAACGGCCGTGCAGGAGCCGGGGCAGAGGGAGCAGCAGGGAGGGAACAAGCGGAGGACTCGGAGGGAGCCAATAGGAGCGCACACGGCACCCCCCCAGCGGGTAAACATGCACCGGGGGGGGTGATTTCGCCGGGGGGGGGGGGGAGGTCGCGCTGCACCTGGGGGGGGGGGGCGCGCATCGGCGATCCGCCCCGGGTGTCAGCAAGGAACTCCGCTGCTTCTCTGTATGCGGCCACATGCGGCCGCGTGTCACCGAAAATGGCTACGCGTGTCAGTACTGACAACGCGTGTCATAGGTTCGCCATCAGGGCCCTAAGTGAAAGTGCTTAAAAGTGTACCATTTAGAAAGTATGGACACTGAAAAAGCATTTTACATACCCAACCAAGCATAAAGTATTTTGTCTACCTGAACGTAAAAACAGAAAGAAACAAAGCTTAATCATACTCGTAAGTGCAGGTTATTGAACCAGTGTCTTCGTATGATACTCTGCACTTACGAGTATGATTAAGCTTTGTTTCTTTCTGTTTTTATGTTCAGGTATACAATATACATTGTGCTCGGTTGAGTATGTAAAATAACTTTCATTACATTAACATTACAGAAGTACTTGTAACTGATCACTGGTATGTTAACTCATTATTCAATCCTGTTAGAACACACTGATCAAGTGGAATCATTGGTATTGGTATGTTTGTTTGTCGTTTTTAGTGCTTTCTTTATTCCATCCTGTAATAACATATTGACCAAGTGCATTTATTGGTATTGGTATGTATGTTTTTCCTATATCTTTGTCTTTTGTATTCATTCATAAATGAACTACACCATTTTACATAATATATTCTATTTTACACATTAATCAGATATGATTGTAATTACATTATTTGTCATTTTACTTATTTCATATTGTCTTTTTATTTTCAGGATTATGTTTGATCTGATTTATAACTATTTGTTATAATTAGTATGCTGCTACAATTTTTAATTGCTTATCTTGTATTGTTTTATTTATTACTTATTATATTATGATGTTTTATACTTAATAGCACGCAATTTTTGATTTTACATGTGTTCTTATAGTGTTGATTTTGTTTTTTGCTTTATATATTTATTAGTTTTAACATTTACATTCATACATAAATATTTAGGCAATATCCATAAATTCAAAACACTAAATATAGACAGAAATCTTCCTTCTTAAATTTGTCCACAGCATAAGATTAGATCCAAATACTAGGCAAAATTTAAAAGGCAAAAAAACAATAATATCATTAGAACAAGGAAGAGCAAGAGAGTACTCGCAATTCGAACTAATAGCATATTAAGTAGTGGGTCAAAGAAAATATAATTATTAGTTTGTAGAGACACAAAACATCTACAGGGAAATTTTAATCTAAACAGTGTTCCTAAGTTGAGAACTCTTGGTTTATACACCAGGAATTCTCTTCTTCTTTTTGGTGTGTCCCTGGCCAAATCTGGGAAAACTTGAATTTTGCTTCCCAAAAAAGAGCATTAATGTGATGAAAACAAGCATGAAAAATATTATTTCTGTCCGGTTATAGAGCGAAAGTCACCAGAAGTGTAGTTCTTTCTGTCACCACTTCTAATGAACTCTCCAGTTAGTCCGATTCTCTTGGACACTGTTCTAATTACTCTGACCGATCAGGTCAAAATTCTTGGTTTCTCCTTGACAGTGCATTAACCTTCATCCTGCAAATCCCCTCAGTAATACGTCTGGCATTTTTTCATCTCAGACATATCCGATCCATTAGATCATTCCTCTTGCCTGCTGCAGTAACGATCCTGGTTCACTCATTTGTCGTATCACAATTAGACTACTGAAACTCTCTTTACAATGGTCTTCTTCAATGTGAGCTCAGACACCTACAATTAATTCAGAATACCTCAGTTAAACATCACTGGTCACAAGAAATATGATCATGTCATTCCACTCTTAAAAGATGCACACTGGCTACCCATTCAGTACCACATTCAACACAAATTACTCTCTCTGGTCTATAAAATCCAGAGTACAGACGATCCTTCCTTTCTTTTTGTGCTTCTTCTCCCCTACATTCCCTCCCAACCTCTACACTTCTCAACCCAGGAACTTCCAGCTGTTCTTTCCTTTCATGAAATTCCCCTCACAACGTTGCTCCATTTTCTTCGTACAGGGCCTGCAACTCTGGACCTCTCTCCCACAGAGCATAAAAGCTCTCTCCACTCTCTCTGAATTTAAAACTGACCTGAAAACCCACCTATTTTTGAAGGCTTATGAAACTTAGCCTGAAGTCCATAATGGCAGATCTTCTGCTATCCCACTGTTTTTTCCTTCCTCCTCTTTTTCTTTCCTTTATGATATTGTAGTTCTCCCCCTTTACCTCGTGTATTGGTTTGTCCTCATAGCTCAATATATGTATGTGTCTCTCTTTTCCCCTTTAGATTGTAAGCCACTCAGATACCAGTTGTTTGGGTTGGGATAGTAAGCCCATAATAAACTTGAAACTTATAGTGCCCCCTCCGACTCTGTTTATTTTCTACTGAGAATGTGGGCCTATGACCTTCCTGGGAGCAGCCTACTTATAATTGCTGCTCCAAACCACTTGTCTACACCATATGCTGGAGGCAGGCAAATGCTGAGGAGCTGAAGGGAGCACCAACCCTCTTTATGAGTTTTGAAGTCAACTCTGACCTTTTAATTTCTGTCTCTATCTGCTAGCAGGGGTACACAACTCATGGATGATTTTGATAACTTGAAAAATTTTAAAGAAAAAAAATTAAAGCCAATATGCTTTGATAGAACTCGGGTTACTAGAACTTAAGAATAGCCATACCAGATCAGACCAATGGTCTGTCTAGCCCAGTATCCTATTTCGAGCAGTGGCCAATCCAGGTCACAAGTACCTGGCAGAACCCCAAATAGTAGCAATATTCCATTCTACCAATCCCAGGGCAAGCAATGGATTCCCTTTGTCTGTTTCAATAGCAGATTATGGAGTTTTTTCCTCTAGGAACTCGTCCAAACCTTTTTTTTTTTCAAATCCAGATATGCCAACTGTTGTTACGACATCCTCTGGCAACAACAAGTTCCAGAGCTTAACTATTTGTTGGGAAAAAAAATATATTTCCTCCTATTTGTTTTTAAAGTATTTCCGTGTAACTTCATTGAGTGTCCCCTAGTCTTTGTACTTTTTGAAAAAGTAAAAAATCAATTCACTATTTTTTTTAAAGATTTAATAGTGTTACTTTCAAAGAATAAACATAAATGTATCAGCAAAGACAGGATTACAGGATTTATTGAATTTAAAGAAAATTAAGGAAATATTCCTTCAAACGTAGTCAAAACTTAGTCCACAAAATTCTTGACCAAGATACAATGAAACTAATGAAAATACTTTGATTAATCTAAATCAATTATGCAGCAGGAAAAAGTCAAACACTCGCAGCCAGTTTGTACAGCATATTATATCAAGAGGGTTCATTCAAGGAAGCATTTCTTTCACCCTCCTTATGAGAAATAAAATTGATTCAGTATAACTTGTTTTACACCACTGGGAGATAATCACACGTGGTTAAATACAGCTAGGACAGATTGATTTTAGACCCAGTAAACAAGCTGTTACCTAACTTGTTTTGTTATGCTGTTAAAAAAAGTTTCTTTTCAAATGAGTTATTGTTTTAATCTGTTGTATATAAAAAGGTTTTGTTGCTTCAGTAAAAAATATATGAAAAGAGAACAATTGGAAAGAGTTGGAAAAACTGTTTCTAAGACAGTACCTGTGTTTTGAATTTTGTTAGTGTAAATAGAGTTAGGTACGCTATACACGAAATATCCTTTTGTGTGTGGTGATGCTTCAGGGATTTATAGTACACAAGATGTTGGGCTAAGAAATAATATAGGGGGAAATGTCTATCATTAAAATAGTAACCTTTCAATTTTATATGTATTACTATAGGCTCCTGAGGCAGGCAGTTATGCCGAAACATGTCTCCATGTTCAGACTTTAGATTTCCTGGTATATGTTGGAAGAGCCCCCTTTTACCTTTATAGAATGCTAACACAGATCCTGCAGAAATGTGTGGATAGTTTGAAGGCATAGTATTGTATATTTTGTCATTTGTTAATATATTATACATGGTTCTGAAACTGTCAGATTGTTAGGACATATGTTTTATTATGCTCATGATAGTACTGAATAATGCAAGAGGAAATGAGATTTGATATACTGCCTTTCTGTGGTTGCAATCAAAGTGGTTTACATATTAAATAAAGGTATTCATTTGTTCCTGGGGCAGTGGAGGGTTAAGTGACTTGCCTAGAGTCACAAGGAGCTGCAGTGGGAATGGAACCCAGTTTCCTAGGTTCTCAGGCCACTGTGCTATTCATTAGGCTACTCATAGATAATTTGAAAATGTGTACCTGAGCCATTTGAATCAGCAAATATATAAGTATTTTAAATTATGGCCAGTTCACTTGTCATTCAGGTATATCATGCATTTTTAAAGATGTAGGTTCCTCTTGTCATCACCATTGTATTTAGAAAAGCTGCTGTACTCCCCACTGAATCTTAACTAAGCAAATATGAATAAATAAACCATATACTATATTGCTGCATATGTATAATCATACTATATTCTCATTTATGAAACTGTATTATAATATTGGATTCTTACAACAAATTACTTTCTTATGCATTAATTTTTGTTATGTATCCTATACTGTTTATTGTAAGCCACATTGAACTCAAACTTGTTTGGAATAATGTGGGATATAAATATCACAAATAAATTCTTATTTGTTTTACTGACTACATTTTAAGCTTTCCTTATCCTTTTTTGAACTTTAGTTTATGCCTGTTCATTTTCCTAATGAAGAAGAGAAAAATAATCCACTTCTGTTTGCCAATGGAGTCAGAAGTAAAATGGCAGCGTAAGTATCAAAACAAAAGCTTAAAACTACATTAAAATCACATTGTGATGAACTCTGAAATTCCTTGGAACAATGAACTTCCCACTGAATCTTTCTGTGCATTCTAAGAATTCCAATGGGGGCCGTAGCAGGAGCGTTCATGCCGTGACCCCTGTCAGATTCCTTGAATCTGCGAATCCTGCTGAAAACATATTGCTATAACTCTGAATTACAGCAAAGAGAAGTATTATCATCAGTGTCACTCTAGAAAGCCATCTAATCCTAGGCTTAGACATCATATCCATCATATGTCAGGGTAAATAGCCACAATGTCTCCTGGAGCTACATTGCAACTGATGAACTGTAAGTTAATTGAAATGTAGATGCATACTAATATAAAAACTGCTTTGATTTTTAACCACATAAAGGAGGTATATCAAATCCCATCTCCTATCCCTATCAGAATTTAATCCTATACAGCTAAGTCCCTATCATTGGCAGCAGCTTGAATCGAGGCTACAACTGATCTGGTAGTAGTCAGCATCAATATAACTGGTTTTTACAGTAGTTCATGAATAAGACCAGTTTTGTGTACATGATTGTTCAGATCAGTGCTATCCTGCCTAAATTATGGCTGAACATTTGATAATTATGCCTGAGTAGTGGACAAGATGGATAAAAATTGTGAACCAACATCCCCTGTCCTCCCTTCATTTGGTGGGCCTGTGAACCTTTAAAAAACTCATGATGATCAGAAGTAAGGGTTCTTGTATAACAGGGTGCCAAGGTTAATAGACTGCAAGAAGGACACACAAGCATCTTTGTGTCTTTATAGAATGCTGTAAGGGTAAAGAAACACCAAGATGGAGGAACAGGAACTACTACGAACGTAGAGGAAAGGTCTAGTGAAGTAGGGTAAAAGGTTCTCCCAATATAAGCAAGAGAATCGAAAGTCTGTCGCACACAATTATAATCCTTTGTTCATGGTTATTTTTAATTTTGTATTTTTAATTAATTTTTGTTCTATACATTGTATTTTTATGTGCACAAATTTGTATTTTTTTAACTTTTCAATTTTTATATGTATTACTATAGACTCCTGAGGCAGGCAATTATGCCGAAACATGACTCCATGTTCAGACTTTAGATTTCCTGGTATATGTTGGAAGAGCCTCCTTTTACCTTTATAGAATGCTAATACAAATCCTGCAGAAATTTGTGGATAGTTTGAAGGCATGGACAATTATGTCTGCTTTTGAGCAGGTGTAAATTTTAATACATACTTTTTTTTTAATAAATATGTGTAAGTTGCATCTCTGCCCCAAGCTCCCTGCAGTACAAGTACATGCCAACTTGTGTTGCATGTACATTTAGGTGTAACCTAATTTTTCATGAGCCCATTAGCACACGTAAAGCATAATTTTACATGTGAAAATGGCATATAAAATTATGTTCTGTGTTAGTGTGGGGATCTTAGCCAATGCTTGCTCAAAAGCCCATTCACTCTATGCTTTAATGCAGGAAACCAGGCCTGTGACAGTACTTATGCTCACATCCTGCTTCTGATATACCATTGAGCCAGAGCCATGAAACCCATTTTAGAGGTACTTGGGAAAGGAAAGGGATTAAAGAATAGGGGAACTGGTTTCTCAACTTAATTTTGCCAAAAGTGTGGTAGAGAACAATTAGGAATAGAGAACATTACAGGACCAACACATCCATATAGTCTATCCATTTGCTTCTTTAATTTTTTTTTATTTATAACAATTTTTTATAACATTTCTCAAGGTTATACACTTGATCCAGAAAGTGTTATTACATTTTAAAAATACTCAAACAAAATAATATAATATAGGTACTTTTTAATACTCAAGTCCACTATAAATCGATCCAAGATTTCAAAATTCAGGAAAGTCAAAAGGTAATTATCAGAGGTTAATCAGCACTTAGTATAGGACAGAACATTTTTAAAATTAAACTCCTTCTGCTCTCTTAGTTGATATGAAAGATGACAAACATGAAAACATATTTAAGTGAATTCAAGCGTATGATACACTTACAGGGAAATCTTAAATAAAATACTCCTCCTAGTTGGAGAATGGCGGGTTTTAACAACAAAAATTGTTTACACCTTTTCTGGGTCTCTTTTGAAATATCAGGAAACATATTTATTCTTAGGCCCAGGAATAATTTATCCCGGTTCCTAAAGAATAGCCGAAAAAGCCATTGTTTATCAGGAATTAAAGATACAGTTGCTACCAGTTTCCAGAAATGCGGTCAAGTCTAAAGAATCTTTATTTTCTTGTTGAAGCAAATCCTTCTGTGGGATGTAATACACCTGATTAAAAGGTGGTATATTTTCCTCAGGAATCTCTAATACTTCATGAAGATGTCTTTTCAACATATCCATTGGTTTCACCAGTTTAATCTTTGGAAAGTTAATCTTACATTGTTGTTCCTCAAATAGTTATCATATATTTCTGTTTTTCTTCTTAAATTAGCAATATCTTTTAGCATTACTACTTGTAGATTTTCCATTTCTGTAACTTTTTTTCTCTATAGTCTCTCTTTTTTCATTTGAGGATTTTATATCCAATTCAATTTTTACCATCTTTTGTTCAACTCCAGTTACTTTCTCAGATATAGAGTTAGTTTTTTGAGAAAAAGATAACATAAACTGTGAAATTAAATCCCACAGAGAATCGAGAGTTACCTCTGTTGGCTTCTCCAGCATTTTAAGAGGAGTATTATCTGAATGTTCTGGATTCTTCTCTAATTCCATACCTTGTTGTCCCGTAGTCTTTGTAGCAGGACTGCTCGTTTCAGGAGACCTTAATTGGCCCTCCGAATCCCCCTCAAGTTGTAATTGAGCTTTAATCGCTGGTTTCTCCTTCTCGCTCCTTGGCGGGAGCCCCGTCGATCCTTCGAAGGGGGAGCTGCTCAACTGCGGCTGCGGGGTTGGAGTTCATTGATCGGGGCTCAGAGTGATGTCATGCCCCGAGGACGCCGATAGCTCCTGCATTTGATTGGTGCCTTCTAGGGGACCGCTCCCGGTCTGTCGAATCTGTCCTAAAGTGCTCACAAAACGGTCCATTGGACCTAAAGGTAATGGGGAGGGTGGTTGCGAAGCGCAGGCTGCCGCCCTTTGTCTTTTCAGCATTTCGAGTAGCAAAAATTGTGAGCTCCTCTAGCTACCTAAAAGTGCTGGTGGCCATCTTGGATCGTGTTAAATGTCCTTTCTCCATTTGCTTCTTTTTACAGTGCTGTCTACCTTTCTTGACCTCTGGCATACCTTCATTTCTTTATAATTAAGGGTTTAATATGGTTATCTCATATCACCTTGAATTGTATGACTGATTTTGCCTTCCTTTCTTTCTTTCTTTCTTTCCTTGGAGGCTGTTCCTTACATCCATCATTTTTCTGTGAAGTAAAATTACTTCTAAATCTTTCCTTATGATCCTCACTTATAGAATTTCTCAAAGTAAAAAATACTTCTTGCTTGTTCTTTATTTTTACCTTTTGAAGTACTTAAATATCTGAAAATCATATCCCTTTTATCTTTCCTCTTCTAATCTATCTCATTTCCATGCAGGTTTACTGCAGATTCTTCACTATTTTAATGGCGTTTCTCTGAACCATCTGTTTTTGCCATCCTGATAGAAGCATGGCCTCCAAAATTGAATGTGGTTTTACAGATTGGCTGTCATTAATGACTTGTACAGAAGTGTTCAGTCTTCTTTCCTTGAAGGAAACTCCCTGTCACTACACTGCTGACTCATAACCTAGTCAACCACCTTGGGTCATATCTCTTGGTTATTTTAGTCTCTTCTGATGGTTATTATCTAAATACCCCCAACATGGGCTTACTGCTCACTAAAAGAGAAGTACTGCCAGGCTACCGCAGCAGCCTGGCAGTAGTTCCCACCCCCTGGGTGCACCATTTCTGGCGCTACATTAATATTTTTATTTTTGTAGCATTGGTGTGCACCCAGCAGTATTTGGGCAGTGCCACTTGCTGCCCGGTTACTGCCGGGGTAGCGTGGGAGTCCTTACCGCTACCTCAGTGGGTGACAGTAAGAGCTCACACCTTAAAAGGGCACTTAGCACGTGCTTCACTTGCCATACATCCATTTCTTAAAAAAAAAAAACCTGAAACCGCCTTTTACCCACTGTGGTAAAAGGGGGTCCTCAGAGCATGTAAAAAAAAAAAAAACATGTGCCAATGCCAGCGCAGGCCCCCTTTTGTCGCAGCTTCTTAAAAAGACCCCTTAATGAACAGCATGCATTTAATACCCAGAATGTACTTCTGCTCTAAAGTTTTGGTCACCTAATCAAATTAATCATATTTGATAGTTTTCATCTGATTGGAAAAATGCAAACTGTCTTGGCTTATTTCCTTTAGTAAAATATTATCTATTAATTTACCCACCACAAAGATCAGAGTAAGTTTCCGCTTTCCATCCTAATTCTGATTTTCACTTTTATGAAAAGGGACATGTACCCTTTTCCAGTCCTCTAGGACTATAAATATCTCAAATTTGATTAAAAAAAAAACAACTTTCAGTGGAGAACCTCTTTGAGCTCCCTAAATATCCTAGGATGTATCTCCCATTTGGCCCCATAGTTTTGTCCATTTTTAGTTTTGCTTGCCCTATGATAGATTAACCAAGCCACTATTAATGGTCTGCTCCAGCTTTTCTCCAAATACTGAATTATGTATTTAATCTTCTTTCATATCCATCCACACACTTTTCTGTCTTACAATCCAGTCTCTATTTTACTTACATGTATGAAAAGTCTAGTCAGTTTGGTTTACCACCTTAGCTATCTTTTATTCTGCTGTAGCTTTTGCAGCTCTGATTACTTTCCGTTTCAGTTTTTATAGGTTTCCTTCCCTTTCTGTTCCTTTTACTTTGTGCTGTTGTAGAATCTGCAGAGTCTGCAAAATTGTAATTTAAGTATGACTTAGCTAGCGCACCAATTCCATTTAATTTCAAGAAAGTGGATTTGAAGGGATATGCCAGTAACCTTTTTGTCGTTGTTAGAATGATTAAACCAATGCTGAATGTCAATCAAGGGCATACTTTAAATAGCAAGACATGAAAGTAGTAGTTGTAGAGAATAGTATACTGCATTTGAACTGTAATCTGTACCCTCAAGAATAGCTGAGATTTCTGGTCTGGGTAACATATGCACAGAGAAAATCAAGCAGTTCAAAACAACGATAAAAAGCAATGAATTGTGTTGTTTGACACATGCCCATACATGTATACTGGTCTTTAGTTCTTGAGATAAGAACTATTGTGGTGCACATATGCAAGAATGCTGTAGACCTACATTACTGCTGTCACCTTTATATAACACTTCATTCTAAACACCTGTCATTTCAGAATTTTGAGTACAATGAATCTATCAGTCCTTTCTTATCTTATTAATGTAATGCTGAAATAGTGGGAACCTAAGTTTTTACATTATTGCATGTACGAAATCCTGCAGTGATACAACAGCCAATATTCACCTGGCCTAGTAATGTTGCAATAGGTTATAAATATATGTTTAAAAGTACCGAAAAATAAATTACAGCCTCCCATGGAAAAGGGATTACTGAGTTCATTTAAAGTAGTATTTTTTAAAAAGCAGTGTATAGCATTTATCTTTTAAAACTCTTCCTAACTAAATTGGTTTATTGCTTTATTATATTTTATTTTTGTTCTGTTCTTCATAGAGCTTTGGGTGTGCCAGTTACAGATCATACTTATGAAGACTGCAGATTAATGATCTCAGCTGGAGATTTGACATTGCCTATGGAAACTGGCTTGGTTGAATTCACTAAAGTTAGCAAGAAGCTAAAGTAAGCAGTTTTGCAGTTTAAGTGTAATACAATCTGTACATCTGAATAATATGCACAGTTTAGACTTGGATCCCCTTTATGGCCTTCTCTAATTGTTTTGAAGGTTACTATTTTTTTTCCATGTATGTAGATTAGTAACATTCTGGGTGCACTGTATATTAAGTTTGTGCTAAGATATTTTGTTGTCTTATCATGGTAAAAAAAAAAAACAGAATTGCTGTGCTTCATTGTTTAACGATACTTAACATAGGAATGTGTTATGCTCTGAAAACTTTGTAGTTCAAATGAAACAACCTAATGCCCAAATGAAACTTAGTTGTTATAAATATTAGAAACTTAGGCTCATGCAAATTTTATAAGACCTCAGCGGTGACTTGTTTCACAAAGACCACTCTACCCTTGACTCGCCTGCCTCTTCACAGATCTACAACATTTAGAACTTCTTTCAGTTTATTCATTTATATCCAAACTTGTGATATTTTTTCAAAACCTTTTTATCATTTCACTTGAAATATAGAATCAATGCTACTTAACTTTAGCTTGTAGATTCACTTGGTGTAAGACCGCTGGCTGACATGCGGAATGTTTCACATTAGCTGCATCATGGTTTGGTCCATCTCCAACACATGCACACCAGCTGATAGTGGAATAGAAGGGGAGGAGGATCTGCCGGAGTATACACTAAAAGTGCAATGGGAGAGATAAGAAGAAACCCAGGAAAGCACATAGCCCTGAAATCTTGAATAGATATGGATGGGCTTGAGTGTAAATTTTAAGGGACTTCGACATTAGCTTCAGAACTTTTAGTACAAGAAGAGTGCTGGTCAGATTGCTACGGTCTGTGCCCTGAGAATGGCAAGGACAAATCAAACTCGGGTATACATATAGAGTATCGCATACCATGTAAAATGAGTTTATCTTGTTGGGCAGACTGAATGGACCATACAGGTCTTTATCTGCCGTCATTTACTATGTTACTATTGGGCTCATTTTCGAAAGAGAAGGAAGCCCATCTTTCGACATAAATCGGAAGATGGACGTCCTTCTCCCAGGGTCATCCAAATCAGTATATTCGAAAACCGATTTTGAACATCCCCAACTGCTTTCTGTCGCAGGGACAGCCGAACTTTAAGGGGGCGTATCGGAGGTGTAGCAAAGGCAGGACTTGGGCGTGCCTAACACTAGGATGTCCTCGGCCCTTAACCTCTACTCACTTGCCCTGTCCTTTATCCTCCCCTATTTTCCCTTACCCTTAATTGTTCTGTCTGTTTACCTGTCTTATCTAGATTGTAAGCTCTTTGAGCAGGGACTGTCTCCTTTTGTGTATGGTGTACAGCGCTGCGTATGCCTTGTAGCGCTATAGAAATGTTAAATAGTAGTAGTAATCGAAAGAAGCAAGGACATCCCTGACGAACACTTGGACGACTTTACCTGCTCGTGTTTTTCTTACAACCAAGGCACAAAAAGGTGCCCGAAATGACCAGGTGACCACTGGAGAGAATCGGGAATGACCTCCCCTTACTCCTCCAGTGGTCACTAACCCCCTCCCACCCTCAAAAAATATGTATTTATTTATTTATTTGTAACATTTGTATCCCACATTTTCCCACCTATTTGCAGGCTCAATGTGGCTTACATAGTACCGTAGTGGCGTTTGCCAGTTCCGGCATGAACAAATACAAGGTGTTATTGTGGTAGAATAAGGTTCATGTAAGGTAGGTATAATGGCGAACTTAGGGAGGAGGAGAGAAATTGGGGTGTGTCCATTCCGATCTTTGGTTTTGTTGTGTTGCAAGTGCTCAGGCTTTTATGTTGGGTCGGTGGGATATGCCTCTTTGAACAGGTTTGTTTTTAATTCTTTCCAGAAATTTAGGTGATCGTACGTTGTTTTTACTATTTTTGGCAGTGTGTTCCACAGTTGTGCGCTTAAATAGGAAAAGCTGGATGCATACGTTGATTTGTATTTGAGTCCTTTGCTGCTTGGGTAATGAAGATTCTTTAAAAATATTGATTACCAGCCTTAGATGTCATACTCAGCTCCTTCACAGCAGTATGCAGGTCCCTGGGTCCAGTATGCAGTTTTAGTGGGTTCAGTGCACTTCAGGCAGGCGGCAGGCATCCCCCCTACCTGTTAGGTTTGTGGAGGAAACAGCGAGCCCTCCAAAACCCACCAGAAATCCATTGTACCCACATCTAGGTGTCCCCCTTCACCCATAAGGGCTATGGTAGTGGTGTACAGTTATGGGTAGTGGGTTGGGGGGGTTGGGGGGCTCAGCACACAAGGTAAGGGAGCTATGTACCTGGGAGCAATTTATGAAGTCCACTGTAGTGCCCCCTAGGGTGCCCAGTTGGTGTCCTGGCATGTCAGGGGGACAAGTACACTACAAATGCTGGCTCCTCCCATGACCAAATGGCTTGCATTTGGTCGTTTTTGAGATGGACGTTCTTGGTTTCCATTATCGCTGAAAATCAGAAACGACCAAGTCTAGGGATGACCATCTCTAAGGACGACCAAATTTCATGATTTGGGCGTCCCTGACCGTATTATCGAAACAAAAGATGGACGTTCTTGTTTCAAAAATATGGGTTTCCCCGCCCCTGGATCAGGACGCTTTGCGAGGACGGCTCTTTCAATTATGTCCCTCCATGTAATCCAAGTGAGGAAAGCGTATCAAGGAGTAAGCGATGATCAACAGTGTCAAAAACAGCAGATAGATCAAGAAGGATGAGGATAGAATAGAGACCTTTATATCTGGCCAAGAACAGGCCAATCGAGACTTTAGCAAGGGCTGTTTTAGTTGAGTGAAGAGGACAAAAGCCAGATTGAAGTGGATCAAGAATAGTTTGAGATGAAAGAAAGCACAACGGCAGTGACCAGCATGTTCCAGTATCTTAGATAGGAAAGGGAGGGGGAGATGGGGTGATAGAAGGACAGGTTGGGGCCAATGAAGGGTTTTTGAGGAGTGGAGTAACTAT
Source organism: Microcaecilia unicolor (assembly GCF_901765095.1). NCBI lineage: Eukaryota > Metazoa > Chordata > Amphibia > Gymnophiona > Siphonopidae > Microcaecilia > Microcaecilia unicolor. The sequence goes on along the minus strand of NC_044035.1, from coordinate 297,342,670 downwards.
TGCATGTTTGAAGGCATCAGGAACAGTTGTAGTGGAAAGTGAAAGATTGAGGTATGACAAATAGAAGGGATGACAGTATGAGAGAGTGCTAAGTAGATGGGTAAGAATAGGATCACAGGAACAGGTAGACAGTTTCCTCTTCAGTGATTTCAGAAAAGGAGATGGGTTGAAGGGGGATTGAGAGAATGGACTGAGAGAAGGAGAGGTGAAGGTGACTTGGTTGAGAATTCAAGGGTAATCTTGTGAACCTTATCATGAAAGTACTCAGCCAGAGTCTGGAGAGAAAGTGAAGGGGGAGTCGTCGGTGAAGACACTTTGAGGAGAGAGTTTAGTGTGGCAAAAAGACACCAAGAGTTTGAGCCAAGAGAGTTTGTCAACTGGATGTGGTAGTGTTGTTTGGCAAATGAAAGAGCAGACTGGAAGGAGGTCAGTAAGAATTTGAAATGTATGAAGTCAGCATGGGCACAGGATTTCAGCCAAAGGCATTCAGCAGATCAAGCACAGGAACATAGGTAGCGGATTCTAGAGGTCAGCCAAGGGTGTGGTTTGGTACGCCTTACAGAAAGAGGAATTGGAGGAGTGAGAGTAGTCAGAACAGAGGAGAGAATAGTAGTATAAGAAGAGACAGCCTCATTGACAGACTTGGATAACATATAGGCATATTTTCAAAGCACTTTGGGAGGCTAAGTTCCATAGGTTTCTATGGAACTTTGGGAGGCTAAGTGCTTTGAAAATGAGCTTGATGGTGGTTGACGAGAGGTTTGAAATATTGGAGGACAGAGTAGAAGAGTCAATAGCCTGAAGATTCCTAAATGTAAATCCATAGCTCTTTCTTTCTTTCCTAAACTTCATTCTAGCCCTGGAGAAATAGATTGCACACTTTAGATTCTGAAGAGCTTTGCTTTACTATCTAGCCTGGACCAAGGATTTCTTCAAGTCTTCCAGCTATTGGTAGGTTTTCAAACTCCCTCAAGGGCCACAGTGGGCTCTCTTAAAGCACTCTGCCTAACTGGATATTCGAGTACATTGCGTTTTTATTATCAACAGTCCATCTTGCCTGCTCCATAATTTGTTGCAGCTCATAATCTCCAAGCCAAGGCCACTTTTGTGACAAATTATGAGATTGTCCCCACTGTCTGGAATTTGTAAAACAGCCACTTGGACTTATCTACCTACTTTTGCCAAGTGTCTAGATGTTTTTTTCTAGATCAAATGATATATTCAGTCAGACTGTTCTTCAAAACCTTTTTGCATCTTAAGCCTCCATCCACCCTAAGTATATTTTGTAAGTTTCTATATGGAAGAAATGTTAATTCAAGAAACCCTAAGCTTTGGAGCCACTGTCAGTGAGGCTGCTTGGTCTATAGAGAAAGCAAGATTATTTACCTATAATGGGGGTTTTCCACAGACCCCAGCCTAATGTAGACATGCTATCCCTCTAACCTCTCTCCCAAGTAGTGTTATGTGAATTTGAATGCAACTAGTTTGAAAACAGAGGGAGCAGTGGAGGCAGCATGGGAGAATGAGAACATGCTCAGCAACATCTTTGAAACTTGTTTTGAGCTTTACCAAGTAGCTGTCAGATTATGTACTCTAGCTTTCAGCATGTCTCCATTAGGCTGAGGCCTATGGAGAACCTACCATTACAGATAAGTAATCCTGCTATCCCTCTCATGAGCACTTATCCAGGTAGGAACAGCTCCTACCCGGATAAGTGCCTTTGAATATCAACCCCCTTGAATCTAGCTTTTGCGCATACCAGTAACCAGTGAAGCTTTCATACCAGGAGCAAAGTAGCTCCTGAAATTTGTTTGAATTCTTGGTTTCCAAAAAGTTCTTGATGTCCACCCAGTAGTTTCTTCTAAAAATGCTTGATGACTGTGACCCAGCTGTACACAACCTCTTATAGCAGCTTGCTCCGTGAATGGAATCCTGTAATGTGATTTCTCAGTACAGCTTGGCCAACCAGCTCCAACAAATAGGGTATCCATATTGCAGAATGTCATGTTATCAACAGTCACAGGTATTGATACTGTACACAGTGAGGCTTTCTTAGGAACCTGTGTTCTTTTGTTTTTATTTTTTTTCAGCCTAAACTGGGATAATATCAGACAACAGCTTGATGAATTTGCTGAAGCTGCAAGAGCATCAAAGGGAGGAAGGATTAAAATTGAGGAGTTTGCCAGTTTCTTAAAGATCCCTGTGTCAGATGCTCTCAGAGAATTGTTTGCACTCTTTGATAGGGTAAATATCTTTGAATTCAAATTTTGTGGTTTATAGTCTCTCTCTTTCTTTCTTTTTTTTTTTTATGTGACGTTTAGACATGCTAATTTTTGTGTTTTGTGGTCAGCAAACACAGTGCATAGTTTAGGGGCTCTTTTACTAAGACGTGTAGGCACCAACACGCATCAAATTAGAATTATCGCCCGGCTACCGCGTGCCCCAAGCGGTAATTCTAATTTTGACGCTTATCCAAAATGCACCGCAGAAAATAATTTCTATTTTCTACTAGGTGGCGCTAACCAGGCAGTAATTGGCAGTGTATCTGCGCTGACGATTACTGCCCGGTTAACACGTGAGACCTTACCGCTAAGTCAGTGGGTGGCAGTAAGGTCTCAGGCCCAGAATGGATGCATTCTGATTTTTATTTTGCCGCACATCCATTTTCGGCAAAAAAATAAAAAAGGCCTTTTTTGCAGGCGTACTGAAAAATGGACCTGCACACGTCCAATACACGCACCTACACTAGCGCAGGCCATTTTTCGCCACACCATAGTAAAAGGGCTCCTTAGGTTGTAGGTTCATTACCCTAAACACCAGCAGCTGGTGACTTCAGCAAGCTCCTCAAGCCCTATCTGTGTTAGAATTTGGTCCAGTTTGTAGTTTTCACCAAGTTGATTGGAATTCCAGGTTTGCTGCTGTCCTGCACATCAAGAAGCATGTGGAGGTTTGTTGAAATCATGTGTTACCAGCACTAAAGAAATCAGCAACCACTTAGAAGGAACCATCAACAAAAAAAAAATAGTGGGGTAATATTTTCACAGAACAGTTTGCTCTATAAAATAGATTGGTGTGAGAGAGAGCCTGCAAGTAAGGTACCACCAGAGGGTGATGAAGAGGGACTATCACCTGGTCAGCAGTTCATGAACAGATGGGGAATGTCCTTTTTTTTTTTTTTTTTTTTAATTGTGGAGACCAAGGAGGTTAGATTGAGAACAGGAGAGGGGATTGCTAGCAGTAGGCATAGATTGCCACCACACTGGTTCACCCAAAACAATAACAAATGCTATTGAAAACAAATAGCAAAAGATTATTAGAAATAATGGACTGCCTATTCGTGGTCCATCTGTAAAAAGTCAAAAGCTGTTCCCGTTGAATAGGCAGTGCCTTAAAGGTGGAGGACAAAAGATTCTTTTTTTTTTTTTTTTACTTAAGCTTTCCATGTGTATAAATATCATGAAATAAAAACTGAATAGCACTAAAACAACTTCAAAAATTATTGTAGCTGGTAGAAACAGGACTAATAAAGGCTGTAATTTGTGCTCATTTTTCTACACTGTTCTATACAATACAGTAATACATGGCCAAATTTTAGTGAGGATATCCTGTTTCTCCGAGGACAAGCAGGCTGCTTGTTCTCACATGTGGGTTGATGTCTGCGGCGGCCCAGGAATCGGGAAAAATTTTGCAAGCAAAATAATAGTCTTTCCAGAGAGTTTCGTCACGTGAGCAACCTGAATGACTTCTTGCCCGTGCCTCTTTAGTTCTTTTATCTCCGCGGTGAGGTGCGGTTCGTTTTACGCGTCGCTCCTCTCTCAGGCCCAGGAAGAACTTCTCTGTAAGAATCGCTTTTTACTCGTTTCTGTTTTTTCTTTTAAATATTAAAAAAAAAAAAAAAAAGTTTAGTTACAAGTAGTTTCCCGTACTTCTTTTACTTTTTCCCCTGTTAGTTTCCTTTCTTTTTCGACGCGGCCGGCCTTTTGGTCACGCGGTCGGGTTTTTCCCCTTTTTTGTGCTTTCTTTTTTGGCACAATCGTGTCGTTTGGTTTCACTGAAGCCGTTTTTTCTTCCATGTCATCGAAGACACCCAGTGGCTTCAGACGTTGTACTCGGTGCAACCGGACCATCTCAGGTACAGATACCCACGCCTGGTGTATCCAGTGCCCTGGGCCCAACCGTAGCCCAGCTGCCTGTAGTCTGTGTCTTCGTATGAAGAAACGGACCCAAGTGTCTTGAGAAGCCCAACGGGAAAAGCTTTTTGGGGCTCAGTCCGGACCTTTGACGTCGACTTCGGTACCGAGGTTGGCGGCGTCGACATCGACAGGAGCATCGGCGTTGAAGAGAGAGGTAATGGCTGCTGAGAGACCAACTCACGCTGGGAGCAGTGAGGCGTCGAGTGGGTCTCCACCTGTCACGAGGCCTCCTGATATGCAGGCCCCCGGGACTGGCCTTCATTGGACCCGGCCCCCAGGAGACATGAGGATTCCACGTCTTCCTCATCGGTACCGAGCAGACTCAATGACTGGCATCGAGAGAGTCAGCACCGAGAGAACCGCTCCCCCTCGGTACAGGAGGTGTCGATGCATCGGTCTCTTGGCAGCCCGGTATCTACTCCCGAGCCTCCACGGATTCTGACACCGCCTGTTCTACCGGCCCTGCATCCTTCTCTTATGGTGGCTCTTGACGAGCGTATCCGGGCCTTCTTTCCAGAACTTCTGGAAGGCTTACTGCGACAATCAGCTTCGGAATCGGGGGGTGCTTGCGCCTTCTGTGCCATCTGCTGTAGTGGTGTCTGGCCCTTCTCCTGTGGTGAGGTCTCCGACTGCTGACTGCGGTGCCGCCTGCGGCATCGGTGTCAGCTGCCACGCAGGTCGACTCCCCTTCAATGCTGGTGGAAGGAGCTTCGCTTCAGTCGGATCGTGCGTCGACTTCTCGACATCGCCACAGAAGACATCGTTCCTCGGCATTGAAGCAGGTCCAGTATCAGAGTACCTTGACACAGGTTGTGTCTGACACTTAGCAGGAACACTCATGGGAATCAGAGGAAGATCCCAGATACTTCTCTTCTGATGAGGCCTTTGAGATTCCCTTTGACCCTTCTCCTCCGATGGAAAGAAGACTATCTCCACCAGAGAGTCTGTCTTTTTACTCTTTTGTCCGGGAAATGGCTACAGCTATTCCCTTCCCTGTGGAGGTTGAGGATGAGCCCAGGTCTGTCATGCTGGAAGTCCTGGATTATTCTTCTCCACCTAAAGAGGCTGTGACAGTCCCTCTGCATAAGGTACTGAAGGAAGTCCTTATGCGAAACTGGTCCGCCCCTCTGTCTGGCCCTGTAGTTCCCAAGAAAGCTGAGTCCCAATACCGGATCCACAGTGAACCTGGATTGATGAGGTCCCAATTACCCCACAATTCCATGGTGGTGGATTCCGCTCTCAAGAGAGCTAGGAGTACTAGAGACTATGCTTCAGCGCCCCCAGGCAGAGAAGCTAGGACTCTTGACTCTTTTGGGAGAAAGACGTATCAGGCTGCTATGCTTGCTGCCAAGATCCAGTCATACCAGCTCTTCATGAGCGTACACTTGCGGGACTCGATAAGTCATCTGTCCAGCTTGGTTGAGGCGCTCCCTACGGAGTTGGCCGAGCCTTTACACCAGGTGGTCAGGCAGCAGAAGGCATGTCGCAAGTTCCTGGCAGGGTTACTTAACACTTTTGACGTGACGTCCAGGATCACTGTTCAAGGTATAGTGATGCGCAGGCACTCATGGCTGCATGTCTCTGACCTGGAACATTCTTTCCAGCAGCGGATGGCGGATGTTCCTTGCCGGGGGGACAATCCTTTTGGAGAGAAAGTAGAGGATCTCGTTAATCAGATTAAGAAGCATAATGATGCAATGGATTCTCTCTCCCACCAGGGCGCCTTCTGCTACAGCCTCCTCATCTAGGAGGTTTTTTGGAGGGAAGAGAAGTGCTCCCTATTCCTACTCTAGGCATAGATACACTCCTGCTTCTTGGCAGCCTGCCCAGGCTCAGCCCCAGCACACTCGTTCTCGTCAACACTCTGCTCCCCAGCAAAAGCAAGAGATGAGCTTTAGACTGGCTCCAGTTCAGCATAGCCCCAGTAAAAGTGTCTGTACCGGACGACTTGCCGGTAGGGGGGAGGTTGATGTTTTTTCACCAAAGGTGGCCTCTCCTAACCTCCGACCGTTGGGTTCTTCAAATAGTCCGGTTAGGATACACCCTCAATCTGGAATCCAAACCTCCAAATTGCCCACCAGGAGCTCATTCTTACAGCTCCCAGCACAAGCAGGTACTTGCAGAGGAACTCTCCACCCTTTTCTAAAGGCCAGTGTGGTCGAACTCGTTCCACCAGGGGAAGAAGGGCTGGGATTCTATTTCAGGTACCTCCTTGTGCAAAAGAAAACAGGGGGGATGCGTCCCATCTTAGACCTAAGGGGCCTAAACAATTATCTGGTTCGAGAAAAGTTCAGGATGGTTTCCCTGGGCACCCTTCTTCCCATGATTCAAGAGAACAATTGGCTATGCTCTCTGGACTTAAAGGATGCTTATACACACATCTTGATACTCCCAGCTCACAGGAAGTATCTTCGATTTCGGCTGGGAACTCAGCACTTTCAGTACTGTGTACTGCCCTTTGGTCTGGCGTCTGTGCCCAGAGTGTTCACAAAGTGCCTGGTGGTACTCGCAGCGTCGCTAAGCAGACTGGGAGTGCATGTGTTCCCTTATCTCAACGATTGGCTGGTGAAGAGCACCTCGTAGGGTCAGTGAGCTTCAGGCCTTGGTAGTGCATGCACCTTATATCAAGTTTCATCACAACAGAGTAGTCCTCCGCCCGCACCCTATGTTCCTGCCAAAGGTGGTGTCGGAGTTCCATCTGAACCAGTCAATTGTCTTGCCAACATTTTTTCCCCGTACTCATACCCACCCTGGTGAAAGCAGTTTACATACCTTGGACTGCAAGAGAGCATTGACTTTTTATGTGGAGCGGACCAAGCCCTTCAGACAGTCCGCCCAATTGTTTGTTCCTTTCGACCCCAACAGGAGGGTAGTCGCCATCGGAAAACGCACAATTTCTAATTGGTTAGCGGATTGCATTTCCTTCACTTATGCCCAAGTTGGGCTGACTCTGCAGGGTCATGTCACAGCTCATAATGTTAGAGCCATGGCTGCGTCAGTGGCCCACTTAAAGTCGGCCTCCATTGAAGGCTGCAACATGGTCATCAGTCCACACATTCACATCTCACTACTGCCTTCAGCAAGATACCCGATGCGACAGTCGGTTTGGGCAGGCGGTGCTGCAGAATCTGTTCAGGGTTTAGAATCCAACTCCACCACCCTAGATCCATTTTGATTCTGTTCCAGGCTGCACTATCAGTTAGTTGATTTTGGTTTCATGTCAATCTATGTTATGTCCTCACCGTTGCAAGGCCCAATTGACCAATGTTCATTGTTTTGAGTGAGCCTGGCTGCTAGGGATACCCCACATGTGAAAACAAGCAGCCTGCTTGTCTTCGTAGAAAGTGAAGATACTTACCTGTAGCAGGTATTCTCCGAGGACAGCAGGCTGATTGTTCTCACAAACCCACCCTCCTCCCCTTTGGAGTTGTTGTTTTTCTTGTTTTTATGCTTTTTGATTAAATTAAAGAGGCACACTCGCGCATGCGTGGTTCGCGTTGCTCACGCGATGGAACTCTCTGGAAAGACACTATTATTTTGCTTTTTAGACTGATATAATAGGTGATTCATACTTCTTAAAATCAGTTTTTTGCCAAAAACATTTTGAAAACCTTAAAAGATCCTTCAGATTTCCATTGTTCTTGACTACCTAATAATAGTCAAATCACAAAAGGGCATTTGTCTTAATTGTACTATTCTTCATGCTAATTTGTTTAGAAAAGCTGCACATATAATTGGTGGTTTAAATCTGCTAGGTAAGACTTTCTGAAACAGATATCTGAGTGGATAAACAACTGTTTATTTCACCACTGTCATCTTTTTAAAGTCGATCAATGGCTAAGAATATTGATTCTCCCAAGGAAGCTCCATGTCAGTCAGAAAAACTTTATTTTAGATCCTTACATAAGTTTGTTTCTGATGGTGCTATTAGTGTGTTAATCAGAGCTAAAATGTTGGGCCTTTGTTTGATGATCTCTTATGAAAATAAGCCTTAAATACTTCTGTTTCTATTTTCACAGCTGACATTTCTAAACTTGTAGCTTCTTTATCCTGATGTTGATTGAATCAGGAAGGCATGAGGAAGTGATCTTTAACCACTAAGAAACGCAAACACACGACATAGCTTTTTCAGTGTTCAGATGTGCAGACAACCCATCTGTACCCTTTACACTAAGTTAATGCTAGTTCTAAGTTTAAACGACATTAATGAAAAGGAAACATCTTTCTGTCAGAAGGAATTTGGGTTTTTTTCCCCATTTCTTTTCTTTTTAATATTTCATACACATAATTTTTTTATGGAGCTTATTTAGTTTACAAATTATAACCTTAAATAATTTCAAATGTGTGAAAGTATAGTAGCTGTATTATACATATCATATAAGCCCCAACAATATCACAGTAGGTGAACATGAACCTACCCAATCTTGGAAGCTAAATAGGACTGGGTCTTGGAAAAGATTAAGGTGCTGTGGGCTTCAGAAGGGAATGCAGATCATGTAATATCTTGTGAATTCCATCATAGTAATGTGGTAAGTCATAATAACTAAAGTTTGCAAAAAATGGCCAAGGTACTTACCACCACTGTACCTTTGTTCATTTTAGCAAATTGATAAGTATGCTTATTGGTTTCTCCATATTTTGTAGATTAGGGATGATGATCTCATAGTTTTAATGTCTATCAAATATCAAGCACATTAGTTACAGCATATAATGGCATCCTCAGCTCATCAAGAATATCAGCAATTCACTGGAGCAAGTGTTGCTTCCAGTATCATCTCTATGCGGACGACACCCAGCTGTATCTCTCCACACCAGACATCACCGCGGAGACCCAGGCAAAGGTATCGGCCTGTTTAACCGACATTGCTACATGGATGTCCAACCGCCACCTGAAACTGAACATGTCCAAGACTGAGCTCATCGTCTTTCCACCAAAACCCACTTCTCCTCTTCCTCCACTTTCTATCTCAGTGGATAACACCCTCATCCTCCCCGTCTCATCTGCCCGCAACCTCGGAGTCATCTTCGACTCCTCCCTCTCCTTCTCAGCACACATCCAGCAGATAGCCAAGACCTGTCGCTTCTTCCTCTTCAACATCAGCAAAATTCACCCTTTTCTCTCTGAACACACCACCCGAACTCTCGTCCACGCTCTCATTACCTCTCGACTTGACTACTGCAACTTACTCCTCACCGGACTCCCATTTAGCCATCTATCCCCCCTTCAATCTGTTCAGAACTCTGCTGCACGTCTTATATTCCGCCAGAACCGATATACTCATATCACCCCTCTTCTCAGGTCACTTCACTGGCTTCCAATCCAATACCGCATTCAGTTCAAGCTTCTCCTTCTTACCTACAAATGTACTCAATCTGCTGCCCCTCACTACCTCTCTACCCTCATCTCCCCTTATGTTCCCACCCGAAACCTCCGTTCACAGGACAAATCCCTCCTCTCAGTACCCTTCTCCACCACTGCCAACTCCAGGCTCCGCCCATTCTGCTTCGCCTCACCCTATGCCTGGAACAACCTTCCTGAGCCCTTACGTCAAGCCCCCTCCCTGCCCATCTTCAAGTCTCTGCTTAAAGCCCACCTCTTCAATGCTGCCTTCGGCACCTAACTCTTACCTTCAGGATATCCGGACTGCCCCTATCGTATTGTCTACTCGCTTGTCCTTTAGATTGTAAGCTCTTTGAGCAGGGCCTGTCCTTTTATGTTAAATTGTACAGCGCTGCGTAACCCTAGTAGCGCTTTAGAAATGTTAAGTAGTAGTAGTAGTAGTTGTTAAATTGACTTTGGAAAGTTAATTCTTCTGTTTTATTTTATAGAATGATGATGGCACCATAGATTTTAGAGAATATGTGATTGGTATGGCCATAGTTTGTAATCCTGCCACTACTGAAGAAACTATTATGATGGCATTTAAGGTAAGTTATTTTCATACCAAACAAACTGAAAATCACTGATGTTCAGGTGGAAAAATAATTTTGTCATTAACGAGTAGTGAGAAGACCCAATTCCTGGGGATCTAAGGTGCAGCAGCAAGGAGGGAGGGCAGAGGAGGACCTACTAACTGGGTGCCAGTTAGTGACCTAGTTCTGTGCCTCTGTGACATTCAAAGTGATGACAGCTCACTGTAAAAGCACATCTGATCCATGGTTGCATAGCCAAAGGGGAGAGCCCTTTGGAGTGTATCAAGGAGTTTCTTGATCATTCAGTGTCTCTCATTTGGGTAGTAGGATGGGGAAAAAGAAGAGTAAAAATCAAGGCGATTGGGGAACCTAGACTCTTTTATTATGGTCTCTTGGACTGTGTTGTGTCCTGTGGCATTTAGCATCTGGGGATAATTTGTCTATTGCTTGGAGCTCCTGGGGAGGTTGAGCCAGAGCGATTGGCAGAAGAATCTTCTTGGAATCCAGTTCCTCACTCACCACCCCTGGCACCAACTATGGTTTTAGACTTGAACTCTTGGTTCCAACTCACAGGGTGTCTGGTGGTAACTAGAAAGAACAGAACTTAAATCTATTTGTTTCCAGCAAGGAGAGTAAATAGGAGCATCTTTTAGAAATTCATGTTCCCAGGGTAGGGTTACCATACATCCCGTTTTACCCGGACATGTCCTCTTTTTAAGGGCATATTCGGGCAGGCGGGCCTCAGGGTGTCCTATCCTCCCCTCGCCTCGACCTTAGTGTGGTGCCCTGGTAGTCTAGTGACCTTTTTGAGGCAGGAAAGAGCCCCCTCTTTCCTGCCCAGCACGTCTGCAGACTGCCTTTCTCCCAGCACTGATTCAAAATGGTTGCCGAGTTCAAGTTATGGCCTCGTGAGACTTCCACCAGGGCACCACACTAAGGTGTAAAGGAGGGGAGGAGTAGTAAATGGAATCATGGGTGGAGGGAGACTGGAAAATTGGGGAGGGGATCTACATGGGGGGGAGAGAGGGAATCTGGCTTTCCTTTGGAGGGGGGCTCAAAGTGATAGGGGGTGGGGTGCAACAGGTGGCGGGGTATTTATTTTTATTTTATTTTTGTTACATGTGTACCCCGCGCTTTCCCACTCATGGCAGGCTCAATGCGGCTTACATGGGGCAATGGAGGGTTAAGTGACTTGCCCAGAGTCACAAGGAGCTGCCTGTGCCTGAAGTGGGAATCGAACTCAGTTCCCCAGGACCAAAGTCCACCACTCTAACCACTAGGCCACTCCTCCTTTTTTCTTTTTTTTCTTAGGGCAAATATGGTAACCCTACCCCAGGGTCTCTTTAGAATTTAAGAGTGAATGGGTTAATCCACGAATGATGGCTAGAGATGAGCAAACTTCTCCTCATCAAAGTCCTTTGAAGTCTGTCGTATTTTCTGGATGTTCAGGCTTTGAAGGTCCTTTACTCTTGAATTCTCTAAGACAAGTAACTAATCTTCAGATCTGGTAGATGGTAACCAAGATGGAGGTTGTTCTATCTGGCTGCCCATTTTCTGGAGAGACTTTAGTGAAGGGTAATTTGGTTTTAGAGAATAAGTTGTAAATGGTAGAAAATGTTTATATCAAATCTACATTAAATGTTTTTACCTGTAGTATGCCGCCATCTTAAGAGTTGCTTAAGTAATATCTTATTAGATGTTCTCCATTTCGATCCTGGCTTTCTTCTTGCTATTAGATCTTATGTACCAGATATAGTGAGGAGAGGAGTGTTCAAATCAAATTTACTACAGTTGCTTATTATACTGATGTAAATGTTCAGAAATGCATATCACAGTGGCTTACAATACTGAGCAGAGCAGCAGAAAAGGTCTGGTAAATTTAATAGCCCTTCTTGAAACTTATTCAGGAGTTCACCAACATAACGGTGACTACCTTTGTAGCAGCCAAATAAGGTCATGTAAAAAGCAAACCTATCTTTGCCTGCTAAGTTAAGTCTGAATATCGACTTAATCATTCATGCGCTAGCCGGCGTTGAAAAGCCCGGATATTCAGTGCCGGTTGCCAGAAATGGCCCAGCATGCAGCCATTTCCTAACTGGCTAGGTTAGGGGTGGCATGGGGCAGAGTATGGACAGAACAACAACTTATCTGGTTAGCGGTGATCTAATAGGTTTTGGTACCCTTTTACAAAGCTGTGGGAAGGCGAATGAACAGGTAGCACCCACCAAATCGGCACTACCACCAGGGTAGCTCATGCGCCCGGCAGTAATTCCGAGTTTAGCGCATGACAAATCCCACGGTAGAAAATATTTTTCAATTTTCTATCGTGGAGGGCGTTCCTAGCGGTAATTGGCAGTGAGGCCACTTTGGCGCGTGCTGCATGGTTACTGTCTGGGTAGCACGTGAGCTAAGTCAGTGCCTGGTTGTAAGGGCTCAGGCCATAAATAGGTACGCACTAGTTTTAATTTTTGTGCATTAAAAAATGGCCTTTTTCCCAGCTGTGGTAAAAAGTGGCCCAGCTCACACCCGAAAGATGCGCCCACACTACTTTTTTTAAAAATTTTATTTATAACTTTTTCAATTATAGTCAAGCAAAGCTTGTTTTGAAAAGCAATACATTTCACATATAGTTTAGTCAGGAATACAATATTATTAAAGCAACAGTTTTGAAATTTCTCGCTCAAGTCCACATATTTGGAGCAAGATATTAGGAAATGGCATATATATTAGGCAAAAATTTCAAGATTAAAGCAAACAAAATGCTAACAGGTAACATTACACAGTGTTAAATTTCTCAATTAAAGGGAGAATAACATTTTAAGCACCCCTATTTTGCCTTGATGCTAGAAACACTGTTAACTGAGCTGGGTCAAAGAAAACATATTTATTCGATTGGTATCTCACTATGCATTTACACGGATATCTCAAGCAAAATGTAGCACCCAGCTGTATGACCCCTGGTTTCATTAGAAGAAATTGTTTTTGGATAATGTGTTGAGAGGCTTTTTTTTTTACGGGAACAGCTGATGCTTTACCATAGTCATAATTCATGTCTGTCCTGAGGTTTCTCCTCCTGTCCAGGCCAGTTCCAATCTCAAAATGGCTGTTGCATCTCATGAGACTGCTGCTTGATCATATGGAAGCCATTTTGAGCAGGAGCCGACCATATGCAGATGTGCCTGGGTACGCTGCTGCCCACTACCACCACAGTAGGCCTAGGAGGGGGCTGCCTCCAGCAGGTGGTCTTGGAGGGGGGCTCTTTTTGGTTAGGTGGGGGTTAGGGCCAGTTTCTTTTTCAGCTTTGGTTTCTACTGAAACCAAGTGGCCAATTTTGGTCGCAAATTATTTTGGCAGAAACCGAAGATCATGGTTTCAGTTGGGCTCTACAGTGCACTAGTGCTTCATGATTGGATAAAATAATTACTTCTGCTGATATAAAATTTCCTACTCCATACCAGTTAGCCAACTTATCCTTTTGCCTGGCAAACACATATATCTACCTTCCCAAACCATATGCGTGATTGACTCACCTTTGTGATTGACTGTCCTCCTTCTTATATCAGACAGATCTCTTTCCTCCATTCCAGTTGGTTTCAGATCTGCGAGCCAAGACTGCTGGCGCAGGATGTTCAGGAGTACGATTACTTGTCTCCACTCAGCCAGGAATGTCTGAGTTCTCCTGTGTATGGGGGTCTGAGGCACCACCATAAATCCCCTCTTGTGCTTCCAGCACTTGTAGTCACTTCTGCCGTGTCTTCTCTATTCCTGCACAGTCTTTATACAAAGACCGGGGGGTGAGGACTTAAGTTTCCTGATGTTGCACTGTGTCTGGTGTGTCAGACATCTACAAATCTACTAATTCCTTCTTATAACTCCTCCAACTATCTGTTTGATGACAAACAGGACAGGAACAGCTTCTCCGACTAGCTGTGACACTGGATCTTCACTGCACTGATCAGGGGTGAGAAATCCAGTTTATGATAGTCAGTCCAGATACTTCTCACTGTGTCCAGGCTAGAACTAGTTCTTACTGGTGCAGATACAATAACTGGGAACAGTGGACAAAGATGGTATTCAGTCTTCAGCCAAGCAGCATGTCCTTGATAACTCAGCACAACTTCCCAAAAAGCTGCAAGTCAGGGAATCTTGCAGGAACCATGACGGTATGTTAAAAACATGGTTTGGGGTATAAATTAGATCTCAGGCCCACAAAGGTGACTTAGGAAACAGCTGTAGACTATCATAGGCCTCCAGGCAGTGTCATGAAATCTAAATGCACAAAAAGTGTTGAAATATGACAGTAAACATCCAGAATATCTGATGAGTAAATGGAAAGAGAATCCACATAGAAAAGGACAGATTTGGCAAAAGAGGAGAGCAACTCTTCAAAGAATTAGATCAGCAAATGAGGAAAAACAAGTGACATGCATAATACAGTGATTTGTTGATCAAAACTGGACATATGAATATTTAAGTTGAACTGAAACCTAAGGATGATTGAGTGAGCAGTTGCAGCCTAGGACAGCAGATTACAGATGAGAATAATTTAAAAAAAAAAAGTACAACAGACTAGAGATTGGAACCAGTATAAACAGGAGCAATCTGAAAATGGCTGCTACCAGGACCTCCCACGGCAATCTCGGCGGCCATGTTGGCTGAGGAACTGGCGGGGACAAGAGCAACTGGGGATCACTGTTGCCCTGAAGAGGCTAATAGGCTACCAGGAGATTTGAAATGTATCCCTGGGCAGCCCGAGGGGGGGGGGGGGGGGGAACTACTAGCCCACCAAATGTAGGCTCTGGGAAGGCCTTTGGATGGTGGGAGAGCAGAGAGAGTCCGGAGGGTAGCAGTGGCTGCTGATCTGGGGGGAGGGAGTGAGAGGAGGAGCCTTTCTCTTGGTAACTTTTGGTCTTGCACAAATTCTTTTAACAGTGCTAAATGGTTATTCTGTGAATTATGTGGAGAGAGAGAGAAGATACTCAAGTACCAAGAAAATGTGGTAGAAAGACACTGAAATATTCCTTAGCTTATTGAGTGCTACAGGCTTGATTTAAAAGGAACTTTCAAGCATACCTTGATAAGTTGCTTATACTTGTTTTATATCTTATTAACTCTAAAAGGAAGCTCTTTTTAGCATGATGCAAGTACTACAGTGAGCTTCATCAGTAAACTTTGAGAGACTAAGATCATACTCCACATACCCTGGCTTTGGAGTAAGGTTCATCACTGTCATGGTATGTTCAAAACTAAATGATCTGAAGACATTACCCCTGAGACAAACACATCAAATTTAAAAAGAGAGCTCATGTACTATCCCTTTTATCCAAAGTCTTACATACAGAGAGGAGAAATCTTGGATTAATCATCTTTGGTCAGATCCGGTTTTATTATGTTATGACCTGTTGACCAGACACCGAGTAATCTAGTGGAATGCCTTTGGTATTCCAGGACAAGGAAGGATATACTGCCCAAACCACCAGTTGCTAGTGTTAACAGCATGGATGGTGAATGTTCATTTGTACTGTAGTAATCTCCATCTTCCTTTAAAAAACAGTTCTTATTTTCCAGAAAACAATCCTCTAGAACATAATACAGCTTCAAGTGGCAAATATTCTTAGTGCTACTTAGGGAACCTTACTTGTTCTTCACAAAGCCTACTTTTCATCATCTCATCTAAGTGTCACCTCGGTGAATGTGCAATTCATTGTGATAAGTTTCTATTGATGATGTTACAGTATGCTGCTATCACTATCACTTCCTCCTGTAGTTCAAGTTCATTGAAGGGTTATGGTATTCAAAATATCCAGTTGATCTCCTGTATCATGAAAACACAGCATGATTCTAGGTCAGCTCCAGGAACTCTTTGGTACCATAGAAACAGCATAATTAAAATAAGTTCTTAGTAGCTGTGGCAGAGTAAATGAGCCTCAAGCTATCATCTCCCCATGTCAGCAGTTTTCTGTGACAATACCAGCTGCCCATCTTTACTATCTTTCTATTGAAAAAAATAGTAGTTAAAACATGATCTTGCATTCATACTATCCCAACCCACTACTGTATTGGTATTTTTGTACAAGCAGTACTTTGGGCTTTTTCAACGGATAGAAAGCTTTCTAATCAATTCAATCTGGGTGTGTTAAAAAAGCAAAAAGTAAATAAACCGCTGTGTGATTTCCATTTCTCTGAATGGCTTTGTCTTTCTACGTCCTTATCAAGATACGTCCTTCAAAACTGAACACAATACTCTCATGTGCAGCCTCACCAACAACTTTTACAGGGACACCCCTGTACCCCCCTCTGTGCATCCTAGCATCTTTCTGGCCTTGGCCAGTGCCTTGTTTCATTGTTTCATCACCTTGAGATCCTCAGACACTATCAGCTGAAGACCTCTTTCCTGAGTTGTGTTTATCAATCTCTCTGTGCCTATCTGGTACTTCACCTTTTGGATTTCTGCACACCAATTGTATCACTCTGCACACCTTTGCATTAAATTTTGACTGCCAGACCTTTGACCATTCTTCTAATTTTTGGAGCGCTCTCCTCATGATTTCTACTCCCTCCGGGGTGTCCACCCAATTGGCTAACTTTGTGTCAACTGCAAAGAGACAAACATTTCCTTATAACCCTTCAGCAATGTATCTCACAAATATATTACCCGACCCCTGAGGCACTCCACTACTCACCTTCCTTTCCTCCAAGAAAATTCCATTTACCACCACCCTCTGTCGCTTGTCTGTCAACCAGTTCCTCATCCAGCTCACCACTTTGAGTCCTAAGTTCAGCCCTCTCAGCTTATTCATGAGTCTTCTGTGAGGAACCTTATCAAAGGCTTTGCTGAAATCCACGTAGATTACATCTAGTGCATGTCCTTTATCCAGTCCTTTGTCACCCAGTCAAAGAAATTGATCAGATTCATTCGGCAGGATTTTCATTTGGTAAAGCCATGTTGCCTCGGATCCTGCAACCCCATTGTATTCTAGAAAGTTAACTGTCTTCATTTTTCAACAGCAACTCCATTATTTTTCCTACCACTGTCATAATGCTTACTAGCCTGTAGTTTTCTACTTCTTCCCTGTCCCCGCTTCTGTGTAGAGGGACCACATCCACGTGTCTAATCCCATGGAATCCCTCCAGTCTTAAAGATCTAATAAATACCTCCTTAAGAGGTCCTCCACAGTATCCTAGGATATATCCCATCCGGCCTCATAGCTTTGTCCAATTTTAGATTTTCAAGTTGTTTATAAATGCTTTTTTCCGTGAATAGTGCAATTCCCAAGTATACCCTCGTCAGCCAACCACAGCCCTCCTCCAGGATTTTCTTCCATGAACACTGAAGAGAAGTATTTGTTTAGCACATTCACTTTATCCCCATCAACGATTAACTTTCTATATTTTGCGTTTCTAAAAACTGCTGTGAATCTTTGTGATAATTCAGTCTTTTTGATGTATAGCTTTTAGTTTATTCATATTGAGGGGCATTTTGGAATGGATGGTTTAAGTTAAAAAGAAAAACAAATACACATCTAAGTCAGGACACCTGAAGTTCTAATACTGTTTTAGAACAAGATCTGCTGACATAGAACCTATTCTAAAATGCAAAATGAAATGGACATCTATGTAGCATGATCATCCATTTTAGAAATAAAAATGTCCAAAATATGGATGACCATAACATTAGCCACATAAATGTTCTTTTCACACAACAGTTGAACTTCAACATTGTGAAATAACAACCATTCATAATGCCCCAAGCTGTCGCATGATCCCCCTCTTGAGCACCCTGATCTACCTCTTGTTGCCCCCCTCTTGAAATCTCAATCCCCAACCAGCAAACACCCCCCCCTCAAAAAAAAGTGTTGCTCCCAAGTCTTACCCTCACCCACCCCTCTCATCCTCTCCTACCCACCCAGGATGTACTTGGATTGCAGTACCGGGCCGTAGCAGTTGTGCTGTGCTGCTGGCAGAGAGGCCAGCTTCAAAGACCCAGGACTGTAGTTCACCTCAGAAGTAGGTCCTGAGGAGGTGAGAGAAGGGTTGGGTGAGGATAAGACTTGGGGAATGGTGTTTTTATTTTTTAAGGATAAGATTTGGGGGGGGTGTTTTTTTTGGGGGGGGGGCTGGTTTTGCTATTCGGGGATTAGATTTCAGTAGGGGCAAGAGGTGCATCGGAACCAACAAGAGGAGATTGGGAGGCTAAAAACAATATGAGGGTTAGGACAGGGCTTTAGAATTGCCAGTGGGCCAACCAGAAGGGGGGATGTAAGGTTTGGGGGTGCCTGGGTGCACCACCTCACTGAGGATGATAATGGGGGCTCAGCATGCCCTATGCAGTGTATACAAGGCAGATGCTGGGCACACTCCTGCATGTACCACACAAGGTTTGCACTTAGCAAGTCACTTAACACTCCATTGCCCCTGGTACAAAATAATTCTCCGAGGACAAGCAGGCTGCTTGTTCTCACGACTGAGTGACGTCCGCGACAGCCCCCACCAACCGGAACAAAACTTCGCAGGCAGTCCCGCACGCAGGGCACGCCCACCGCGCATGCGCGGCCGTCTTCCCACCCGTGCGCGACTGTTCCCGCCAGTCCTTTCTTTTCCGCGCCTGGAGAGAGACGTGTTATCGCCTCTCTGGTTCTCAGTCCCGGAAACCGGATCGCGTTGTTCGCGTATCTTCGTTATTTTTTTCATTTAACTTCATTACCGTGTTTTCCCTTTAGTTTTTCCAAAAAGAAAAGAAAACGCGCTGTACTGTTTTTCCCTCGTCTTCTAGCGGGGGCGTCGCGTTGCAGCCTTGTGGCCGCGCGGTCGATTTCTTTTCGAGGTGTGATTTTACCGCCACTATCGACGACTTTGATTTCACTGACGCGATTTTTCCGTCGATGTCCTTGAAGGTCCCGAGTGGATTTAAGAAGTGTGGTCGGTGCGGCCGGCCTATCTCGCAGACTGACACTCATGCTTGGTGCCTCCAGTGCCTCGGGCCGGAGCACGATACCAAGTCGTGTACTTTGTGTCTTGGTCTCTGGAAACGGACTCAGGTAGCGAGGCAAGTTCTTCGGGACCGTCTTTTTGGAACTTGCGCCGGCCCCTCGACGTCGACCTCGACGGCATCGGTATCGACGGCCGGTTCTTCGGTACCGGTATCGATGTCGACGAAATCGGCACCGATGTCATCGACCCCAAGAGCACAGGTCCCGTCGGCCCTCCGGTGACGGCAGGGGTGAGAGGCCGCGTGGGCAGTCGGCCCCGGTCACTCCCTCTACCCAGGGCCCTCGGGACCGAACCCTGTCGGACCCGGTCCCTCGAGGCCGAGGGGGATCGACCTCCTCCATCCCACCTAGCGCCGATGACGGGCATCGCAAGAAATCCAAGAAGCACCGTCATCGGTCGCCATCAATGCATCCGGCCCCCGGTGCCGGAGAGGAGTCGACGCCGAGGAAGCGTCCGCGTCGAGAGGAGAGGTCCCCCTCTGTAGTAGAGGTACCACCGCGTCAGGGTCCTAGCACTTCGGTGCAGTCTCCTGGACCCGAGCAGCTTCTGGCACCGACGCCTCTACCGGCCCCTCCGTCTTTCCCGGCAGCGGGCCTGGACGAGTGCCTCCGAGCCATCCTTCCGGGGATCCTGGAAGGGCTGATGCGCCAGACTGTGCCGGCGCCGGGGGTGGTTGCGCCCTCGGCGCCGTTGACCGTGGCGCCGGCGAGCTCTAGCCTGGTGCCGAGGCCTTCGACGCCGCTTGCGGCGCCGGTCTCGACCGCCACGCAGGTGGAGTCGACGTCGATGGAGGGAGCTTCGTCCCCGCCGGCGCGGGAGTCCACCACTCGACGACACCGAGGCCTCGGTGCCTCGACGTCGAGCCGGGCCCGGTTGAGGACTCAGCTGCATGAGCTTATGTCCGACACCGAGGAAGAGGCCTCGTGGGGGGAGGAGGAGGACCCCAGATATTTCTCCTCAGAGGAGTCTGTGGGCCTTCCCTCCGACCTTCACCAGAGAGAAAGCTCTCCCCTCCTGAGAGCCTCTCCTTTGCCTCCTTTGTCAGGGATATGTCTATCTGCATTCCCTTCCCCGTGGTCTCTGTGGATGAGCCGAGGGCTGAGATGCTCGAGGTCCTCGATTATCCATCACCACCTAGAGAGTCCTCCACGGTGCCGTTGCACAATGTCCTCAAAGAGACACTGCTTCGGAACTGGATGAGACCATTATCTAATCCCACCATCCCTAAGAAAGCAGAGTCCCAATACAGAATCCACTCGGACCCAGAGTTAATGCGGCCCCAATTGCCTCATGACTCAGCGGTCATGGACTCTGCTCTCAAGAGGGCATGGAGTTTGAGGGATACCGCCTCGGCGCCCCCGGGGCGGGAGTCTCGCACTCTGGACTCGTTTGGGAGGAAGGCCTACCAATCTTCCATGCTCGTGACCCACATCCAGTCGTACCAGCTCTACACGAGCATACACATGCGGAATAATGTGAAGCAACTGGCGGACCTGGTTGACAAGCTCCCGCCGGAGCAGTCCAGGCCTTTTCAGGAGGTGGTCAGGCAGCTGAAGGCGTGCAGAAAGTTCCTGTCCAGGGGTATATATGACACCTGTGACGTGGCATCTCGTGCTGCGGCCCAAGGTATAGTGATGCGCAGGCTGTCATGGCTGCGTGCCTCTGACCTGGACAACCGCACCCAGCAGAGACTGGCCAACGTCCCTTGCCGGGGGGATAATATTTTTGGTGAGAAGGTCGAGCAGCTGGTGGACCAACTGCATCAGCGGGAAACCGCCCTCGACAAGCTCTCCCACCGGGCGCCTTCAGCATCCACCTCAGCTGGTGGACGTTTTTCCCGGGCCCGGCAGGCTGCACCCTATGCCTTTACCAAGCGTAGGTACAACCAGCTGGCCCGAAGGCCTCGTCAGGCACAGGGACAGCCCCAGCGCGCTCGTTCTCGTCAACAGCGTGCGCCTAAGCAGCCCCCTGCGCCTTCACAGCAAAAGCCGGGGACGGGCTTTTGACTGGATCCACGGGAACATAGCCGCCCTCAAAGTGTCCGTACCGGACGGTCTGCCGGTCGGAGGGAGGTTAAAATTTTTTCACCAAAGGTGGCCTCTCATAACCTCCGACCAGTGGGTTCTCCAAATAGTGTGGTGCGGTGCGGATACGCCCTGAATTTGGCCTCCCTGCCACCAAATTGTCCTCCGGGAGCTCAATCATTCAGCTCCCATCACAAGCAGGTACTTGCAGAGGAACTCTCCGCCCTTCTCAGCGCCAATGCGGTCGAGCCCGTACCACCCGGGCAGGAAGGGCAGGGATTCTATTCCAGGTACTTCCTTGTGGAAAAGAAAACAGGGGGGATGCGTCCCATCCTAGACCTGAGAGGCCTGAACAAATTCCTGGTCAAAAAAAAGTTCAGGATGCTTTCCTTGGGCACCCTTCTGCCAATGATTCAGAAAAACGATTGGCTATGTTCCCTGGATTTAAAGGACGCATACACTCACATCCCGATACTGCCAGCTCACAGACAGTATCTCAGATTCCGCCTGGGCGCACGGCACTTTCAGTATTGTGTGCTGCCCTTTGGCCTCGCCTCTGCCCCACGGGTGTTTACAAAGTGCCTCGTGGTGGTAGCGGCGTATCTACGCAAGCTGGGAGTGCACGTGTTCCCATATCTCGACGATTGGCTGGTCAAGAACACCTCGGAGGCAGGAGCTCTCCGGTCCATGCAGTGCACTATTCAACGCCTGGAGCTGCTGGGGTTTGTGATAAATTACCCAAAGTCCCATCTCCAGCCAACCCAGTCTCTGGAATTCATAGGAGCTCTGCTGAATACCCAGACGGCTCAGGCCTTCCTTCCCGAAGCGAGGGCCACCAACCTCCTGTCCCTGGCTTCCCAGACCAGAGCGTCTCAGCAGATCACAGCTCGGCAGATGTTGAGACTTCTGGGTCATATGGCCTCCACAGTTCATGTGACTCCCATGGCTCGTCTTCACATGAGATCTGCTCAATGGACCCTAGCTTCCCAGTGGTTTCAAGCCACCGGGAATCTAGCAGATGTCATCCGCCTCTCCACCAGTTGCCGCACTTCACTGCACTGGTGGACCATTCGGACCAATTTGACGGGCGTCCATTCCAAATTCCACAGGCCACGAAAGTGCTAACGACGGATGCATCTCGCCTGGGGTGGAGAGCTCATGTCGATGGGCTTCACACCCAGGGACTGTGGTCCCTCCAGGAAAAGGATCTTCAGATCAACCTCCTGGAGCTCCGAGCGATCTGGAACGCACTGAAGGCTTTCAGAGATCGGCTGTCCTGTCAAATTATCCAAATTCGGACAGACAATCAGGTTGCAATGTATTACATCAACAAGCAGGGGGGCACCGGATCTCGCCCCCTGTGTCAGGAAGCCGTCGGGATGTGGCGTTGGGCTTGCCAGTTCGGCATGCTCCTCCAAGCCACGTACCTGGCAGGCGTAAACAACAGTCTGGCCGACAGACTGAGCAGAGTCATGCAACCGCACGAGTGGTCGCTCCATTCCAGAGTGGTATGCAAGATCTTCCGAGAGTGGGGCACCCCCTCGGTGGACCTTTTCGCCTCTCAGACCAACCACAAGCTGCCTCTGTTCTGTTCCAGACTTCAGACACATGGCAGACTAGCGTCGGATGCCTTTCTCCTTCATTGGGGGACAGGCCTCCTGTATGCTTATCTTCCCATACCTTTGGTGGGGAAGACCTTACTGAAGCTCAAGCAAGACCGCGGCACCATGATTCTGATAGCGCCCTTTTGGCCCCGTCAGATCTGGTTCCCTCTTCTTCTGGAGTTGTCCTCAGAAGAACCGTGGAGATTGGAGTGTTTTCCGACTCTCATTTCGCAGAACGACGGGGCGTTGCTGCACCCCAACCTTCAGTCTCTGGCTCTCACGGCCTGGATGTTGAGGGTGTAGACTTCGCTTCGTTGGGTCTGTCGGAGGGTGTCTCCCGTGTCTTGCTTGCCTCTAGGAAGGATTCCACTAAAAAGAGTTACTTTTTCAAGTGGAGGAGGTTTGTCGTTTGGTGTGAGAGCAAGGCCCTAGAACCTCGTTCTTGCCCTGCACAGAACCTGCTTGAGTACCTTCTACACTTATCAGAGTCTGGCCTCAAGACCAACTCAGTAAGGAATCACCTTAGTGCGATTAGTGCTTACCATTACCGTGTGGAAGGTAAGGCCATCTCTGGAGAGCCTTTAGTCGTTCGATTCATGAGAGGCCTGCATTTGTCAAAGCCCCCTATCAAGCCTCCTACAGTGTCATGGGATCTCAACGTCGTCCTCACCCAGCTGATTAAACCTCCTTTTGAGCCACTGAATTCCTGCCATCTGAAGTACTTGACCTGG
This sequence comes from Microcaecilia unicolor, assembly GCF_901765095.1. Classification (NCBI taxonomy): domain Eukaryota; kingdom Metazoa; phylum Chordata; class Amphibia; order Gymnophiona; family Siphonopidae; genus Microcaecilia; species Microcaecilia unicolor. The sequence continues at coordinate 297,319,214 of NC_044035.1, read as the reverse complement.
AAGGTCATTTTCTTGGTGGCAGTTACTTCAGCTCGTAGGGTCAGTGAGCTTCAGGCCCTGGTAACTCATGCTCCGTATACCAAATTTCATCACAACAGAGTAGTGCTCCGCACCCACCCAAAGTTCCTGCCGAAGGTGGTGTCGGAGTTCCATCTTAACCAGTCAATTGTCTTGCCAACATTCTTCCCCAGACCGCATACCCGCCCTGCTGAACGTCAGTTGCACACATTGGACTGCAAGAGAGCATTGGCCTTCTACTTGGAGCGGACACAGCCCCACAGACAGTCCGCCCAATTGTTTGTTTCTTTCGACCCTAACAGGCTAGGGGTCGCTGTCGGGAAACGCACCATCTCCAATTGGCTAGCAGATTGCATTTCCTTCACTTATGCCCAGGCTGGGCTGGCTCTTGAGGGTCATGTCACGGCTCATAGTGTCAGAGACATGGCAGCGTCGGTGGCTCACTTGAAGTCAGCCACTATTGAAGAGATTTGCAAGGCTGCGACGTGGTCATCTGTCCACACATTCACATCACATTACTGCCTCCAGCAGGATACCCAACGCGACAGTCGGTTCGGGCAGTCGGTGCTGCAGAATCTGTTTGGGGTGTAAATCCAACTCCACCCTCCAGGACCCGAATTATTCTGGTCAGGCTGCACTCTCAGTTAGTTTCTTCTTCGTAGGTCAATTTCTGTTGTTCCCTCGCCGTTGCGAGGTTAAATTGACCTGGGTTCTTGTTTTGAGTGAGCCTGAGAGCTAGGGATACCCCAGTCGTGAGAACAAGCAGCCTGCTTGTCCTCGGAGAAAGTGAATGATACATACCTGTAGCAGGTGTTCTCCGAGGACAGCAGGATGATTGTTCTCACCTACCCTCCCTCCTCCCCTTTGGAGTTGCGTTTCATCATTTTTGCTTGTCATTCAACTGGCGGGAACGGTCGCGCACGGATGATGAAAGTCCATGAGTTAATCCCACCCATGCCCTGCCCTAAACACACCCAGTCCACGCCTCTTGCCATGTGGACATACAGCAATTTCAGACATCCATATCCTGGTTTTATAAAATCAACACGTGGATGTCCATGCAATATTGACATCAAAATGCCAATTTTCAGATGTATAAAACACGAATAGGACCTCTAAAATAAGCAGTGATGTTATTTTAACAGGTTTTCAACCCAAGTTTGTCTTGTCTTGTTTTGTTTTCGAGATATCAACATTGAATATGCATGAAATAAATTTGCATGTACTTCATTGTATGCAAATCTGTCTTTCATATTCATTGTAGGTAACCTGAAGTACTGATTGACTGGGTGTGTCCCAAGGACTGGGTTGAGGACCACTGCTTTAACGTGAATTTTGAGTTCCCTGTTGCATTGTAGTACAGGCAAGTAGAGTTGTGCTATTGTACTAATATATTTCCTTTCTTTTGTCTTTAGCTGTTTGACATTGATGAAGATGGCTACATAACAGAAGATGAGTTCAATTCTCTTTTAGGGTCATCATTAGGATTGCATAATATTGGTGCTTCAAAAATGTTTCATGATATGGATGCAGATGGCTCAGGAACAATTTCCTATGGTAAATATCACCTTTTTAAAGATTTGGATTGATCTACTTTTAACTATAGCGTTTTTATATTAGTTTATATTTGTTTTTACTTTCATTGTAATATAACTGACATTATTTGATGGACTAGACCAGTATAGCATATAACCACTTTCATAAGCTTCTTTTACCTATCACAGTTTTGAGTTCTTTTTTTGCTCAATGAGGATCTTCTCAGTCTTCTCCTACAAGGAAAAGTTTTCCCCTTCCCCCTCCCCAACCTGCTCCATGAAAATTGAGTTTAATCTGACACACATGATGACAGATGCTGACAGTGGTTTTAAGAAGTATTAAGTGTAGGTGGAAATCCTCCATCATGAGCTATTGCATGCCTGCTATGGATATCTCAAGCCAGACGATGTCCCCACTGCACAGATGTTGCCAGAAATGCATGGATATAGGGCCCACAAGATGAAAGCTTTATTCCTTCCATTGATCCCAGCCAAGGAAAAGGCAAAATCAGCAACGAGGTGAGCAAGACAAAAATGGTCATGCTTCACAGAGCAGCCAGAAGAATAAAAGCTGCTAGGAAGAAGTGTTCCTTGAGAAACAGATTTGCACAAAAAGGTGCTATAGAGCACAACCTTCCATGAAAAAGATTGGATCCTACTCTGTCAGGATCAACACTGAAAATGGCCAGAGAAGGCTGGGAGCAGTTGGCACAAATAGTACCCTCGAGCTGGTCTTTGATGCTCAAAATTACATTGCTATGACCACCTTGCTTTGAACTTCTAAGTTTGGCACTTTTTCATTATTGATACACCGTTGCCTCCTCATAATCAACTTGTTTGGTTTCAAACTTTTGATAAAAAGTCTTTGCTGCCAGTGTTAGCCATTTTATTCTTAGAAGCAGCTGGTTCCTTGACAGGTCCCTCTTCAGTAGCTCACCAGAAGGTGGGAGCATCTGGAATAGGTTTCTGTAAGATACTTGTGACCTGGATTGGCCACTTTTGGAAGCAGGATACTGGGCTAGATGGACCATTGGTCTGATCCAGTATAGCTGTTATGTTCTTATGTAAACTTTCATGCAGCTTGATAGGGAGGTGTCAGGCCTTTGTCCCCACAAGTGAGGTAGTATTAAGTAATGACAGTTAACAATGCAGTTAACAGATATTTTTCGTCTGTTATTGGAACATCTCTAACAGCAAATGTGTAAGTTTCATGCTTCATATTTTAATTTTGCCTGATAAAATACATGTCAAGCCTTAATGCTGGTTAGTAAATAGGGCCCATGATACTTACTGGAAATTTATTCTGGGAGAAAAGCTTTCCTCCTAGAGATGTAGATTCCATGAATGAGAAAAGACCATTTTAAGTATAGTGAACCCTCTTAGGCTTCGGGTGGTGGAAGGAGTGAGTGAAAGAAAGACAAAAGAACATAAAATGGCAGAGTAAAACAGGAAGAAAGGCTTAAGCATCATTACAGAGGAGGCCATGCAGGCAGCTCAGATACAGGTTTCCAAAGCCCTGGACTGCTTAAGTGTGTTTTTGACCTGCTGTGGTCTTTGGACATTTTTTAGCCTTTGATCTGTTGGCACAGGTTTGGATGAAATAAGCTGCTCTTCTCTAGTCTGATGGAATGAACCAATGTGTTAGATACTACAAATGATTGCTCCAGCAATCCTTTTGCAGTAGTCCATAGTTCATGAGACAATGGCACTATTGATTGCTACTGAATTTTTCTTTCACAGTTTACCATAAAAGCATCAGTTGTGTGTTTTGGATCAGACCAAAGATTCATTGATACCAAATCATAAGTACCCAATAGAATGCCAAAGAATTAATGTTATCTCTTTAGACATTACTGGGCTTTTCCACAGGAAGTATAGGGTAGTGCTTCAGGATATGTAAGGTCTGTGATGCCACTTCCACAAATAACGGTTCAGGAGATGTGGAAACATCCTCCTTTCCTACAGTTTATGCCCTTTCCCCTAATTCCTTTCATTTGCAGTCTTCCCTCTTTAAGAATATGTCATACTGGGAAAGACAAAAAGTCCATTAAGCACAGTGTACTGTTTCCAGCAGTGGCTAATCCAGGTCACAAGTACCTGACAATGTACCAAAAAACAGATTTTATGCTGCTTATCCTAGAAAAATGTAGGATTTTTCTAGGATAAACAGTTTATTCTAGAAAAATGTATGGATTTTTCTTTTAGGAGATTATCCAAACTCTCTTAAACCCTGCTTTAACCACATTGTCTGGTAATGAATTTCGGAGTTCAATTGCAGGTTGAGTGAAGAAATATTTTCACTGATTTTTTTCTAAATTTGCTACTTAGTAGCTTCATTGCATGCCCCCTAGTCCTTGTATTGCTGGAAAGAGTAAACAAGCGAATCACGTCTACCATTTCCACTCCTCTCAGTATTTTATAGACTTCTATCTCATTTCCCCTCAGCTGTCTCTTCTTCAAGATGAAGAGCCGTAGCCTATTTAATCTTTCTTCATAAAGCTGTCATCCCATCCTGTTATCATTTTCATTACCCTTCTCTGTACCTTTTGTAATTCTGCTATATCTTTTTTGCGATGTGACCAAAATTGCACACAGTATTCGAGGTGTGGTCTTACCATGGAGTGATACAAAGTCATTATAATAATCTCAGGTTTGTTCGCCATTCCTTTCTTAATCATTCCTAACATTCTGTTTGCTTTCTTAGCCACAACTGCATACTGAGTAGAGGGTTTCAACATATCATCAATGATAATACCTAGATCCATTTCCTGGGCATCGACTCCTAATATAAAGCCTTGCATCACCTAGCTATAGTTTGAGCTCCTCTTCTACTACTACTACTACTATTTAGCATTTCTATAGCGCTACAAGGCATACGCAGCGCTGTACAAACATAGAAGAAAGACAGTCCCTGCTCAAAGAGCTTACAATCTAATAGACAAAAAATAAATAAAGTAAGCAAATCAAATCAAATTAATGTGAACGGGAAGGAAGAGAGGAGGGTAGGTGGAGGCGAGTGGTTACAAGTGGTTACGAGTCAAAAGCAATGTTAAAGAGGTGGGTTTTCAGTCTAGATTTAAAGGTGGCCAAGGATGGGGCAAGACGTAGGGGCTCAGGAAGTTTATTCCAGGCGTAGGGTGCAGCGAGATAGAAGGCGCGAAGTCTGGAGTTGGCAGTAGTGGAGAAGGGAACAGATAAGAAGGATTTATCCATGGAGCGGAGTGCACGGGAAGGGGTGTAGGGAAGGACGAGTGTGGAGAGATACTGGGGAGCAGCAGAGTGAATACATTTATAGGTTAGTAGAAGAAGTTTGAACAGGATGCGAAAACGGATAGGGAGCCAGTGAAGGGTCTTGAGGAGAGGGGTAGTATGAGTAAAGCGACCCTGGCGGAAGATGAGACGGGCAGCAGAGTTTTGAACCGACTGGAGAGGGGAGAGGTGACTAAGTGGGAGGCCAGCAAGAAGCAGATTGCAGTAGTCTAAACGAGAGGTGACAAGGGTGTGGATGAGGGTTTTGGTAGAGTGCTCGGAAAGAAAGGGGCGGATTTTACGGATGTTGTAAAGAAAGAAACGACAGGTCTTGGCGGTCTGCTGGATATGAGCAGAGAAGGAGAGAGAAGAGTCAAAGATGACCCCAAGGTTTCGAGCTGAGGAGACAGGGAGAATGAGAGAGCCATCAACAGAAATAGAAAACGGGGGGAGCGGGGAGGTGGGTTTGGGGGGGAAAATGAGAAGCTCGGTTTTGGTCATATTTAATTTCAGGTGGCGTTGAGACATCCAGGCAGCAATGTCAGACAAGCACGCTGAAACTTTGGTTTGGATGCAAGGTGAGATATCAGGGGTAGAAAGGTAGATTTGGGAGTCATCAGCATAGAGGTGGTAGGAAAAGCCATGGGATGAGATTAATGAACCAAGGGAAGAAGTGTAGATAGAAAAGAGGAGGGGACCAAGAACAGAACCCTGAGGTACACCGACAGGCAGAGGGATAGAAGTAGAAGAGGATCCACCAGAGTGAACACTAAAGGTGCGGAGGGAGAGGTAGGAAGAGAACCAGGAAAGGACAGAGCCCTGGAATCCAAGTGAGGACAGGGTATCGAGAAGTATGCTGTGATCGACAGTGTCAAAAGCAGCGGAAAGATCAAGAAGAATGAGGATGGAATATTGACCTCTGGATTTAGCCAGTAATAGGTCATTGGAGACTTTAGTAAGCGCAGTTTCAGTTGAGTGGAGAGGGCGAAAACCAGATTGTAGTGGGTCAAGAATAGCATGTGAGGAGAGAAAATCAAGGCAGCGGCGGTGAACAGCACGCTCAAGTAATTTGGAGAGAAAAGGAAGGAGGGAGATGGGTCGGTAATTAGAGGGACAAGTAGGGTCAAGTGAAGGCTTCTTAAGGAGAGGTGTGACCACAGCATGTTTAAAGGAAGCAGGGACAGTCGCAGTGGAAAGTGAGAGGTTGAGAATGTGACAGATAAAAGGAATAAGAGTAGGAGAGATGGCATTAAGAAGGTGGGTGGGAATGGGATCAGAGGAACAGGTGGTACATTTTGAGGAAGAAAGGAGAAGTGTAGTTTCCTCAATAGTAACTTCAGGAAAGGAGGAAAGGGAATGAGGGGAAGGAGAGAGAGGGGAACGGACTAGTGGAGGGAGAGCTGGTGAGGTAGAGAAAGCAAGGTTTATCTTTTGAACCTTGTTGTGAAAGAATTCAGCAAGGGTCTGAGGAGATAATGAAGGGGGAGTTGGGGGGGCACCTTGAGGAGAGAGTTCAATGTGGTGAAGAGAAGTCGAGGATTAGAGCCAAGAGAGTTGGTCAGTTGGATATAATAATCCTGTTTGGCACGTAAAAGAGCAGATTGGAAGGAGGTCAGCATGAACTTAAAGTGTAAGAAATCAGCAAGGGCCCGAGATTTCCGCCAGAGGCGTTCGGCGGAGCGGGTACAGGAACGTAGATAGCGGATATTAGAAGTCAGCCAAGGTTGGGGTTTTGTACGCCTTACAGGGCGGGTCATCAAAGGTGCAAGAGTGTCTAAGGCAGAGGATAGAGTATTGTTGTAAGAAGAAACAGCCTCGTTGACAGACGTGGATGGTGCCACAGTAGAGAGGAGGTTTGAAACATGGGAGGATAGAGATGAAGGGTCAATGTCGTGAAGATTCCTAGATAAATTAGATAGGATAGGACGGGACTGGGAGGGAGGAGATTTAAGTGTGAAAGTTATAAGATGGTGATCAGAGAGGGGAAGATCGGAGGCAAGGAAACTAGAGGGTGAACAGTTGGAAGAGAAGATGAGATCAAGACAGTGACCATTTTGATGAGTGGGGGAGGTGGAGCATAGTTGGAGATTAAAGGACGACGTTAAAGCGAGTAACTTGGAAATATAAGAGTTGGAAGGATCATTAGCAGGAATATTAAAGTCACCAAGGATGAGAGAGGGGGAGGAAGGATCATGGAAGAAGGCAAGCCAGGCATCAAAGTCACTGAGAAAGGATGAAAGGGACTTATCAGGGGGACGATAAATGACCGCTATTCGAAGAGGCAGAGGAGAGAAAAGGCGGATAGAGTGGACTTCAAAGGAGGAAAAACAGTGAGATTGAGGTGGAAGAAGGGGTTGAAATCTGGAGGAGGGAGAGAGAAGTAGTCCAACACCGCCCCCACGGCCAGCAGAGCGAGGAGTATGTGAAAATAGATAACCGCCATGGCACAGGGCTGCGACTGAAGCAGAGTCATCAGGGCAGAGCCAGGTTTCTGTTATGGCGAGCAGATGGAGGTGACGCGAGATAAAGAGGTCCTGGATATAGGGGAGTTTGTTACAGATAGAGCGGGCATTCCATAGGGCGCAAGAGAAGGGCAGAGAAGAGGAGGGGAGTAGAGGAATAGAGATGAGGTTAGAGAGGTCACGGTGAGATCTGTAGAGTTTGGATAATAGTTGGTGAGGAGGGCCAGGATTGGGATTGATGTCACCAGCTGAGAGTAAGAGAAGGAGTAAAAGAGAGCGGAGGAGAGTAGGAGAGGTGTGGCCACGAAGGCGTCGAAGGCGAGAGGTATTTAGGTGGAATGGGGAAGGCAAAATGGAGGGAAGAAAGAGACGGAGATTAAAAGCCAAGAGGGAGGAAGAGGGTAGGAGAGAAGGTGAGGTGATGAAGTCAATGGATGGGAAGTGAGTTCCTGTAGCGGAGAGAGGTAGGGGGTGAGGGAAAAGATTAGGAAGGGACAGAGCTAGGAAGAGAATGTGAATAGGGGCCATAAATGATTAAGGTACTTTAGCAACTGGAAAAAGATTAGATACAAAGAGAAAAATGCCCCGCGCGCCGTTAGGCGCGCGGCACCTAGAGCGGAGGCCCTGAGTGGATCGGGGTGGACCTGGGTGTCACCCCGGAGAAGGCTGTAAGGATATGCAGATGAGCTGCAAGTCCTCCACAGCACCTGAAAGGCAGCCGGTGGTAGAGGTGGGTACCTCTCAGCTGAGGAAAGGCTTACCAGGGGTTAGGCCGAAGCCAGCATTCCTCCCCCTGAGGGTCGCCTGATCCTAGCCAAAAAGCACCTGGGGAACTCTGGGCACTTGGAGAGAAGGCCCTGGGAAGATCGGGGTGGAACTGGAGTCACCCCGGATACAGCTATGAGGAAATGCAGAAGGGCTGCAAGTCCTCCACAGCACCTGGTGGGAGCGCTGGGCACCTAGAGCGGAGGCCCTGAGTGGATCGGGGTGGACCTGGGTGTCACCCCGGAGAAGGCTGTAAGGATATGCAGATGAGCTGCAAGTCCTCCACAGCACCTGAAAGGCAGCCGGTGGTAGAGGTGGGTACCTCTCAGCTGAGGAAAGGCTTACCAGGGGTTAGGCCGAAGCCAGCATTCCTCCCCCTGAGGGTCGCCTGATCCTAGCCAAAAAGCACCTGGGGAACTCTGGGCACTTGGAGAGAAGGCCCTGGGAAGATCGGGGTGGAACTGGAGTCACCCCGGATACAGCTATGAGGAAATGCTTGCATCACTTTGCACTTGTTAACACTAAATGTCATCTGTCATTTAGATGCCCAGTCTCGTAAGATCCTGTTGCAATTTTTCACAATCCTCTTGTGGCTGAATAACTTTGTGTCAGCAGCAAATTTAATCACCTCACTAGTTAATCCCATCTCTAGATCATTTATAAATATGTTAAAAAGCAGTGGTCCCACTACATGCCCTTGGGGAATCCCACTATCTACACTTCTCCATTAAGAATACTGACCGTCAAACCCGGCTCTGTTTTCTATCTTTTAACCAGTTCTTAATCCACAATTTGACACTGCCTCCTATCCCATGACACTCTAATTTCCTGAGGAGTCATTCATGAGGTACTTTTCCAAATGCCTTTTGAAAATCCAGGTACACAATATCAACTGGCTCACCTTTGTCCGTATGTTTATTCACCCCTTCAAAGAAATGTAGCAGAATGGTGAGGCAAGATTTCCTTTGACTAAATTCATGTTGCCTTTGTTTCACTGATCCATGTCTATGTAGAGGTTCAACAGGTTTTTTTTCTTTATAATAGTCTCTACCATTTTTCCCGGCACCGACATCAGGCTCATCAGTCTATAATTTCCTGAGTCACCTCTGAAACCCAATAGATCTCCAGAGTCTTGTAGCAGCATGGTCTCTGGCTTTTATACTTGACTCAGATAAACTACCTGGAAGTGTTGACTTTTGCTTGGTAGGACACTGATCTATTTTTAAAATCTCATGAGCTTGGTATATAGTAAAATGTTACCCAATTTTCTTTTCGCTGGATGACTTTAGTGAGTCTCAAGTGGCAACTTTAAATGTAACTATTTCACTTTGTTCATCTGCTTGTTTTGTATGTATATATATATATATATATATATATATATATATATTCAAGTAAAAACGTTTCCTTATACTCTGCAGCAGATGAATCCAGGAACTGATGTGTTGTATCTACCTACCAGCAAGTGGAGATAGAGAAATTCAGTCTAAACTGAAAACAGTGACTCTGGAGGTCCAGCTACTCTGTTGCAACCTTGGCCAGAGAAGAAGCTGCTGTATGTGTTTCCCTCTTGGCCTTTGATCGGCCGGGTTATTCAAAAATATGGCTTCACCGGGGTAGGGTCATTCTGGTAGCGCCAGATTGGCCATGTCAACCGTGGTATGCGAACGTAGTTCATCTGCTGCTGGAGGAGTCCTTTTGGATTCCATTGGTGCTGGACCTTCTTCATCAGGGTCAGGTGGTCTTGGAAGATCCTTCCCGCTTTGGTCTTACGGCTTGGCTCTTGAGTGGTCTTGATTTGTGAAAGAAGGGCTATTCCGATTCTGTCATAGGAACTTTGCTGTGGCTCAAAGCATTCCATGCTTACGGCATATGCATGTCTTTGGTGAACATTATTGGCTTGGTGTGTTGCTCATGCTTGGTCACTTCTTTAGGTGTCAATTTCACAGATGTTGGCCTTTTTGCAGGACAAACTGCAGAAGGGTTTGGCTTACAACTCACTGAGAGTCCAGGTCGCAGCCCTGACTTGTTTCCTTGGACGGTTCTTCGGTTGAGGCTCATCCCGATGTGACTCGTTTTCTGTGGGGGGGGGGGGGAGCCCTGCACCTTTGTCCTCCACTTCGGAGTCCTTGCCCTTCTTGTAGTTTAGGTTTGGTGCTATAAGGACTGCAGAAAGCGCCATTCGAGCCATTGCACTTAGCATCAGATAAAGGCCATGACGTCTGCAAGATAAGTGTTGTCATGTTGGGAGCCTTTCCTGCAGTTTTCGGAATCTGGTTCTCCATTTGAATGGTGCCTTCCTGTCTACCGGAAGTCGTGTCTGCTTTTCATCTGAATCAACAGCTTTTCCTTCCTTCCTTTCAGACGGTGGATTTCCCCAATTCTTTTGCTCAGCTGTGCCGGTTGGATATGCGTAGGGCTATTTGACGTTATTTGCAGATGACTAATCACTTTTGTTACTCAAATCACCTCTTCATGCTCTTGTCCAAACCCAGAAGGGGTTATGCTGCTTCCAAAGCCACGATAGCTCGGTGGCTGAAGGAAATGCCTACTTCAACGTATATTGTGGAAGGACGGTCTTTGGAGGCTTTGCGAGCACATTCGACACGTGTGCATTCGTTATCGTGGGCTGAAGTGAGTTTCTCTTTCCTTGCAGGAGATTTGTCAGGCTGCTACTTGGGCTTCACGTCTTTCTTTTTCTTTCCTTTAGTCGCAGCAGATGAATCCAAGATCCCGCCCGGGGTTACTTGCTGCAATTGTGGTCACTCTGTTTTCCATCAGGTCTTGCAGATGCAGTGGTAAAAAGGAAAAAAAAACCTATATATATATATATATATATATAATATGCATTTTTCAGTTTTATTCCCTAGAATTTTATCCTCTGGTTTTTTTGTTCTACTCTCGTTATGTGGAAGGTTGGCATGTTATGTAAAGTTGGCATGCTACGTTTCTATTATTCTGCTTTGTGATGCGATATATACTGAAGGACTGAGGAGCTTTAAGTCCAGAATCACTGTCTTCAGTTCAGTGTTTCTCTTTCTCCACTTGCTGGTAGGCAGATACAACCCACCAGTTCCTGGATTCATCTGCTGCTGCTAGTAAAGGAAAGAAAATTATCAGGTAAGGTAAAACTTTTCCTTGTCATTTTTGTACAACAGGTTGGGCAAATATTTGGGCTTCAGAGCCACATTGGGGGCCCAGTCTTGGTGGAGAGGGGAACAGTAAGGGTTTCCCCCTGCTGATTTGCATGGTGAGAAGAGGGGTCCATTGAAGTTTGAGGTTTGACAGATTAACAGTGACATTTGTTTTTTGCCATGGGCTCAGGACCCCATTCACCTCTGATTAGAAAATGTATAAGTGACATGGTGTGGATAGTGGTATGTTTTAAACACACGTGTGCTAGTTTCTCAAGTGTAATTAACAATCTCTGTTAAATATTAGATTTGGAGTTTGAACTAATTGTGTTGTCTTATTTCAGATGAATTCAGAGACTTTGCATTGAAACATCCTGTATATGCCAAGTTATTTACTACGTACCTAGATCAGCAAAGATACTTTGTGTATTCACCTGAGAGCAGAGAAAGTCCAGCTATATTACCTCAAATTATTAGCACTACTATCTATTCTGGAAACAAAGACGAATTTTTAAGTTCTTCTGACAAAAAAGAAGACTGACTACTATTCTCTTTTTGAGAGAGGCAAGACTGTTTTTTTGGTTCTTTCTTTCAAACTTACAAGGAGCTACTTACAATTTGAAACCATGCATCAAATTAAAAGATCCAAAATTTTTACTTTTTATCGTTCACCATTTGTAGTTTTAGGGGGAATTAGTTACTGAATTTGGACACATTTTTGACAATATGCTAATCAAATATGACAGTAAAAATTTTGTGGTAAGCATTATTTAATAGAGATTCTACCTTTTGTTTTGCAAGGTCTATATTGTTAGGCCATGGTTAGAATTGACCATTAGCTCACTTTTTGTAAGGCTGTCATAGTTACTTTTTTTTACTACACATTAAGGCTTAAGATCATACTTTCAGCATCTGATTACATCAGGCATTTACATTCTTATGTCTGTGGATATCTGCTCCTAAAAGACTAACCCAACATTGCATTCATTTAAGTGATTTTAACCAAAGGACTGCTATAAATTACACAGTAGACTCATCTTTAAAAGAATGTGCTAAGAACTTAAAATGTTCTCAAAATCAGAGTATTTTTTTTGTTACATTTGTACCCCGCGCTTTCCCACTCATGGCAGGCTCAGTGCGGCTTACATGGGGCAATGGAGGGTTAAGTGACTTGCCCAGAGTCACAAGGAGCTGCCTGTGCCTGAAGTGGGAATCAAACTCAGTTCCTCAGTTCCCCAGGACCAAAGTCCACCACCCTAACCACTAGGCCACTGAGCTGGGACTTCTGTGGAAATTCAGTAGTTTATTCAGAAATTACCATACCAAAGAAAGTTTGGTGATTAAGTAATGTGGTGGTTATAGATCAGTTAGTTTCATGCTTTAAAGATAGAAGGATCAAAACAAATTTTCAGAATTGCCCACCTCCACCATATGTGGGTAAAAGTGCAACTCAGTTTCATAGCATACATAATTTTACCTGCACATAGGAGGAGTATAATTAGGTCAGAGTGAAAATACACACATTTCATTTTCAGGTCTCTACATACAATTCACTTTTCATCTGCTTCAAGGTAGATGCCAAAGTATTTGAGTGTAAACACATCCATATATGCAGCAGCCCTATTTTCAAAGGGAAACTCCACAAGGCATTCCCTGTTGAAAGCAATTTTGATATTGTCTGCAGGGCATGCATGCTTACTTTCAAAGTTACTAACACAGTCATTCTTCAAACTGTGATATCATTTGTAAAGGTCAATTTAGTGTATAGTTTTTGTCCCAAATATTTAAGATACCTGCTAAATTCATTTTAGTTAAATTGGTCTTTTGTATTTCTTTGCACAAGTATTAGTCAAGCAACGTATTTTATATATAACCTTTAAATTAGTTGGTATAAAAGTCTTTTCAAAAGTGCAAGAATAAAACTTGAAGACAAGTAGCATTGATTGTACAAATGATATTCCTCTGAACCCAATGCTCAGTAAATGAGAGATTCCTTATTGTTTAAAGACATATTTGTGAGAAAAATAAGTAGTTCTGTTTGACCCCTTATGTTTCTAACATGGCTGTACTAGAAGGTGCATATCAAAAAACTTTAAATTCATTCAAACTTCTCCCTTCTCTAAAGATACACCCATCTCTTATTGATTTTTATTTCTCCAGTAGAGCTTTATATGCATAAATTTGTGCATTAGTAGTAAAATAAATCTTGTAGGACTAAACAATGTCTTATTTTTGTACCAAAGTGACTTTATCCAGATCATTTACTAAAAATAATGTAGAGTTCTCTTGGAAGTAAAATATCTACTACATTTAATAGCTACCACCATAAATTGCACAGCTGACCCAGGATCTTGCCTTACGTATCATAAAATTGCTTAACACGATCAATGATTTCTTCTTAATATGAATCAGCACATAATTTAGTACATGTACATCACTATTATATACCTAGAGACTGATAAAGCAAGCAATAGGTCAGTGAGTCAGACAGGTCAAAAAAATGGATGGGTCAGATGGGCCATGGGTCGATTAAAAAAAGGGGGGACAGAGGTCACCTTTTGAATATAAGTAGGGGCATTACCTATTCAAGCCTAATTTCAAATATTTCTTCAGTTATCTATTAAATTGGTCATTTTGAGTGGGGGATACATGGGAATAGCTTTCTCATAGTTAGTGACTTGGCAGAATGCTTGGTAATAGTGTTTCCCTTGTTAAATGTCTAAGTCGTGACTTATTCAACAGTTACAGAAGTAATTCATTGATTATGTGGATAATGGGTTATGTAATGGATCGGTCACGGGTTGCTGGTTACATGGGTAAACTTGCATGATCCATTGTTGTCTCTTGATAATGATTTGCTTACTATTTATAATCATATGTTGTATTGCAAAAGGGTCCTGTGAGAGCAAAGCTTGAACAGTTTCATTTGATATCATCAAGTCCTCATTATATTAATACTGTTAAAGCAAGTGTACTTAGAGCCGTGTATTATCAATTGTTGAGATGCAAGGGTCCAAAGACCTAAGGAGGCAAGAGTACATCTAGAATCCTGTCTTCTATGGAGGCAAGTGAAGCCGGGAATTGATTGCAAGTAAAATATAATAAGGTGCAGAAAAAGTGATTTAAACGGATCACTATTTTCAAATATTCTTCTAGCTTGAATACATCAAGAAGCATCATGTAAACAAGGAAAACACAAGATTTGGACAAGTTCCTGGAGGATACGTCCATAGTCTGCTAAAGAGACAGACATGGGGAAGCCACTGCTTGTCCTGGGATTGGTAGCATAGAATGTTGTTACTATTTGGCTTTCTGCTAGGTACTTGTGACCTGGATTGGCCACTGTTGAAAACAGGATATTGGGCTAGGTGGACCATTGGTCTGACCCAGTATAGCTATTTTTATGTTATGTTCTTAAGGATGTTAAGGGAAGTAATATACCTAGATTCTTGCTATTTTTATAATTTTTTATATTAAATGGGATATATTTTATATAGTATATGCATGTGTAATACTAGAGGTATGATCACTGGGCTTTTGCTACTGTTTATTTTCGTGTTGATAGATTCTCCAGTGATATTTAAATAGTGTTCATGTTCATATTTCACTGATACCAAAGATAAATAAATCTTAGTCATGTTCAAATTATAAGGCCTTTGTATACCTGTAACACTTACAAAAACCACTACTGGGGTGCATGTTAATGTGCTGTTTAGCAAGCCTTTTAACATGGGACAAAATGTCTCCTATGTAGCACATAGGCAGGTATTCTAAATTGTAATGTACCTGCATATGCAAAATTGTAGAGTAGCAGGGTAGTAGTGTTTGCTAAAGCCTTTAATGCATGATTTCTAGCCCATCAAATTTAGCATCTGGTCTTGGACTTTAGTGAACTGTTTAGCATCCTTACTAGAAATGCTAGCAGTTTATAAATGAGGTGAGAGCATATCCTGGGCCTCTTACTAATCTACACTTAAGCCCAGAAAAAAATAAATGCCCCCTCCCCCAAATATTTAACCCACAAATTTCTTCTAAAACATCCAGTAACACCCCTAGACCCTTTCTACCTTTACCACACCCATTCCAAGTCAACAGAAGGAACGTTTATCTCCTACTTTCTCATCTTCTGTCAGTTTCAGATTATGGCTGGATGCCGAGCCAGTAAGAGGGAAAGGAATGTCTTGTTGGCTTTGCATGGGGTAAGATAGAGAGGAATCCAGAGGGGTTATGGAGCTTTTCCAGTACTTGGAACTGACTGTAGGGTTGTCTCTTTCCATGTCATGGGTAAGGAGGGGAGAGGATTGTACCTTTACAGGGCAGGGGCAAGTGAGCACAAGAAGAGTTTCTTCAGGCTAACTGGCCTGCACTTTTATTTTGGGCCCAACTGCCATGGGGAAACAGGGTTTTTGACGATAATTCTATAAGGTTGTGCCTAGATAAGGTGCTAACACATTAATCATGAGCAAATGCTTTAGTGAAATTTTAGGAGAGCATAGGCAGAGTGTACAAGTTTGTTAGTGCATAAATCATAGTATTTCACAATGTACATTCTTGCTAACATCTGGGTGTGGGCGTTTATACCAACCCTTGGACTGGGTTAAGTGATCGCATACTAAATAAACGTGCATTTTTTGGCCAGCTACGCTAGTATTTTATGAAGCAGTAGGTATCTGTTTTTTCTGTATTAAATAAGCTTAAAATATAGCTTTTAGTAGTGGCCTGTCATGAATTTTATCCTCTTTATGTAGAGCATGTCAGTGCTAAAAGGGCCATGATCGTTTTATCATGGCCATAGAAAATAATGCCCGATTTATTATGCGCACAGTTTGAAAATACTACACTTGGAGAACTGCTTACAAAGTAATTTACATGATTAAAAACATTTTTTCTGTCAAGCAAGATTAAGACAGGCATGCATGTGGGTGACATCACATATCGCCAGGATGAAAAAGTTCTCTCGGATCTCAGCACTGTATAAAGTTCTCAGCATGTGTGGCCCTTCCTGTGCAGGTTGGTCTTATCAGTTTTGTTTCACTCTATCGAATGGACACTAAACAAAGCTGTCCTGAAACATTTTTGGTATATATTTAAATTATCATGTTCTGTTTGTTAACTTAAAAAAAAAGTCAAGTGCTGGAGTGAGTTCTGTCCTTGGTGTACCAGATTTCTCCAGAACACAGAGCCTAATGTCTTCTGCTCTGTCTCCTACTTTCCAATGGGAAATACCTACTTTATCCATATACTGCTTCAATAGCTTTCAGACTTGCAGGTGGTATATAAGAAATTAAATAAATGGAGTGCCTCAATCAGCTGTAATGATGCAGAGACAAACTTAAACTCAGGGAATTTTTGTCAATGAAATGTAACAGAATAGGAGAGTCTGTGTAGAGGTCAGCTGACTCTGCTCTTTGCTCACTTCTGCTTCCTAGAGCAACCAACCTTCTCTCTGTGTAGTGGCCTTTAAAGTGTGTAAGTACCTTCATACTACTTTAGTCCCTCTGGGATTCCATGCCTGTAATGTATGTCTTCACAGTGCTTGCTTCAGCCTGAGGATAAGGTATCCTATTATGGGCCCTCAACAGCACAGACTGTGGAGCATAAAGTAACAAAGATGACGGCAGAGAAAGACCTGAATGGTCCATCCAGTCTGCCCAACAAGATAAACTCATATGTGCTACTTTATGTGTATACCTGACCTTGATTTGTATCTGCCGTTTTCAGGGCATAGACCGTAGAAGTTTGCCCAGCACTAGCCCCGCCTCCCACCACCGGCTCTGCCACCCAATCTCCACTAAGCTTCTGAGGATCCATTCCTTCTGAACAGGATTCCTTTATGTTTATCCCACACATTTTTGAATTCCGTTACCGTTTTCATCTCCACCACCTCCCGCGGGAGGGCATTCCAAGTATCCACCACTCTCTCCATGAAAAAATACTTCCTGACATTTTTGAGTCTGCCCCCCTTCAATCTCATTTCATGTCCTCTAGTTCTACTGCCTTCCCATCTACGGAAAAGGTTCATTTGCGGATTAATACCTTTCAAATATGTGAACGTCTATATCATATCACCCCTGTTTCTCTTTTCCTCCAGGGTATACATGTTCAGGTCAGCAAGTCTTTCCTCATACGTCTTGTAACGCAAGTCCCATACCATTCTTGTAGCTTTTCTTTGCACCGCCTCAATTCTTTTTACATCCTTAACAAGATACGGCCTCCAAAACTGAACACAATACTCCAGGTGGGGCCTCACCAACGACTTATATAGGGGCATTAAAATCTCTTTTCTTCTGCTGGTCACACCTCTCTCTTTACAGCCTAGCAACCTTCTAGCTACGGCCACCGCCTTGTCACACTGTTTAATCGCCTTCAGATCCTCAGATACTATCACCCCAAGATCCCTCTCCCCGTCTGTACGTATCAGACTCTCACCACCTAACACATACGTCTCCCGTGGATTTCTACTCCCTAAGTGCATCACTTTGCATTTCTTCACCTTGAATTTTAATTGACAAACCTTAGACCATTCTTCCAGCTTCTGCAGATCCTTTTTCATATTTTCCACTCCCTCCTGGGTGTCCACTCTGTTACAAATCTTAGTATCATCCGCAAAAAGGCAAACTTTACCTTCTAACCCTTCGGCAATGTCACTCACAAATGTATTGAACAGAATTGGCCCCAGCACCGATCCCTGAGGCACTCCACTACTCACCTTTCCCTCATCTGAGCGAATTCCATTAACCACCACCCTCTGGCGTCTGTCCGTCAACCAGTTCCTAATCCAGTTCACCACGTTGTGTCCTATCTTCAGCCTGTCAAGTTTATTCAAGAGCCTCCTGTGGGGAACCGTGTCAAAAGCTTTGCTGAAATCTAAGTAGATTACGTCTATAGCACGTCCATGATTCAATTCTCCGGTCACCCAATCAAAGAATTCAGTGAGATTCATTTGGCACGATTTACCTTTGGTAAAACCATGTTGTCTCAGATCTTGCAACTTATTGGCTTCCAGGAAATTTACTATCCTTTCCTTCAGCATCGCTTCCATTACTTTTCCAATAACCAAAGTGAGGCTTACCGGCCTGTAGTTTCCAGCTTATTCTCTATCACCACTTTTGTGAAGAGGGACCACATCCGCTGTTCTCCAATTCCACGGAACCTCTCCCATCTCCAAGGATTTATTAACCAAATCTTTAAGAGGACCCGCCAGAACCTCTCTGAGTTCCCTCAGTATCCTGGGGTGGATCCCGTCAAGTCCCATGGCTTTGTCCACCTTTAGATTTTCAAGTTGTTCATACACACTCTCTTCCGTAAACAGTGCTATATCCACTCCATTCTCATATGTACTTTTGACAGTCAATCGCGGTCCTTCTCCAAGATTTTCTTCTGTGAAAACAGAACAAAAGTATCTATTTAGCAAATTTGCTTTTTCTTCATCATTATCTACATAGTGGTTCGCAGCATCTTTCAGTCTCATAATTCCCTTTTTAGTCTTCCTCCTTTCACTAATATACCTGAAGAAATTTTTGTCACCCCTCCTTACATTTCTAGCCATTTGTTCTAATTGTGGTAACAATTCAACAGCTTCTTTGCTGTACTAATGTCCAGTTTCTGTCCTCATCGGAAGACAGATGGCCGGTGCTCTACCTTCAACACCTTGAATCTGTTCCTGTGCAGTTGCAGAACCCTTTCTGCACAGATGTCCATATCCAAGAGTTGCCAGCACAAACATCATAGAAGTAAGTCCTGTGCTGTGATATCCAAGAGTTGCCAGCACAAACATCATAGAAGTAAGTCCTGTGCTGTGAGACCTGCACAGTCTCTTTTATGTGCTAGCAGTACTTCAATTACATAGCGCATATCATCGTCTTGATCCACTGCTTACTAGTGGGCTATCTGATAGAGTTTTTTTCCAAATTTAGCACTGGCCATTCTGATTATTTTAACCTGTACTTCTTCCTACATACTATTTCTTCAACATGTGCTTTCCATCTGATAGATTTTAGCAGGATCTGCTAGCCATACAACAAGACGACCAGTTTCAGGTGTGGCTGTGATCATTTAGAGACTTTTGAGAAAGGCTATATTAGAGATGGATAAATTATACATACCTCTCTTCACATGCATACATTTTGAGAAAAAGGAAGGTTTTCTTTACCTAACCTAAAAAAAAGTTTTATCTCGTGGGTAATCCAGTTTAGTGTTCTTGCAGAGATACCTGACTTCTGTTCGCTAGTTTTTCTTCTGTGTTGCATTGCATAAGAGAAAATTATGGTGTATGCCTTTTTGAACTCTTCCCCCCTCCTATTCCCCCAGAATGTTCTGCATATTGGTTTAAATCCACTGAGCTGTGTGGTTTCACATTTATATGGTTCAGTCTTTGCATAACATTATGGTAGCATGTTGATTATCACCCCCCCCCCCCCCCCAGCACTAAAGAGCATAAAATCCATCCCTTCCCCCTTAAAAAAAAATAAAACCTGCCAGTATGGTTAGCAGAAAAAAAGAACCTTCTTCCTTTATCAGAGCACTGCAACAAGTGCATTCCTCTATTAACAGAATAGAAATCAGTTAAAGCAAAAAGCATTTGCTAAACTGAACAAACAGCCTTTGGTCACAACCACTGTTTCTTCAAATATACAGTCCCCCTCCCCCGTAGGGCGTTGATTTTACTACCTCTTTCTCCACCAATGCTAGCAAGTTGCCACCTATGCACTTCACTTACAGCAGGTTACCTACCATCTGAGTATTTTTCCCCTCACTCCTTTGAAACATCTTTTACAATGGTCTCATCTCTTTAAATAGAAAAGTCAGTCATGTTTATTTTTCAGTATTTTACAACTAGTTCCCGTCTTCCAAAGTATCAAAGCTGCTTTCTCTAGCTACTTACTAATTCTCAAGCAAATAGAAAGTATATGCCCAATCCTAGATCATAAGAACCTTGACTTCCTTCTTTACAACAATATATTATCATTCTATCCAGGCTAACGTATGTAGTCTAGCTGACTGCACTGTATCTCAAGCACACTTTTGTATCTTATCCAATTTATCCCTTGTTTTAGAAAATACCTTTACTTATTTTAGGTGGACCACTATTGAAGCTAAGATAAGTCAAAAAGAACAAACTTCAGCTTCAGTATTTACAAATTGTCTTCCCACTTCCTGGAGCAAGATTATCTTTTCCCATATTTTAATTGATATTTAGCCGTTTCTTCAGAAAGCCTTGCTTAAGACACCTATTTCAGAGTCTGGGTTTTCATTATCCTTAGGAAATCCACTTTTCACTCTCAAAAGACTTCTTTTCTCAATAATATTTTGGACACAGTGTAAGAGCGTGTACTAACAGGTAATCACTCAAATAGAGTCCAGAGTAATTACTTATTACTAGAGGTATGACTGCACCTAAATTTGCCCTTACAGTCCTAGCTGTGCTGTCCCCAAAGAAGGAATAATGCCAGTGTGAAGGCAGATAGATAGTAATAAAAGATAATAAAATATACTGCACAAAAATACAAAGGATTACACCAAAATAGATATCTGGCTATATATGTACATATGATTACACAACTACAATACTATCCTGAAAAGAAATTACCAACTTAGCAGCTGTATTAGGCTATAGACCATGTGCTTGAGAAATAACCAATCCTTAGCCAGCAAAAACACAGGTCAGTAACTAGGACCCCTGACTGTAGAAGAAAATCCCATTCTCTCACTTTGTGGTCTGCAGCATTGGCTCCTCTTCAATGCTCAAGCTGTCTCCCAGTGAACCCCTGTAATCAGGTGTTAGTCCAACATGACCTTGTCCAGTACAAGCAGTAGATTCTCAGTCTGGCAGAAGCCAATAACTCCTGAATTCTTTCTTGTGCCAAGCTTGGCACCAAAAGATACAATTCATGGGTGTACTACCAATTCAGTCCCTCTCCTCAGAGAGATGTGTACACCATCAAATCTTCTCTTCCTTTCTTCTCTCCACTCTCCCAAGTCCAGGGTTGGCACTACCCTCCAGGGTCCCCCAGGTGACGGTCTGGAACCAATCAGGAACCGTATACATCTGTCCAGCAGTTTACATACAGCCATCACAATGAGAGGGGCCTTGGACTTCCAGAAAGACCACCTTATCAGTAGTAATCTTGCCACCAAGTTAACCAACATGCATTATCTCATTCATGTCTTACAGTGCAAAACTGTCCTCCACAGTTTACGCAAGATACTGGATATATTGTCATCCTCTGTACCTCTCTCCTCTGCTGCTTCCCAGAGGCTAGTGCAAGTAAAGTATGTCCTTGGATGAAGTCAGCTGGCATGGTTCAGGAGATCATGCAGAATCCATGTTACTGTTCATTAAAGATGGCTCATAGCCTAACCAGATCTCAGGCCTACCGAAGGTGAGATACAGGGGATACCCTCCCTAACATCACATGCTCGCAATATACAAAACCTCACTCGTTATCAGGGCTAAGGTTTAGTTGCAAAGGCTAGGGCCATGTAGCCACAGTTGTCCATGTAGTCCCCTTTACTTGACTGGAAATCAGAGAAGTTAAACTCGGTAACTCAACCAAACAGGCTGAGTGCATAGAGTGTTCAAGAGAGGGGTTTGAGTCCCTGTAATGGAACGTCAAGTTACAATTCAGTTAGCATACTAAATCTTCTTGATCCTCCTCCATCTTTGGGTTCAAAATCAAACTAAGATGTAGTGCTAAACATACAAAACCGGTCTCACTGTATGTGTTGAGTTGGCACCATTTGAATATTAATGTCTAACTCGAGATACATACAGCCCTGGATGGGGAGCTCATATGCATGCCCCCCGCCCCCCACACAAGAACATGTGACGTTTTCTCCTCAGTCACCTGGAGCTCCAAGCCATACCATTAGTCTGTATTCATATGTTGTAGGACAGTGATTCCCAAGTCCAGTCCTGGAGTACCCCTTTGCTAGTCAGGTTTTCAGGATATACACAATGAATAGGCATGAAGAAATTTGCATATAATAGAGGCAGTGTATACAAATCAAGTTCATGCCTGTTCATTGTGGATGTCCTGAAAACCTGACTGGCAAGGGGTTCTCCAGGACTGGACTTGGGGAAACACTGCTGTAGGACACCAGTTTCACCTTAACAAAGTTGCTATATTTGTGAACAAACAAGAGGTATTAAAAATCAGGATTTTTGTCCTAGCCAATCCCATCCAAATGTGTATATTACTGGAGTTTATAGACGCATAGCTGACAAGATCAGAGTTCTGTGGTTCACTGCCCCCTACATGCAGCAACTTTATGGAGAATATTTCAGGATTGGGGAGCACCCTCAGGCTGACATTTTTCATCAGCACCAAGACCACAAAGCTCTTTACTGCTCAATTCTGTCCTCCAACCATCTAGCCCCAGACACGGTAGCATTTCCCTGGACTTTGCCACCTCTTTAGATATATTCTTCGTCCTCTCCACCTGATACTTATAGCACAAAATCCAATAGAAACCAACCGCCAGGATTCTCATAGTACCAAACTGGCCTCTACATAACAGGTTTTCTTCTAAAACGGCTCGGCAGCTCTTCCTCTGTGCAGATTCCAAGTATTTTGGATGTTAATTATTCAAGGGGTGACGGTTGTCTTTTGTATTTCAACTTGCAGCTGATAGCTCTCACTACATGGAAATTAAGTTACTCTCTACTCCTGACTGGAAGTGTTTTTTTAAAGACACGCTGTTATCATTAAAAGAAAAAAACAACCTCCACCAGACTTACGTACATGTTCAAGTGGAAAGTTTTTGTCATTGTTTATTTTCCAAAGAGACACAACCCTATTGTCAGCTTATTCCATGTTCCTCTGTTTATACCACTATATATGTTTGGACAACATATGTTTCCCATCAGGATACATGTTGGTGCTCTCTTGTTATCACACTCTAGTGAGTAGTCTTCCAGCTTCTCAATGTTCCATCATTTCACACTTCATGAAAGGGTTTCTCCATTTCCAGTTGTCAATGCAATACTTCCTGTACCATAGGGCCTTAATGTGCTCTATGAACCTGCCATTAGCAACACTGTTGTACTCAACATTTTACTTGGGAAGTTCCCTTTGTACTAGCTGTTAACCTCGGACAAATAACTGAACTCCAACCACTGGAAACCATTTCTATATTAATGAAGAAATAGTGCTTTATACAATTCAGTCCAAAGGTGAAACGATCTAGGCAAGAAAGTCTTTCAAACTGTAAACAGGCTGGCACAAACTACCTCAAAACAACCTAGTCAGTTAGGAAGTCTATGCATCTATTTGTCTCCTTTGACCAACTTTTAGTGCCAAGTATGCAAATTCTATGCTAGCAAATTGACACCCTTCATCCAGTTCTCTTTTAGACAAATTGATACACGTCTGAACACGAAGGTTAATCTCATCAAATCGGAGCCATTGCAGCTACTGTAGCTCTCCTAAAGTCTACTTCACTGGTTATAATTTGTAAAGCAGTGACATGTTCCTTCATAGTTCTTCTTCACACTGCTGTTTGAAAACAAGCCACAGTAAAGAACCTTTTGTCAAACTCTGATGACCAATTTCTGTTTGTAATGTGGTCACTCAGGTTTTTTTGTTGTTTTGTTTTGTTTCTTTGTTTTCAGTCTGTTCTGCTCCTAAATATGAGAGTCTGTAAGGTCGAGCAGCTCTAAGCATGGTGTCCCAACTTGTGCGCCTGTCTCAAACCTGCCTGTGGACAGCAAAAGAATTGTTGCTCATTTGTAACCGGTGTTTTTCATACATAGCAGGATTGATTAGGCACACAGTCCCTCCTGCCTCCTCAATTCTTGAGCTTTGAAACTGAGGAGACCACTGTTTGCGGGAGAGATCATGCATGCTCAGAACCTTTGCTTTGGTTCTAAGCTGTGAGAAAGCTGTTCTGTCTTGGTGGTGTTCAGTGTTACCCACTTGTGTGCCTGATGGGTCCTTTCTGTGGAAAAAAAAAGAAGAAGAAAAAACTATTACAGGTGAGCAACAGTGCTTTTCGTGCAGTGTTTCACTGTCACGCACATACCCTTAATGATTCTTCATGTGCAAATTGAGTGCACCTGCTATTAGCATCATTGTTGCACATGTAGCTCTGTACTGATTTCAGAGGGGTAAATTTAATGCATGTGGATTGCATTTATAGATTTTGGTGTATACCTGTCCAGCAAAACTTTACTTTAAATATTTACTTGTACCTGGTTTTTTTACTTTGTACTTGGACCAATGTTAGATACAATGAGACATAAGGCAGAAATTTGCAAGGGGATCCCAAATTCTGCATGCATGCATGCTGAGCCCCTTATGGCATGAGGAATCTGGTTGCATCCTCCTAACACTTGCCCTGCTTTGTACCCACAGAATGTTTCAAAGTGAAAGTAAAAGCATATATTCACTTTGAGAAGTGGTAAAAAGTATATGTGGTCTTTGTCTCAATGTGAACAGTTTGGAAATTTTACATATTATAACCTCAAGGCCATCAGCATACCTCATATACTATGAATGTATTTGTAAAGCAGATATAAATTAAAATAAAAAAAACTCTCAATCAAAATCAAATTTTACACTGACGTAGATGTTCAATATAGGGGTGCCAGAAAATAGCTATTCATGCTGTCTGGATTCTGTGTGCTTTTCATACTGGAAAAAGATAAAGTTTTGCTATTTCCATTTAAATATTCTGTACATAAGTACTTCCTGCTAATGATTTAGAACATTTTATTAAATATTTTTGCTGCATGTACTGTATTAAGATTGCAATAAAATATTAAGATATTTTTTCATCATGGAAACTCAAATACCAGTTTTGTCTATTTTATGTGGTTATGGTTAGTTTACTTGTGACAAAAATAGTGTAACAAAATACTGCATTTAGGAATTTAAGAAAGTTGTTACATTTTTCTTTTTATGTTTTGTATAATGTACAGTACTATCAAAGCTATTAAATATTTTCTTATCCTCAATAAATGAGCATATTATATAACACCATTACCTCTGTTCTATTGTCTTCTCTTATTAGTCCTAAACTTCATATTGTAATTGAATATTAGTATCCAGATTATATTAGAGCATTTTGGGACCTATTTACTAAGCTGTGCTAGCTTTAATGCAAAAGTTAATGTATGATGATAGATAACATGTTTATGTGGGTATTGTAGCATGGTGGGTACTGTTTGGACTCTGGGTTAGTGTTTCCTCTTTATATGGACCAGTGAGGAATTTTAGTGGTAGTAAAATAGAATCTCTTGTTCTTGTATACCCAATGTCTGAAGATCCACAAAAAGTAAGCAATTAGAGAATTGGGGGATTTTACTTCATGTGGTGCATATCTCTGTGTGTGTGTCATTATATCAGTTCCTGGACACAAGTAAAATACTAAAAATACCGGACTACCATAGAGGGTTAATGTTCTTAATCTAAATTACCTCCAGGTTCCCCAAGGTCCTTCTAGGAGTTTCTCTCTCCAGTCTTTTTCTGGCTTGTCTAGAAATAGTAGTCCACATTAAACTCAATAGATTAAACAGATTGTGCCAGGGGTGTAGCCAGACACCCAATATTGGGTGGGCCTGGGCCCAAAGTGGGTGGGCAGAAGAATTCCGCCCTGTCCCACAAGTGATTTTGTCTCTCCCTCTCTTGCCTGCATGCCATATGGTTTCTCAAACATCCCCCTCCCCCCATACCTTTTAAATAGCAGATTTTCACTGGCAGCAAGTAATACACACTGCTCATGTTGGTTCCACAGCCTTCCTTCTGATGCAACTTCCTGTTTCCGCATAGGCGGGAATACATCAGAGGGAAGGCTGGTATGTAGGAAGGACAGGAATTTTCAGCTGGTGGGGCTTGGGAATCCCCGCCAGACACTTCATAGGTATGCTGCTACTGGCCAGCCTTGGCTACGCCACTGTTGTGAACTAATCAGCTTAGTCTTGCAGCCTTGACTGCAGTAGTACTTTGCAAAACTCAGTCCTCCCAAAAGTCTCAGATTGCAATTCAGAAGAACTCCCAATGTCCATGCAATCTTCCCTTAAAGAAGCACATAATTGTTTGAAAGACGTTTATACATACCTTTGCAAGCCTTTCCAACAGGGTTTTAAACTGCAGATTAAAAGAAAAACCCATGCTATTAAGTAGCTTGCCTGCCACCATCCATGTATTGCTTTCATCTAAGAAGCCACTTCCACCTACTCGTGGGTAATTAAAAAAAAACCCTCTTTATCGAATAAGTTATCCTTTACCTTACCTTCTATTTTATCTGCAGCCATCTCTTTGGTGTCCTAGGCAGGGACTCTTCCTGCTTTTCTTCTCTCTTTATATAGAATTGTGGACCCATCCTTTCCAGGTTCTGCCTTCTGAGTGCCTCAGGAACCAATCATACATTACAGGATGCAATACTGAGTTCTTGGTTTGGGATTTTCTCCCTTATCTCTCTTGTTGTAAGTTATGGAATGTATATCCAGCCACAGATTTGCAGGCTAAAAATGTTTGTTTAGTGTCCCGTATTATTTATGGGATTTTTCATTTTATTTGGGTTTCTAAAATGTTTATTTCAGGGTACAGTGTTGTAAATAGAGCATCATATTGAGGGATAGGGTGCATTATTGATGACAGGAAAAAAAGGAAATGTGGGAGGTTCCTGTCAACTTGGGTTAAAAATGGCATGGAGACATACCATCGATATTTCCCATATGCATTATTTGAAATGATATCCTTAGTTACTTCTGTGCTAACAGCTAATGTGCAACAGGGTGGAGAATGAATGGGTCCTGCTTCTTAGTTAACGCAAAACACCTGAACGGGTATAACTAATTATGTTTGTGTTAATCTGCCATTCAGTAAAGGGCTTTAATGTGCATTATCTAGGGACCGTTCCCAGCATTTTGCATTTATTTTAATTTTGGTTAATAACCCATGGTAACTGCAACATTTTACCATTCTTTAGTAAATAGGAGGAATAGCCTAATAGAGCATTAGGCTCAAAGCCAAGGGAACCTAGTTCAAATTCCTCTGTGGCTCCTTGTGATCTTGGGAAGTAATTTAACCATCTATTGCTTCAGGTACAAACTTAAGAGCCCTTTACTAAAGGGCACTAGAATCTTGGAACACATTTGTATGCAGGATTTTACTGCATGCTAAGCATAGATAGAATGGCATCTTTTTGGGGCATGCCTTCTATCTTTTATTGCAGGTCATATATTAATGTTACCATTAGCACATGTTACCTGCTAACAGTCAACATGGGTACAGTCAGAGGAATGAATTTTTGTTCATTATGGGATTAGTCCAGCTGTCGCATTCCACAGTTTGAAAACAATGGCCTCACTGTGCACATGCTTTATGGACCCCTAAAAGGGAGTAAAACATAGCACATTAGTTTAGTAAATTAGCACCCCTCCTGTACACAATGCATGGACCCACTGTGTATGGATATAATATGCCAATGTTTCTTGAGAATTTGATACATGAGGCTAGATTAGAATAACCTTTAAAAAAAACATAGATTTGTCCACAAACTCACATGGGGATTTGTAAAAGCAGTGATCTTTAATCAAACCATGCTCTAAGGAATGCTTGATGTATAATCATGAAAGGGTAACCCCTTGGCTTTAATGATAGGCTAGTAACTGAGCATGATGAAGAAACCTTCTGTGGAGCAAATCCTTAAAAATTGACCAGTTTGTGTAATGCTTTCCACAATGACCTAGGATGATGACTTTGAAAACTAAGTAGAGTATTGCAGTCAACTGTTATCCTATAGACTGTAGTATTCAGAAATGAGCCCTTTTGATGACTAAGGCAGTGGTTCCCAAACCTGGTCCTGGAGGCACCCCAGCCAGTAAGGTTTTCAGGATACCCACAATGAATATTCATGAGAGAGATTTGCATGTACTGCCTCCACTGCATGAAACTCCTATGAATATTCATTATGGGTATCCTGAAAACCTTGCTGACTGGGGTGCCTCCAGGACCAGGTTTGGGAACCAGTTGGCTAAGGTGTCCAAGAAAATTTTCTGATGATGCACTGATGCCAAAAACCTATAGATTTAGTGTCCAAAGAATTTAGCCAACTGAAGTTATGTTACAACATGCCTTATAGCCCGACTTCAGCTATTCAGTTCAGGACAGATAACATGCTATTGTGAAGAGTTCCAAATTTAAACAAAAATCTATAAATCTCTTCAGTAAAACAATGACTAAATCATTCTGATACCTATAGATAACAAAATAAGAAACATACAGATTGGCTACACTGGGTGTCATGGCCATACCCATGGCTACTCCATGTGTCTGCAAATAAAATTAATCTTCAAAGTAGTTGCGAGTTAGTACTAGGTAGCACAACTGTTACAACAAGTTTATTGGAACTTTCAGAAACAAAGCAGTGTTGTAGTACACTTTATAGAACTTTTAATGCTGATCTTTGAGGGATATTTGAGTGTAAAGACTCCGCATCCAAGGTAACCAAAAGCATAGATAATATTACCTGTATTGGTAATATTCAAAAATTGTGTTGCATTGTTTAGTTAATAAATAGACTGCCACATATGTCCTCAAAAATAGGCTACGAACTTGGATAGAGATTCCAAAACTGAATCTCAAAGGGACACAATGTACTCATGAACTTTTGGAACTGTATGAAAAGCTGGAATTTTTGGGTGGGAAGGTGTAAAAAATGCCATCTCTCATTTTGTAACAAAACCCTTTGAAAAGGTGTCTTCAAAAATCTGGAAACTTTCTGCTTGTAATTCACTGATAGGCTCTACTTCCAGTCTTCTATAATGTTTAATACCATTGAGTTAACAGTAACCTTCCACTAAATATTATTCCATGCCATTGAAGCCTTTTCCCTAAACTTCATTAGTCTTTAAACCTTTATTGTCTTCCTCTTCTCTCCCCCCACCCCTTCTTTATTTTGTGTGTGTTTGTGTATCTTTACTGTCAATTAATGTTGTTCCTTTCCTTGTCTTGTTGTATTGTAGTCTGTACACTAATTTGCTCTGTCTGATAGTAAGGGCGGTTTAGCAAATATCAATAAATTATAAACTTTGAATGAGTATAGAGCCACATCCAGTGGATAAGGGTATCACTAAAGATGAATCTGATATTAGTTTAGAATTCCCCCCATTCTTCATATGTCAAATTATGTACATAATGTGGTCTTACTAACTTTTATATGACTAAGGTCCCTGAGGGCTAAGGCTTTGAACATGGATATATGAGCATCCATAGGACCTGAGGGATTCCATCATGATTTAGAAGCAAATAAAGAATTCCATGGAACTTGACTTGTTCTGAAAAGGGTCATGAAAAACAGCCACTGTACAACAAACCTTTATTCAACAGATTACTTTGGTATTCAGTTATTTGATTTATAGACAAATTAATGACATTTGAAACGCTGTTAGCATCTAAAGAAAAGGCTGTCAGAGATTGTGAAACTCTGGATACGAATCCTCATATTGTTCTTGTGGATCATGTAGATGGTCTCGAACATTCCAAAGACCTTGTTTGAGCCTTTGCCATTTGACTAATCTGCCTCGATGTACTTCTTCCTGTTGACCTCTTCTTAAAAAGAGGAGGAAGAATGTTTTATTGATCCAGAATTACCATTGCCTTGCTTCCTGAAGAATCATCAGATGCTAAAAAGGTGACCTGTTTGCTTATCGGTTATATTCAGTGGATTTCAAGAGTAAACTGGACCCAACTAATAGTCCTTATCTCTCTGAAATTTGTTTATTTTAATCTGTATGATGGAATACTTACACCTCTCTAGTTCTTGCTTAGACATTTGGAAAAATTCTTCAATATCTGTAGGTGAATTGATGGATCAAATCTGAGTAGCCAGGGCCTCAAACATCTTTCTGCATCCCCTGTTTTCATATGCTGTATCGATAATCAAGAGCATCAAATCCAATGAGCATTTCTTTAGTATAGCAGCTCATTTTTCCAAAAATGCCCAATTCTCTAATAAGGGGTTCTAATTTACAAGACAAACCGGTGTGCTCTGTTTTACCTCCTGTAGAGACACAAGTCAAGATCGGGAGACTGGGCTGGTGGTTGGGAGGCGGGGATAGTGCTGGGCAGACTTATACAGTCTGTGCCAGAGCCGGTGGTGGGAAGCGGGACTGGTGGTTGGGAGGCAGGGATAGTGCTGGGCAGACTTATACGGTCTGTGCCAGAGCCGGTGGTGGGAGGCAGGGATAGTGCTGGGCAGACTTCTACAGTCTGTGCCAGAGCCGGTGGTGGGAGGCGGGGATAGTGCTGGGCAGACTTATACGGTCTGTGCCAGAGCCGGTGGTTGGGAGGCAGGGCTGGTGGTTGGGAGGTGGGGATAGTGCTGGGCAGACTTATATGGTCTGTGCCCTGAAGAGCACAGGTACAAATCAAAGAAGGGTATGCACAAAAAGTAGCACATATGAGTTATCTTGTTGGGCAGACTGGATGGACCGTGCAGGTCTTTTTCTGCTGTCATCTACTATGTTACTATGTTACTTGGGATCATAAAGCAGAACTGGTGGAACTATTGTTAGTAATATGTAATTTATCTTTAAAATCGAGTGTGGTACCAGAAGATTAGGGGGTAGTCCATGTAAAACCGATATATAAAAAAAGGTTCCAGAGGGGATCCAGGAAATTTATAGACCGGTGAGCCTGACGGAGCCGGGCAAAATGGTAGAGATTATTATAAAGAACAAAATTACAGAGCATATTCAAAAGCATGGTTTAACGATTTCTTTGAAGGGTTGAACAAACGTGGATAAAGGCAAGCCGATTAAAAATCCAGATACACAATAACAAAAGGTGTTTGACAAAGTACCTCATGAAAGACTCCAGAAGAAATTGGAGAGTCATGGGATAGGAGGTAGTGTCCTACTGTGGATTAAAAACTGGCTAAAGGATAGAAAACAGAGAGTAGGGTTAAATGGTCAGTATTCTCAATGGAGAAGGGTAGACAGTGGGGTTCCCCAGGGGTCTGTGCTGGGACGACTGCTTTTTAACATATTTATAAATGATCTAGAGATGGGAGTAATTAGTGAGGTAATTAAATTTGCTGACGCCACAAAGTTATTCAAAGTTGTTAAATCGCGACAGGATTGTGAAAAATTACAAGAGGACCTTAAGAGACTGGGAGACTGGACGTCTAAATGACAGATGATGTTTAATGTGAGCAAGTGCAAAGTGATGCATGTGGGAAAGAGGAATCTGAACTATAGCTACATAATGCAAGGTTCCACGTTAGGAGTCACCGACCAAGAAAGGGATCTCGGCAGCGGCACTGAAGATCAGTTTGAAACTCTCTGCTCAGTGTGCTGCGGCAGCTAAGAAAACAAATAGAACGTTAGGCATTATTAGAAAAGGAATGGAAAACAAACGTGAGGATGTTATAATACCTTTGTATCACTCCATGGTGCGACCGCACCTCAAATATTGTTTTCAATTCTGGTTGCCACATCTCAAGAAAGATATAGTGGAATTAGAAAAGGTACAGGGAAGGGCGACGAAAATGATAAAGGGGATGGGACGACTTCCCTATGAGGATAGGCTGAAGCATCTAGGGCTGTTCAGCTTGGAGAAGAGACGGCTAAGGAGAGATATGATAGAGGTCTATAAAATAATGAGTGGAGTGGAATGGGTAGATATGAATCGTTTGTTTACTGTTTCCAAAAATACTAGGATTAGGGAGCATGCAATGAAGCTACAAAGTAGTAAATTTAATACGAATCGGAGAAAATGTTTCTTCACTCAACGTGTGATTAAACTCTGGAATTTGTTGCCGGAGAATGTGGTAAAGGTGGTTAGCTTAGCTGGGTCTAAAGGAAAAGTCTATAGACCATTATTAAATTGACTTGGGGAAAGTCCACTGCTATTTCTGGGATAAGCAGCATAGAATGCATTGAACTTTTTCGGGAACTTGCCCGGTATTTATGACCTGGATTGGCCACTGTTGGAAACAGGATGCTAGGCTTGATAGACCTTTGGTCTGTTCCAGTGTGGCAATATTTATGTACTTATGTAAGCATGTGGACAGTGGAGTCATAGTGGACGCGCCAAGTGATGTACAGAGAACACAAGAGTTGCTTGAAGACAAAAACTCTTTCAGCTCCAATGGTGTCCTACTGTCTGTTATGCTGATTTATCCCCCTGTTTACTAAACTGTGTGGCAATGTTGACACAGCCCATTCAATGTGAATGTGCTGTGTTGGCATTACCGCACCGGCAGCTGCTAGTGTGCCTTAGTAAACAGGAGGATTCGTTTGGTTTATTATCGGCCAAATACCCATTCTTCACAGGGGAGGTGATAGAGATCTACTACTAACTATAAGCGAGCAAGTTTAGATTTTTGAGGCTCAGTCACAAATGCCCCTGGGCCTCAATATGGACATTGAACAGTATTTTGTGATAAGACTGGGATGGTGGGATTTTTCTTAATAGTATTTTTTTTTCTTCCAGTGACACTTTGGTGCTCATTTTCAGAGCACAGAGATTTACAAACTTACATAGTAACCACTGTAACTTTGTAAGTCTATTGCTTTGAAAATGAGCATCCACATCTAATAAGTGATTTTCAATACTGGTTATTTCAGGGAAAAAGTGGTGGGTAGATGCATGGAATGGCCTCCCAGTGGAGGTTGTGGAGACAAGGACTCTGTTGGAATGTAAGAAAGCAAGGGGCAGTCACGTGGGATCCCTTAAGAATAGGAGAAACTAATGGTTACTGAGGAAGGGCAGACTAGATGGGCCATTTGGCCCTTATCTGCCATCATGATCCTATGTTTCTATGTTTTTAATATTGCTTTTTCTTACATTTCTTTGCAATTCATGAAAGAATGTGGGAGCATTTACCACCTCCTATTTAGGAGTTGCTTAGTGTTCCTACATTAATTCTGATGAATTTACAACCTTTTGATGAAAAGAGGCAAGAGATGGCATTCTAGTCCTTCCCAAACAGCAGCATCCATTGATTGGCTTGTATGCAATTGATGTGTGAGGGATCAGTCCGGAGGGGATTGCAATAGGGAAGGATATTGGGAGAGGGAATTTGGAGATCTAAGAAGGCATCAAAACTGGGGTTTGATTTTGTGTGGGGGGGGGGGAGGGGTAGAGTTGTGCTCCTACGGCAGAGCTTATGTTTTATTTTATGTTTATGTCTGCAGGTAGCGCAGAAGCACTTGCACTATTTACAGCAACATCTAACATGGTGCCCGCATAGGTTTGGCACGTGTAGAGCAGATGCTGGGTATACCCTCTGCATTTTACCACAAAGGCTTTGCACGCACTGCATGCTAGTTTTGACAACTAACTTGCAGTAAATACAAAACCTTCCCACACTTTGAGTCTTTGGAAATTTTGGACTACTATCGATTTGGTTTTCAGAAGGTACATAGTGCTGACACTCCCCTGCTTTGTAGTGTAGATGTTATAAGACATGGCTTTGATCATTTTTGCTCTTTTCTTGTTTTTATTTGACATATCTCTGCCTTTGATACCATTAACCTACCAGTTCATCATGTTTGGTTGGCAAATGGTTGCCTCTGTAACTCTCAGATGGGAATCACCAACCACATTAGTTGCTGATTATGCAGCTTTGAGGTTTGAGCTCTGATTTTTCCTCCTTTTTTAAATGATTCCACCTCTTCCATTGTTGGGGCTGCATATCTCTCTTTATTTTGAGGGAAGGTGGAGCTAGGCTGTTCATTCTACTGGCTTTAGTAATCTCTATCCAACTGTCATATTTCTGTCCAGTTTCAGCTTTCCCTTTACTGGTGATCTTTGATGAAATGCTTGTTGAGTCATTTACATAGTTCTCACAGTTATGAAACTTTTCAGCCTCACCACTTCCTCATTTCTTGTAATTTACTGAAGGAGTCAATCTGCAGGTATCTTTCACGCTGAACAGTTTCCTCACTGAAGATCAGGTTGTCAGTCTAGAAAAAGGCAAAAGTAGAGGCCATTCCTACTATGTAAGGAAAGATTTCCTTTGTGTGTTTTTTTAGGAGTTTATCAAGCTTATTTTCGAAAGAGAAGGGTGCCCATCTTTCAACACAAATTGCAAGATGGGCGTCCTTATCACAGGGTCGCCCAAATTGGCATAATTGAAAGCCGATTTTGGGCGTCCTCAACTACTTTCCATCGCGGGGACGACCAAAGTTCATGGGGGCGTGTTGGAAGCATAGCAAAGGTGGGACTGGGGCGTGCCTAACACATGGGCGTCCTCGACCCATAAT
The DNA here is from genome assembly GCF_901765095.1 of Microcaecilia unicolor. Lineage (NCBI taxonomy): Eukaryota > Metazoa > Chordata > Amphibia > Gymnophiona > Siphonopidae > Microcaecilia > Microcaecilia unicolor. Next base: position 297,284,836 of record NC_044035.1, on the reverse strand, counting down.
GGAAACAAGAAGGGCATCCCTGACGAACACTTGTACGACTTTACCTGGTCCTTTTTTTCTTACGACCAAGCCACAAAAATGTGCCCTAAATGACCAGATGACCACTGGAGGGAATCGGGGATGACCTCCCATTACTCCCCCAATGGTCACTAACCCCCTCCCACCCTCAAAAAATTTTTTAAAAATATTTTTCCAGCCTCTATGCCAGCCTCAAATATCATACCCAGCTCCATGACAGCAGTATTCAGGTCCCTGGAGCAGTTTTAGTGGGTACAGTGCACTTCAGGCAGGCGGCCCCAGGCCCATCCCCCCCACCTGTTACACTTGTGGTAGTAAATGTGAGCCCTTCAAAACCCACCAGAAACCCACTGTATCCACGTGTAGGTGCCCCCCTTCACCCATAAGGTCCATGGTAGTGGTGTACAGTTGTGGGGAGTGGGTTTTGGGGGGGGCTCAGCACACAAGGTAAGGGAGCTATGCACCTGGGAGCAATTCTGAAGTCCACTGCAGTGCCCCCTAGGGTGCCCAGTTGGTGTTTTGGCATATGAGGGGGATCAGTCCACTACGAATGCTGGCTCCTCCCACGACCAAATGGCTTGGATTTGGTCATTTCTGAGATAGGCGTCCTCGGTTTCCATTATTGCCGAAAATTGGGGACGACCATCTCTAAGGACGACCTAAATTTCGTGATTTGGGCGTCCCCGACCGTATTATCGAAACGAAAGATGGACGCACATCTTGTTTCGATAATACGGGTTTCCCCGCCCCTTCGCCGGGACGTCTTGCAAGGACATCCTCAGGAAAATTTGGGCGTCCCTTTTGATTATGCCCCTCCACATACTCTTCTGGGAAATTTAACATTTCTGAATCTAGTTTGCTTTTTTTCATGTAATTGAAGTATGAAACAGATTTTTGTTATATGTAGTCTTGTGTAGTACCCTTTTATAGAATTGCCTCAAAGAAGTAATAAGGTATTACTGATCAAGATATCCATGACAATGACCTAACTACATTCTCATTACTTCTTTCCAGGGCCGGTCCTAGGGTTTCTGGCGCCCTCCTGCAGCCTATTAGTCAGCGCCCCTACCCATCCAGGGGCGGGATCATTATGGCTCCGCCCCTACAGTAGTCACACCCCTTTTACTAGTCATGGCATCATTGAAAATATTACACCTGTCTTCCCTTCCCTCCTCTCCATCCATCCACTCATGTCCAGCATCTCCCCTGCCCTCCATCCATCTATCCATTCATATCCAGCAAGTCTCCTCTCCCCAGCTTCCCCCCTCCATCCATCCATATCCAGCAATTCTCCTCTCTCTCCCCTGCCCTCCCCTCCATGTCCAGCAATTTCTCCTCTCTCCCTGGGCCCTGCCCTCCCATCCATGTCTATCCTTGTCCATCGATGCTCCACTCTCCCCTTCCCTCCTCCATCCATCCATATCCAGCAATTCTCCTCCCTCCCCTCCATGTCCAACAATTTTTCCTCTCTCCCTGGGCCCTACCCTCCCATCCATGTCCATCGATCAATGCTCCTCTCTCCCCTGCCCTCCCGCTCCCATGTCCACCTGCCCGCCGCCTTCTCTGGTTTAAATCTTGTGTTTAAATTTACCTCCGACATCGCAGCAGCTGCGCAGCATCAGTGAAAGCACTGCTGCCGACGTCTCCCAGCCTTCCCTTCACTCGTTCGTTCCCTCAGAGTTCCACCTTCTTCTGACGTCATTTCCTTGCGAAGGCGGGAAACTGAGAAGGAACGAACGAGCGAAGGGAAAGCTAGAGATGTCGGGCAGCAGCGCTTTCACTGACGCTGCGCAGCTGCTGCGATGTCGGAGGTAAATTTAAATATAAGATTTAAATGCCCCAGGGCGGCGCGGGTACTGGAGCAGGAAACCGAAGGCAGGGCTGCTGTCGGGGTCCGGAAGCTGAGGTAAGCGGCGAGGGTAAACATGGCGTGGTGGCGCCCTCCTGCCATGCTTACCTCGCTTACTGGGTTGGACCGGCCCTGCTTCTTTCCTTCCAATCAAAACCAAGCAATTCTCTTTAATTCAACCACTGATCAATTTGGCCTGTCAGATCCAAAAACAATTGCCCTTGTAGGTCAGTTCATCACTGTTCAGATAAAGATTCTTCCCTTCCTCTTCCTTCTGGAGGACTCTGGGGTGAAGCCCCCTCCCCACCCCGCTCCGAAGTCTGTTGTCAGTATGGTGAGGCTGAGGTGTCCAGCAGTTGCCTCAGGAGCATGAGTACAGACAGAGAGGGGGTCAGCCCCTTCTCCCTGCATCCATCTAAGGAGAAGGTAGTCTCCCAGTATGAGCATTGTTGAGGTCTCCAATTGCCTTGTGAAAAGCAACTGTGTAGTCCCTTTCATTTCCTACTGTGCTGAGGCCCTTCCCTTCCATTTTGGAGCAGCATGTAAAGAGGGTAGCAGTGCTCCAGGCTGAACAGGGCTGTCAGTTGGGTCCTCCCCCACCACCTTCTCTGTCATAGCAGGAGCAGCACCTGGTATCTCTTCCCCTCCATTTCTCCTGTATGCTGTTGGATGCAGCCAGCAGCATAGGCTTGATCAAAGATTATAACTGATGTGATCACAACATACAATTTCTACAATAACTTCACTGGCTACCCGTACAAAACTTAAAACTGATCTTCAATGCTCTTAAAAGAAATGGGCCAAAGTATGTGACAAAACAGGATCTTCCTTTACATATCTCCAAATTGCTAAGGTTTTCACAAACACTAACCCAAACCACAACTTCTTCAAAGCAAATCGCACAATGTTACACCCACCTGTGGCCTTTTTCAGAGTGTAGCCCCTTTGCTTTATTTATTGGGATTTATTAACCACCTTTATGAAGAGATTCACCTGAGGTGGTGTACAACAGGTACGGTTTAACATAACACTTACATTTTTGTTAACAGCATAACAATAGTAAAATAACCAAGAATAAACATAAATACAACAAATGAGGTAAACTTGAAAACAGTAAATTGAAACCTAATAATAGAACTACCGTAAAACAGAATAAAAAATATACACATTTAACAGCACTGGAATTCAAATACCAGGGATATAATACAATGTTAGCATGATACTAATAATACATCTAATAAGCATGCATTAGAACATTCAACTAACATAGATATGACGCTAAAGATTTTCTAGATTACGGCTTACCAAATAGCTGAGGGACCAAGAGCAGATATATGATGGGAACAAGATGTGTGGTACAGAGTCAGTTGATATAATTTGATGATTAACTAAACTCAAGGTAAGTTCGTTGAATAGTTAAGCAAGAGATAAGGAACTGATGTAAGTTACAATATGTGTAGCATGCTAGTCCAGGTGCAGAATGAGTGTATAGTCGGTCACCCTATGTATTAAAGGCTTGGGAGAAGAGCCAGGCTTTCACCTGCTTCCTGAAGTAGAGGTAGTCTCCAGTTATACGTAGCTTCTCGGAGTAAATTCCAGAGTGTGGGGCTACTCCTGAGAAGGTTCGCTGGTGGGTATCACATCGTACAATTTCTTTTGATGAGGGTGCAGATAGTGATGATCCTTGAAAGGACCTTGAAAATCAATCATAGTTTTAAATGTACTTTATTTACATTTGTAGCCTGCATTTTCCCACCTATAGGTAGGTTCAATGTAGCTTACAAGAGTCTGAAGTACTTTTGTACAATTTGTATGGAATAATTGGTTATAGGTCGTAAGGTGAGATTGAGAATATGAGATTAATAGTTATCTAGTGTTTGACAGGTTTTATGTATTTATAGTTGCTACGGTGAGGCATGATAGGAGTTTGGATGGGTTGGGTGATGGTAGTTTAGTTTTGTTCTGTCCATTGTCTTATTCATGTGATGATTATTTCAGTAGTATGATTGGTTAAGTTGGTTCAGGGTGAAGGAATGTCTTGAAAAAAATGGACTTTCAGATGTTTTCAGAAGATTAAGTAATTATCTTTTAGTTTGGTAATGGGTTTCAGGTTTTGGCGCAGACATACGAGAAGCTAGATGCTATGTTGATTTGAATCTAGGGAAGTGGAGGGTAAGGTAGGATCTCGCTGATTTGTTTGCATTTTGGGTTGGTCATGTAGCTTGATGAGAGACCAAAAATTATCCTGTATGCCATAGAACAAATCTTGAGGCTATGCGTGCTTTAATTGGTAGCCGGTGTAATTTTTGGAGAATGAGTTTGGCACTTTCAAATTGATTTTTTCCAAAAATTAGTCTAACTGCTGTATTTTGTGCTATTTGTAATTTCTTTATGGTGTATTCTTTGCATCCAATGTAGATTCCACTGCAGTAATCCACATGGGCAAGAACCATGATTTGGATCATGTGCTAAATACATCCCTTTGGAAGTATTGTCTTATTTGTTTTAGTTTCCACATTGTGTGAAACATTTTCTTTGTAGTGGCTTTGGCCTAGTTTTCGAGTGAACCGTTCCGATTTATGGTGACCCCTAGTATTTTCAGACAGAGATTGGAAGAGATGAGCTCAAGTCATTGATGGTTGGAAGCGTGTAGTATTGTGCAGAGATGAGAGTATGGGGTAGTGTGTTTTTTTCCTGTTTAGTTTCAGCTTGAAGGCTGATGCCCAAGATTCCATGGTGTTTCATGCTGTTCGTGATTTTGGATGTCATTTCGGATGGATTATTTTTGAAAGGGATATAGATTGTGATGTTGTTGGCAAAGATTAAGGGATTGAGGCCTTGTTTGGACAGGGACCTGGCTAGTGGGACCATCATTAGATTGAATAGTATTAGTGAGAGTATTGAACCTTGTGGGACTCCACATTCTGTTTTCCAAGGTAGAGAGACTAAAGAGTTAGAGTTTACTTGGTAGGATCTGGTGGTCAAGAACCCCCCATTGAACCATGTAAGTATCTTCCCTCCAATTCTTAACTTATCAAGGATTCTTTGTAGGATTTGGTGGATTTGTTGCACTTGACATGTCAAACTGGAACAAAAGTATGTTTTTGCCCATTGAGATTTCATGTTTGAATTTGGTCAGAAGTGTGATACTGCTTCAGTGCTTTGGTGAGGTCTGAAGCCTAATTGGGATTCATGTAGTATGGAGAATTTGTTGATACATTCTGTTAGTTGTTTGGCCATAATGCCTTCCATCATTTCAGTCATTAGTGGAATGGATGCAACTAGTCTGTAGTTTGAGATGTCATTAATGTTTTTCTTGGTGTCTTTTGGGATAGGTGTGAGCAGACTGTTTCGCTTGTCCATTGGGAATTGTCCTTTCTGGAACATAAAGCTTAGGTGGGATGCGAGTTCTTCAATGAAATTGGTAGGGGGTGCTTTGATGATGTAGTTGGGGCATGTATCTAGTGAGCAGTGAGCGGAGGAGAACTTCCTTATCGCTTGGGCTACTGTCTCAGTGGTAAGAATGTTATCCAGATCCTGTCCGCTGGTGTTTCATCTGGCGGTTGATCTAGTTCATCTATAAAAGTTGATCTGGTTCATCTATAAAAGTTTCAAGGTTGGTGTCTTCCTGAGGTATATTTTTTCATAAGGTAATAATCTTCTCTTCAAAATATTTGGCTAGGTCGTTTACTCGTTGTAGACCTTCATTCGTTGTTGCCACAGTTTTAATGTCTAGTAGGCTGTTTACAACTTTGTATAACTTACTCGTGTCCTTGTAGTTGGGTCCTATTTGTTTTAGGTAGAATTTTATTTTTGTTTGTCTTATTTTGCGTTTGTACATTTTTTTGTGTTTCCTTCCATGTGGTTAGTGTAGATTCATTTTTGTTTTTTCTCCATACTCATTCTTGTCTCCTGCAACGAGTTTTCAGTTCCTATAGTTCTTTGGTCGTTTCTGAGATGGGCGTCCTTGGTTTCCATTATCGCCGAAAATCAGAAACGACTGAGTCTAGGGACGACCATCTCTAAGGACGACCTAAATTTCAGGATTTGGGCGTACCCGACCGTATTATCGAAATGAAAGTTGGACATCCATCTTGTTTCGATAATATGGGTTTCCCCGCCCCTTCACCGGGACGTTTTGCGAGGACGTCCACAGCAAGTCTTGGGCATCCCTTTCGATTATGCCCCCTCTATGTCTAACATATGGCCTTTTTAATGGGTTGGGGATTTGATTACTTGTATGAATCCTAGAGTTGCCACATTACGAAGAAAACCAAATTAAAGGTCAGTGCTTGAATGTATGCGGGGAACCACTTAAGATATATCCAAAACCAGCAATTATCTCCTTGAATCTGTGGTCTGGTATTGGTTAAGCTGCACTTAAACATTGCACTGAACACCAAGCCCTGCTTCATCCACCCCGAGGCAGCAGTTGCAAAACATGCCGCATGTTGATGATTGGTTGATAAAGATAAGAGTTGTTTTTTATATTGAAGTATTGAAATAATTTAAAGTTTTTGATAAATATAAGCGTGTGTGGGCTATAAAAGACTTATGAGGCAGATAAGTTATGGGCTTGTATGCTCATATGAAGAGAGTCGCCACTGAGATCTGCCCTTGCTATCAAGATCATGTGTAATTGAAGATCAAGATTCAAGGAGAAAATTCCTGGGTCTGGATATACCTTACCAAGGAAAGCAGTGGTGATGGTATCTAGAGTTTTCAATATGTAGGTTACAGTCTCCCATGATTACTAACCTAGGGAAGCTCAGGGTTACTTTTGTTACCAGGTCCAGGAGTTCTTATACAGATATGTTGTTGCAATGTGCTCTATAGACCACAATCAGCCACATTGGTTCTTTATCTCCTAGCTGGATTAGGAGGCATTCTGACTCAGACAAGTGGGGATGGTGATTCTGCAGTTTGTGTCTCAGATGAGGACAAGCTACCCTTCCACCTAATATCTCTGGTGTGGTTGATTTTAGATGGTGAATCCTGTGAGGCATAATTTTTTTTTGTTACATTTGTACCCCGCGCTTTCCCACTCATAGCAGGTTCAATGCGGCTTATATATTATATACAGGTACTTATTTGTACCTGGGACAATGGAGGATTAAGTGACTTGCCCAGAGTCACAAGGAGCTGCCTGTGCCTGCAGTGGGAATTTGGTTAACAAGACTCCTCTACTGTCATCCAGCCAGGTCTGTTATTCCCAGGATATCTAGGTGGTATTCATTGATGATGACATGAATAATGGAAATGTTTAATTGACTAACCTGGCATTTACTAGGTACATGTTACCAAGTAGTGGTGGGGTGGGCAACCTGTAGCCTGCCATTGAATTTTGTGCAGCCTACGAGGCCATGCGAAGTATACAAAATACTGCTGCCTGCCTTGTATGCAGTGCTCACTTTGAGGTTTCCCCTCTCTTGTTATGCCAGGATCACCTTTAAAATATGTGTGACTCTTTACCAAATCATGCATGTAGGAGGGTGATAAACCATGTAACAACTAATTGATTTACCTTCACGTAATATAGTAAAAACATTTAGAGAATACCTCGTGCTCCATTATCCAAACTGCAAAGGTCTTACTTACAAAACAATCCTTGTTGCAGGCTTCACGTGTCAGAGCACCAAACTTCGAGATTCTCTACCCAAGCATTTAAGGTACTTAGAAGATCATCTGAGATTCTGTAATTACTAAAGGCTTTTCTATTAAATACATACCTTATCACAAGACAGTTTAACTAATGTTGCTGTTTCTCGTATATGTTTCAACATAACCGATACTCTTGCCTAGCTTCATGACAAACACACAATTATACCTAATATGTTAAAATGTTATAATTACCTGACTGTATTATATTTTTGATATTTTTTCTTGAATGTAAGCCACACTTAATCTGAACTTGTTCGAGATAATGTGGGATACAAATGTCATAATAATAATACAGAAACAAATCATTAATCAAAATTGTGATGATTTTAAATACTGTGTTTCACAAATATTTTCAGAATAACTACTCAAGTAGTTTGTTTCTATCACTTTTGGTTAAATAAGTAAAAAATTATCACACTAGGTTTATGGCGCTCTATGCATTTCAGGTTTTGACATTTCTATCCCTGCTAGGCTGCAACATTATGTAGTGACATGCATGTGGCCCTCTGTGTATAAAGGTTGCCCACCCCTGTGATAAGATAACTAAATAGTGGTAGGCAGGTAGTTGTGTCGATATAGTGAGGTACATGTTTTGCCTCCTCTTTGGTTTGTGTCATCTTGGTGGAAAGGTATAGTTTCTTCTTCCCCAAACTATTGAGAGGTATGATATTCTTTGGTTTATTGGGCTTAAGCACATTCATGTTCTCAGCAGTTTACTGGGTTATTACTTATTGTTTAAAGTAAATTAACAGTTTACAAATCTCTTTAGCTAGTATAACAGAAAACCAGTTTGCCTTCAGCAGCAATTAACAGTGGAGTGTTGCCAAGAGTTAGTCACTTTGAAGCACCTGCTTCCTGAAAGATGAGTATAGCAACAATACAATGGAAACTATGAAATCCTTTTGTGTAATGGCTCTATTCATAAAAGAAATTAGAAGCATATCATTAAAATCTGTTGTACTAGCACAGGGATCTAATCAAAGCTCATCATAATCCAATAGGCTATTAACTGCACTTACTCTCTTACCTACCTATATGTTCCATCTTTGCTTATACCCTACACTGTCAATTAAAAGGTTCTATTATGTATTGTGTTGATATTGTAAGTAGTATACTATAATCTATAATATCTTACTTCCAAGGATTGTCGTATGTGTTGACCAGGACCCCCAATGCTATTATTAGTTTCTCAAACTGACCTCAACACCTCCACCCCTGGTCTATCACCAACTGGTGAAACAGAACCTTAATATAAAGGATTCCAGGGATTCTGTGGGGTTATTCTTATCATAGGTCTTAATGCCCAATTGCTATAATTTGTACCATACCAAAAACTACTTGACTTTGCATTGGCTGGTTTGAATCAACACATACTGTTACATCTTCCATCAAAGTATCCTAACCACACTAACTGTTAGTTTATTCCATGTCCAAATACCCTCATTATTTTACTGCTTATGCTTAACCACATTATCCCCTCAGTCTCATGTATAGTGCACTTAGCTGAGTTCTTTGTTCTTCTCCAGCCGGCTGGTAACCGTTCTCCTATGTTTCCAACCCTGTCTCCTGTTCATGAGATCATGAGGTATGCGGTAATGCTTTCGCTAGTATGAGTGTATTCGGATTACTTCGTAACCCCGTTCCTTTCTTTCTCTTTACTTTTGATTTAAACTTTCTTTTCCGACAAGCACGTCTTGTTTCGCGATGTCAATCGCTGCTTCAGGAACTTTTTATTACTCTTATTTCATACTTTTAAATCCGATGCCCAATTATAGCAATTGGGCATTAAGACCTATGATAAGAATAACCCCACAGAATCCCTGGAATCCTTTATATTAAGGTTCTGTTTCACCAGTTGGTGATAGACCAGGGGTGGAGGTGTTGAGGTCAGTTTGACAAACTAATAATAGCATTGGGGGTCCTGGTCAACACATATGACAATCCTTGGAAGTAAGATATTATAGATTATAGTAGACCAAGGAACCCAAATAAAGGAAAAATAGAGAGGTATAGCGCTAAAGTAGTATACTATGCCATACTTTGTTTTGTCATTTGAATATTTCTACTGCTGTAATTGTCTATTGCTCAAGTTTGATTTATTCTTACTGTAGACGGCCTTGAATGAATTCCTTCAAAAAGGCGGTAAATAAATCCTAATAATAATAATTAATAAATTAGTATTCAACCTGAGTAAGATGTCATAATGATAAAGGACCATCAACTCTAGTGTGTTTTGATTCATTACCAGATATTCCACAAGTATAATCATAGGTCTGTTACATAAATGTTTAATGGAATTTGTTAAAATTTATAGTTAAACTCAGCGCATCATGTAGTCAATATTTAGCATTATTTCAAATTTCCAGCCAAAGTCCTTTCATTGGTCCATGCTTTCATAATCCACTGTATCAGGGGGTCTGAGTTAATAGAGGAATGTGAGAGCAATTCCATTTTGTACTCTCAGGGCTGATGCAAGAGTTTTACATGCCTTGTCAAACCTTCAGCCTTGTATCACCACATGTTCTTCCTTCCCCATATAAAATTAACTTTTCAAAATTACATTAATTTGATTAAATATGCTGCATAATCAGTTTAGTTATATGAAACTTCATGACCTTCAAAGCTATCACTTATTATGATGTATTACTGAAACCCTCCAAAACACGCTCACGATTTATCTAGCTGATCTGTTACACTATCCTGCTTATAATCGAAAGAGAAAAACGCCTATATTTCGACCCAAATCGGGGGATGGGCGTTTTTCTGGCAAAGGCGCCCAAATCGGTATAATCGAAAGCCAATTTTGGGCGTTTCCAACTGCACTCCGTCACGGAAACAAATAAAGTTGACGGGGGCGTGTCGGAGGCAGGACTGGGGCGTGGTTAGCAGCCGAGGAGAGATGGGCGTCTTTAGCTGATAATCGGAAAAAAAAGGGGTTTTTACCGTGATTTTGGGTCACTTTTTTGGACCCTTTTTTTTCACAAACAAGTCCCAAAAAAGTGCCCCAACTGACCAGATGACCACTGGAGGGAATCGAAGATGACCTCCCCGAACTCCCCCAGTGGTCACTAACCCCCTCCCACCAAAAAAACCCACTTTAAAAACTTTTTTTCCCAGCCTGTATGCCAGCCTCAAATTCCGTACCCACCTCCATGACAGCAGAATATGTTCGATCCTCTCACATCCTTTCCCTGGGTCAGATGTGGCTCTCAGATGCACTACAGGGTCACATCAGCATTGCATTGTGGTGGGTGTAGGGTATTGGGCTCCGTGATTTCATTAGCTTGTGTTACAGTCTCACGATGTTGGTAGTTGGTAGGTTCTTCTCCCATGGTGCTTTTCCCCCTGCCTACTGGGTCAGAGTGTGCCCTGTTGTGTTTCCGGTAGTCCATGAGGTAGTGGCCATTTTTGTAAGCAAGTTTTAGATCCCTTCCATGTGTTAGCCACGTTAGAGAACTTAGTTCTTACCTTAAATGTGGCTGAAAGAGGGCATTGTACAGTATTCTGCCAGCTCTGACCTGCTAATCTCACTACCAGGGAGACTCGTTGCCAGTGGTGGGGCAGAACCTCTGATCTGCAGTTAACTGGGAGTAAACGCGGTTATTCCAATAAAGGACGTTTTGGGAGAGATTAGTCTTCAGGTGTCAACTAGTGTGCCAATGTTATACAGCAGTAACAAGTCCTAGAGGCCTGCATGTATGCAGGTCCCTGGAGCACTTTTAGTGGGTACCGCAGTGCACTTCAGGCAGGTAGACCCAGGCCCATCCCCCTCCCACCTGTAACACTTGTGCTGGTAAATGGGAGGCCTCCAAAACCCACTGTACCCACATGTAGGTGCCCCCTTCACCCCTAAGAGCTATGGTAGTGTTGTATATTTGTGGGTAGTGGGTTTTGGGGGAGGGGGGTTGGGAGCTCAGCACCCGTGGTAAGGGAGCTATGCATGTGGGAGCTTTTTCTGAAGTCTACCGCACTGATCTCTAGGTTGCCCAGTTGGTGTCCTGGCATATCAGGGGGGGCCAGTGTACTACAAATCCTGGCCCCTCCCACGACCAAATGGCTCGGTTTTTGAGCTGGGCGTTTTTAGTTTCCATTATCGCTAAAAAAAACAAACGTCCATTTTTTCGAAAATATGGTTCAGCCCGCCCCTTCACGGACCCGTTCTCGGAGATAAACGCCCATGGAGATAGGCGTTTCCATTCGATTATGCCCCTCCACGTAACTCTCATAAATCAAACAGCAATAGCCTATGTGAATTTTTTGCACCAGGCCCTGCAACACCAGTATACTTCCTACTGGAAAAACAAAAGATGAATGGCTTCAGATCCCTCCACAAAACAGTTCACTATCAGAACATTGTATCCCAGTCACATACCACATGGATGTATCCTCACCAAATATAGAATCATGGACCACATATGACAACTAGAAATGTGCAGACAAAATCTGAATCTGAAAATCCAAGAAAAACACTCTACAGGCAATGCAACACCAGAAAAATAAAAACAAATGAACTTCTTTCTGTTTCAGTTTTCAAATGGCATTGCTTCCCCTCTTTTCCACTTTTGTCTTTAATTATTTTTTTGTTTCCTTCAGCTGCCTTCACTTTCTCTCCAGCTTCTGTCTCTGACATTGATCTGTACTGTTCATCTCATTTTTTTGTTCTTTTGTCTCCAGCTACTTTACCTAGATTTCACTCATTCTTCCCACACCATGAGGGGCATTTTCGAAAAAAACATCTAAGTTGGAATTTGGACGTTTTACAAAGTCGTCCAAATTTGGAGGTGGGGAGAAGGTAGTTTTTGAAAAAAGATGGATGTCTATCTTTCTTTTCGAAAATATCAAGGACGTCCTGTGATTTGGATGTCCTTTTTTTTTTTTTAGTCCATTTTCGAACAAAAAACGTCCAAATGCAAGACGTCCAAAACAAAGGAGGAGTGGCTTAATGGTTAGTGCAGCGGGCTTTGATCCTGGCACCAGGGGTTCAATTCCCAATGCTGCACCTTGAGACTCTGGGCAAATCAAATACAGAAAGGGCATTTTTGGATATGACATCTAAGTCTGAATTTGGACGTTTTTTTGTAAAATGTCCAAAATCAGAACAGGAAAGGTCATTTTCTACAAAAATAAGTCTCTTTCCTTTTGAAAGTGCTGTTTGGAAAAATGTTTTGTGATTTGGGGGAGTAAGGGGAGGTGATCCCCGAGTCCCTCCAGTGGTCATCTGGTCATTTGGGGCACCTCTTGTGTGGTGTAGAGGCGTAGCCTAGTAGTTAGTGCAGCAAACTTTGATCCTAGGGAAGTGGGTTCAATTCCCACAGCAGCTATTTGTAATAAAAACAGGTCTAGCTCAAAATATCTAAGTTTTAGTCTTGGACATCTTTGTTTTGTTCCATTATTCCTGAAAGATGTCCATGTCTTAGGAACGCCCAAGTCCCACCTTGAATACGCCCTTGGCATGCCCCCTTGAGATTTGGATGTCCTTCTGACGAATTTCAGAGAAAGATGTCCAAAAAGAGGTTTGGATGTTTCTGTGAGATGAACGTCCAAATGCTGACTTATGTCACTTTTTTGGACGTCTATCTCTTTTGAAAATAAGCCTGCATGTCACTTACCCCTCATGAAATTTGTAGCCCATTCTCTCAATTCCCTAATCATCATTTTTCTGTTCCCACCATTCTATGTGCTTGCTCTCCCAAGTTCCATACAATATCTGAATCTCCACAGTCTCCCCATCCCCGGGGATCCGCTATACCTCCTAATCCCTGAAATCCCGATCTTCCAAGTCTTCACTCAACCTTATCAGTTTCTACTCTCCTCCACTCCTCAATCCCAGAGTCCTCGCTCTCTCCACTGATCTAATCTCTGAGTGCCACACTTTCTTCACCAGCCCAATCTGAGTTCTCCCCCACCCTTCAACCAAACTGAGTCTTCAGTCTTTGAAAACATTCATGCAATGAACCTACAATTAAGAATTTTGGAACCAGCATCTGATGGTGAATCAGATAACGTCTGAGCATTTTGTATATGATAATCCTTTATCATTGTGAGTTGTACTCGCATTGAATGCTAATTAATGTCCTATTGGATTAGATTATTGGTCTGTGGTAGCATTTAGTGTTGTTCACTTGTTTAAATGGGTAATTGTTCTGATAAAAATTTATTGTGCAGAATATTTGAAAAATGTGGCAAATGATTTTATTTTGCAAAAGCACACTATGTACTTTTTCTGTGGCTCAACAATCTTTTTTTCCTCTTCCTTGAAGCTTTTTGACTAGGATTTAGGCTCCATATACAAACCAGATAATGGATATTTGTGTTTTCCATGATTAAATGAAGATTAATTAACCAATATTGTTTCTGTACCAGTGTGCTATTCTGAGTAGATGGTTGTTCTTTTCATGTAGTAGTTTCTTTGTAACTTTTCCTTCATAATATCCTATTTGCATTGATTTCAAATGAGCATAACATTTTCTTGCCTGTTGGGATGAATTTGACTGATTATTGCTTTATTTAAAAGCATGTTAATTGAAAGTAATTTGATTAGGGAGTGGTTGGGATAGAATGTTAACATGGTTACAAAAGGGTACTTTAGCTACTTGCTATTTTAAAGCATTTGGAATTGGTAAAATGTTTTGAAATGTAGATAAATTGGAGAGAAGGGACTGTAGGAGTATCAGTCATAAGAGATTTGCACTAGGTAATGCTGATAGTTCATTAAACCAGGGATCCAAAAACTATGGCAATTAGGAAATGCATGGCCTATAAATCTCATTTTTATGGTTCACCATCCTTATACTGCTCATACTACTACTAATCATTTCTATAGCGCTACTAGACGTACACAGCACTGTACGTATGATATGCAGGTACTTTCTCTGTCTCTAGAGGGCTCACATTCTCAATTTTTTTGTACCTGGGGCAATGGATGGTTAAGTGGATAGGAGGTAGTGTTCTATTGTGGATTAAAAACTGGTTAAGAGACCATAAAGACAACGCAAGATCTAACCATCTTTCGCAAACTACTGAAAATGGAAGTATTCAAAAAAAGCATACAACAAACAACCGTCCTAACTTCTAAACAACAACAACGAAGACTGAGACCGAAACGACATAACCACTGCCCTACACTATTACTTCACCATAATACCATCACCTGAGCAACTACATAAAGCCGACACCTACACAAGACCACAATGTATTCTTCTACTACACATATACGCACTTATTTGCAAAACACGTGTTAACAAGTACGCAAGTACACAATGCATTCTTCTACCATGTATGTACGCACTTGATTGCAAAATCATGTGCATATCTAAAGTCCGGAAATGGCAATAGCCATAACGGCAAATGTAAGCCACATTGAGCCTGCAAATAGGTGGGAAAATGTGGGATACAAATGCTACAAATAATAATAAAAAAACAGAGAGTATGGTTAAATGGTCAGTATTTTCAATGGAGAAGGGTAGTTAGTGGGGTTCCCCAGGGGTCTGTGCTGGGACTGCTGCTCTTTAACATATTTATAAATGACCTAGAGA
This sequence comes from Microcaecilia unicolor, assembly GCF_901765095.1. Classification (NCBI taxonomy): domain Eukaryota; kingdom Metazoa; phylum Chordata; class Amphibia; order Gymnophiona; family Siphonopidae; genus Microcaecilia; species Microcaecilia unicolor. The sequence continues at coordinate 297,269,773 of NC_044035.1, read as the reverse complement.
TGGGCGTAACTAGTGAGGTAATTAAATTTGCTGATGACACAAAGTTATTCAAAGTGGTTAAATCGTGGGAGGATTGTGAAAAATTACAAGAGGACCTTACGAGACTGGGAGACTGGGCATCTAAATGGCAGATGACGTTTAATGTGAGCAAGTGCAAAGTGATGCATGTGGGAAAGAGGAACCCGAATTATAGTTACGTCAAGCAAGGTTCCACGTTAGGAGTCACAGACCAAGAAAGGGATCTAGGTGTCGTTGTTGATGATACGTTGAAACCTTCTGCTCAGTGTGCTGCTGCGGCTAAGAAAGCAAATAGAATGTTAGGTACTATTAGGAAAGGAATGGAAAACAAAAATGAGGACGTTATAATGCCTTTGTATTGCTCCATGGTGCGACTGCACCTTGAATATTGTGTTCAATTCTGGTGACCGCATCTCAAAAAAGATATAGTGGAATTAGAAAAGGTGCAGAGAAGGGCGACAAAAATGATAAAGGGGATGGGACGACTTCCCTATGAGGAAAGGCTAAAGTGGCTAGGGCTCATCAGTTTGGGGAAATATGATAGAGGTCTATAAAATAATGAGTGGAGTTGAATGGGTAGATGTGAAGCGTCTGTTTATGCTTTCCAAAAATACTAGGACTAGGGGGCATGCAATGAAGCTACAAAGTAGTAAATTTAAAACAACTCTGAGAAAATCTTTCTTCACTCAACGTGTAATTAAACTCTGGAATTTGTTTCTGGAGAATGTGGTAAAGGCAGTTAGCTTAGCAGAGTTTTAAAAAGGTTTGGATGGCTTCCTAAAGGAAAAGTCCATACACCATTATTAAATTGGACTTGGGGAAAATCCACTATTTCTGGGATAAGCAGTATAAAATGTTTGGTACTTTTTTGGGATCTTGCCAGGTATTTGTGACCTGGATTGGCCACTGTTGGAAACAGGATGCTGGGCTTGATGAACCTTTGGTCTGTCCCAATATGGCAATACTTATGTACTTATGTAAGTGACTTGCCCAAGGTTACAAGGAGCTGCTGTGGGAATTAAAGCCAGGTTACCAGACTGAATCTGGCCCTTGGAGGAAGTTTTACTCTCTTCCCCCATCCCCCCACCAATACATGGCAGCAATAGAAGCAGAAAGGCTACTGGGATTCTCAGGCCCCACAAGCTAAAGCTATTCTATTTGCTGAGAAGACTGAATGTCTACTGAGGGAATTTGTGTGCTTAAAAGTTTGTAGTACTGTATAAACTTGGTAGATGAGGGAATTTGCATGTTTGTTTTTCCCCTTCTCCCAATTCAAATGTTGATATATAAGGTACTGTGAATTGGGGGGTTGGGGAGCCACCTGTGTACAACAGAAGTAAATTAGTGATATGGAGGGGCATTTATGGTATGATGTCTAAGTTCAACTTTGGACATTATGCTCACAGTTTCCAGAATCTGAATAGCGAATATAGTGATTTTCAAAACAGCAATATGTCTGTTTTGGTTTTTGTTTTTTTTTCAAAAATGGCCACTTGCTAGATGTTTTTGTGCTCGGTGTGTTTATCTTTTTGGTCCATTTTTGGAAAAGCAAATGTCCAAGTGAAAACGCACAAAATCAAGCCATTTCAATGTATGAGGGGGCCGGCATTCTTAGTAGACTGGCCACACAGACATCCTAGCAGAGCAGTGGAAACCCTAGGGGGCACTGAGGTGGACATTATCTAAAAGCTTCCAGGTATACATCTCACCTTTGCTCCCTTTTATGGTATGGAAAGCCCTCCAAACCCACCAAAAACCTACTTTTACCCAACTATACACCACTACAATAGCCCTTGTGGCTGCAGGTGTCACCTACATGTGAGTACAAGTTTTTGATGGGTTTTGGAGTGCCCACACTTTCCATCACAAGTGTTACAATTAGAGTGGATTATTGGCCTGGGTCCCCTTCACCACAGTGCATGGCTGCTGGGACTTGCTTGTTGCTCTAATTGGACTGGCTAGAACATTTTGAGGCTGTCATTGAGGCTGGTATGTACTGGTTCTTTCACATTTTGGGGGGGTGAGGGTGGTGTGAGGGGGTCAGTGACCACTGGGAGAGTAAGGGGGGGTCATTCCTTTATTTCTCTAGTGGTTATCTTGTCATTTAGGGCAGTTTTTGTTGTTTATTCATTCTAAAAACAGGTCTAGCTCAAAACGTCTTAATTTTAGTCCTGGACATTTTTGCTTTGTTCCATTATGGCTGAAAAATGTCCAAGTCTTAGGAATACCCAAATTCCACTCCTGACATGCCCCCTTTAGATTTGGAGGCACTGCAGATGAACAACATGGAAAACTTCTGGAAAATGGGTTTTGAAAATACTGAGTTGGATGTTTTGGCAAGAAAACTTAGTTGCTTTTATTATTCTATCAATTTTCAATACAGAATTGTATATTTCAGGATTATTGTTACTTATGTTGAATAGCTCATTTTAAATTTCAACCTAGTATTATATGATGTATTATAAGAATTGATAATTTTCAAAATGTGTACCATTCTACTGATGTTTGTAATGTAAGCCACATTGCACCTACGCTCTTCTTAGGCTAATGTGGGATAAATAAATAAAAATGTCCAAATGCTGCTTTAAGCCACTTTTTAGCTGTTTTTCTCTTTCAAAAATGAGTCTCCTAGTATTATAAAAAAATATGGAAAATTTTCCCAAATTAAAATTAAGAGCCTCTTTTATTAAACCATGGTTACGATTCCCACACGACAAATGCATAACACAACATAAGAACATAAGAGTAGCCATACTGGGTCAGACCAATGGTACATCTAGCCCAGTATCCTGCTTCTAGCAGTGGCCATTCCAGGTCACAAGTGCCTGGCAGAAACCCAATTAGTAGCACCATTCCATGCTACAAATCTCAGGGCAAGCAATGGCTTCCCTCATGTCCATCCCAATAACAGACTATAGACTTTTCCTCCAGGAACTTGTCCAAACATTTTTTTTTTTTAATCCAGATACGCTAAACTGCTGTTAACTCATACTCTGGCAATGAGTTCCAGAGCTTAACTATTTTTTGTTTGAAAAACATATTTCTTCCTATTTGTTTTAAAAGTATTTCCATGCAATTTCATTGCTTGTCCCATGGTCTTTGTACTTTTTGAATGAGTGAAAAATCAATTCACCTCCACCCATTCCACACCACTCAGGATTTTGTAGATCTCAATCATACCTTCCCCCCCCCCCCCCCACCCCCAAGCCTTTTCTTTTCCAAGCTGAGAAGTCCTAACCTCTTTAGTCTTTCCTCATATGGGAACAGTTCCAACCCCTCTATCATTTTGGTCCCTCTTCTTTGAGATACGGCAACCAGAATTGAACACAATACTCAAGGTGAGGTTGCACCATGGAGCAATACAGAGGCATTACAATAGTCTTGGTCTTATTTTGCATCCCTCTCCTCTTAATTCCTAGCATCCTGCTTGCTTTTTTGGCCACCACCACACACTGAGCAGAAGATTTCAGCATATTTTCTACAATGACACCTAGGTCTTTTTCTTGAGTGCTGATTCTTAAAGTGAACCCTAGCATCAGATAACAATGATTCAGATTATTCTTCCCAATGTGCATATCTTTGCATTTGTCTACATTAAATTACTTCTGCCATTTGGATGCCCAGTATTCCAGTTTTCTAAGGTCTTCCTGCAATTTTTCACAATCCACATGCATTTTGACAACTTTGAATAGTGTCATCTGCAAATATAATCACCTCATTCGTCATTCCGTTTTCCAGATCATTTATAAGTATGTTAAATATCACCAGTCCCAGTACAGATCCCTGTGGCAATTCACTATTTACCCTCCTCCACTGAAAAGCATGGCCATTTAACCTGATCTTTTGTTTTTTTTTTCCAATAACCAATTCTTAATCCACAGGACATTGCCTTCTATTGAATGCATTTGCCATGCTGGGAATCGCTAGCACTGTTTAGTAAAAGAGGTCTTAAAGAAGTAGTAGGTCAATTTAGATTATTGACACAATAAATAGAAATAGACCAAATGAACTAAATTTTGTAATAAATTAAAAACAAAAAGATAAGTCAGCTGTCCAGTCAGATGAGCCTCAACTAGTTTTTCATGATGAGTTCCATTAACATGAATATATTTGACTGCATATACGTTACTCCAAAACCATTCTCGTGTGCTTATAAAATTAGCAGTACTTATCTTGAGCACATTCTGAATGCCAGACACATCTAATCCTCTGACTTCAGATATCATCCACAGCTGTGGAGTCAGTTATATTCATGTTGTGATTTGAAGATGCTTTTTGGACACTTTTATTGAACTTCAGTGAAACGATTGAAAAATATGAGATGAATAGGTTTTGATACCTTCGTGTTGCAAACCTAGTCTCTTCTTTTATGAGCATATTTAAAAATGTTTTCAAAACTGTTCAGTCAATCCCCAAGAATGCATTGCTGTCACACCAAGTCATCCGCAATACAACAGCGAAGATGACTCAAGAATAAGCAGACGATGCTTCAGATGGTCTAAAGGTTTATTGTGGAACAAACGAGACTCAACACAGCTATGTTTTGGCTGACAGGGCCTGCATCAGGAGTCTCTTGGATTGTACTGAATTGTTCAGTTGAAATAATATCTGTAGTCAGTATGAAAAAGCAACAAATAGAGCACACCGTGCATCAAAACAGTCAAAGGCTCACACGAGCTTCTAAAATCCCAACAGTAGCTCGTTGTTTTTTGTCATTATATATCCCTATGGGTGTGTCTAGCATTTAGCATGCACTAAAAATGCTACTGTGCCTTTGCAAAAGACTCTCTATGTTTTGGGAATTCATGAACGCTGACTGATGAGTGAGGGCCAAGATATATCTATATATTCAAAACCTAATTTGATACCTTTACCTTTAAGTACAAGAATTGTTATAAGCAGTTAAATATCCTTGTTTGTAGGATACAGTGGGATAATATGTCATGCATTACAGGTAAAGCCCCTCTGTTTATATTTTAGAAGGATGTAATCAATACAAATTCAATTGATTACTTACAAGAAAAAGCTAATGGTCAGGGAAGGAGGGAAATGCTTCCCTACAGGCTGTTGTATTGATTGATTTAAACAAGAACAACATACTCTGGTTGAATTTGAAATGTTCCTTGTAAATATTTCTGAACTGTTTAAGTAATTTCCTTTTTAACTTGTATTTTTTCCATTGTTGAAAAGGGTCATACAGAGTTGTTGCCTTTTGTATCAGATAATTTGAATCCTGAAAATTTCTAAAGAGCAGTTATGAAGCATGCTGCATGCAAAACAGAAATCTGCATTAACTAGCAGTTCCTCTGTCTTCCATTTTCTCGCCTTAGAGGACTTTCAATTTGACCTTTACTTCCCCACCCTAAAGATTGTTCTGAGAATAGTGTTCCAATGAATGTATTATGAATGTCAATGGCTATTCATTAATTATGTTTAGTCTCAGAAAAAAGGATGGTCTTCCATAATTTTAATTTATAATTTCCCATTGAACATAAATATTGAAAATAAATTTAACATTGCATCAGATGAAAGTATGAATGCAGTGCTATTTAAAATCAGTCAACCCATCTCACATTGTTTCCCAATAGTCAGCTTATGATGGTCAACGTTTTTTAAGCCACTGACAGCCGTGGGCTGAATTAAGACCGTATGTTCAATGCCAGGCTATGTCCAGCCTCCGATATTGAATATCCAGGTGCATTCAGTCACCCAGATATTAACCTGGCACCAGTTGATGTTCAGAACAATCTGTAGTGTGGGGAAGTAAATTTCAACTTGAAATTCCTACAAGGTGAGACGATGGAAGACAAAGGAACTGCTAGTTAATGCAGCATGCTTCATAGCTGCTCCTTAGAATTGTTATAGATTCAAATGATCTTATACTAAAGGCAACACCAAACTCTGCATGACCCTTTTCAACCATGGAAAAATACAAGTTAAAAAGCCTTTGTGCTTATTTTCATTACTTTTTGTTTGCGGCTTGGATTGGTGTTGATACTGGGACTTCTCCCATTTTATGCTACTTTAAGAGACTGCTGGGGGAAGGACAGAGGCAGGGGTGGGGTGGGGTGGGGGGGTAATGCACTGTGGGAGAAGAAAATATTTTTGTACAAAAATTGTTAGAAGTGGTCTTGTTTTTTTTTAAAGGTTTTTGGTTCATCCAACTTCTTACTCCTGCATTGGGTACGCTATTGGGGGGGGGGGGGGGGGGGTTATTACTTTTTTTTTTGCCTTTGGTGGCGCTGCCTGTTTATGTACTACTTGTTTTGGGTGTTAACACTACTACTACTACTACTACTTATCATTTCTATAGCACTACAAGGCATATGCAGCAATGTACACCATACACAAAAAAGACAGTCCCTGCTCAAAGAGCTTACAATCTAGATAAGACAGGCAGACAGACAAAACATTTAAGGGTAAGGGAATAAAGAGGTGAGGATAAAAGGACAGGGCAAGTGAGCAGTGGTTAGGAGTCAAAAGCAGTGGTAAAGAGGTGGGCTTTAAGTTTGGACTTGAAAACAGCCAAACAGGGGGCTAGACGTACAGGCTCGGGAAGATTATTCCAAGCGTGAGGTGCAGCAAGATAAAAGGAACGGAGTCTGGAATTAGCAGTAGAGGAGAAGGGGACAGATAAGAGAGATTTATCAACAGAACGGAGTACCCGAGGGGGGCGTAGGAGAGACAAGAGTGGAGAGGTACTGGAGAGCGGCAGAGTGAATGCACTTATAGGTCAATAAGAGAAGTTTGAATTGAATGTGGAAACGGATAGGGAGCCAGTGAAGTGACTTAAGGAGAGGGCTAATGTGAGCATAGCGACTTTGGTGGAAAATGAGTTGCGCAGCAGACTTTTGGACTGATTGAAGAGGAGAGAGGTGGCTAAGAGGGAGGCTGGTGAGAAGCAGGTTAACAAAAACTTCTAAAATAGTAATAATTAAAAAAAAAAAAAAAAAGCTTTTGTGCTGTCCTAACGTTATCCCCTTACTTAACTGGTTAGCAGACTGAATATCACTGCTAAGAGGTTAAGTGCTAGCTCTGTCCTTTGAGTGCCCCAGGACTAACCAGACAGTGTTGTGGTGCTCATAGGCAATATTCACCAGCACTTCCAGGACTGTTCTAAGATAAGCAGGATTAGAGTGCATAAGTACAATGAAGTAAAAGCAGAAAAAATTCATCTTGAACCCTATGACATAGCTTTCTGATCATCTTCTGTCTGATCTTCAATTTACTTTGATAATCTAGGGGAAAACAAGTGGCAATAAAATTGATCATCTATTTTGTCCCTCCAATCTCTTCCCCATTATAACCTAATTAGTGACCAGTAGGTGGTGCCTCACCATAGGCTAAGTAACCTTAAATTAAACCCAACCAACACCTTACACTTCCCCCTTAAGATTTTGTTTACTTTACTATAGATATGTGTTAAATTCACTACCACAATGAACATAGGAAGGAAAATTAAAAATGCATTTTTTGTGGGAAAACGGTGTTTTGCATGCTGCAATATGCTTTTACAGAACTGCCCTCTCAATATGTAGGTTAACTTATGCACATTCAGTCTGTGTCCACATAAGTTTACATGGATTGAGCAGTGGTATTTCTGGAGGTGGGGTTTAGGATCAGGTTAATATTTACAAACATACAGGTCAATATTCAGCTGGTGACAGCATTTCTTCTGGACATTGGCACTGAATGTCCACCTCTTTGGGTACAGCTAATATTCAGTGCTATAACCACACAAATAACTGGGAAAAGTTAGGTCTGCCTTTTGTGCCCATGCTTCACATGCCCAGTTAGCAATGATGACAGTGGCACAGAATTTTGACAGTGCTTGCATGACTCCTGGCTCCTCCCTAACTCTGCCCTGACACTAACCAGCAAGTGCTGTGGCAGTCACACAGGATATACTATTACACAGTGATGTAAAGTTCTACTGAAAATCTGGAGACAGCTTATCCACAACAATTTAACCAGGCAGGAGTAGAGCAGCAGTGGGCAAAACTGAAAGGAGCTATTTTAAAGGTGACAAGTCTTAGCTGAAAAGGTAAGGGAGAGAAGGCTAGTCTTCTCTGGCTCCTCCTACATCTCAATGAGTTGATTTTGTGCATTTTTTTTTACTTAGATGCTTTTTTTTTTTTTTCAAAAATGGTTCAAAAAGATAGATGTACTGAGTATAGCAACATCTAGCAAATGGCCATTTTCAAAAAACAAATAGACTTTTTCAGGTTTGAAAATAGCCTTGGTCGCTACTGGATTTTTGAATGTTTTCCGCAAAATGTCCAAAATCGGATTTAGACGTCATATCGAAAATGCCCCTCCACATTTTTTTTGAGATGCGGTGACCAGAATTGCATACAGCATTTGAGGTGCAGCCGCACCATGGAGCAATACAAAGGCATATAGCATTCCCATTTTTGTTTTCCGTTCCTTTCCTAATAATTTCTAACATTCTATTTGCTTTCTTAGCTGTCGCTACACACTGAGCAGAGGGTTTCAGTGTATCATCAATGATAACACCTACAGTAGATCCTTTTCCTGGGCAGTGACTCATCTGCCATTTGTATACCCATTCTCCCAATCTCATAAAGTCCTCTTGCAATTGTTCACAATCCTCTTGTGATTTAACAACTTTGAATAACCTTGTGTCATCAGCAAATTTAATTACCTCACTAGTCATTCCCATCTCTAGATCATTTATAAATATGTTAAAAAGCAGTATTGCCAGCACAGACCCCTGGGGAACTCCACTATCTACACTTCTCCATTGAGAAAACTGACCATTTAACCCTACTCACTGTTTTATATCTTTTAACCAGTTCCTAATCCACAAATGGACATTACCTCCTATCCCATGACTTTTTAATTTCCTCAGGAGTCTTTCATGAGGTACTTTATCTAATACTAATCAATAAACACGTTTGAACCTAATATACTCTGTAATGGAATTCCCAAACCCTCCCACTAATTTCAAAATGAAAATAGTGAATAAGTACTAGCAGACGTTAGACTATTCTCTTCTTATAATAATTTAGTTTGATTAAGGGTGTTTTCCAAGATTTTGTTACTATGTAATGGACTTCCCATCTGTCCCTTGCTATTTGGAATTGAGGTTTTTTTGAACCACCCAGGTTTTCTCCCTGAAGTGGAGTTTTTCCGGGTGTTTCTTTTTTCCTATCCATTATTAATAAGAACCAATGATATTACCTTGTTCCCTTTGAAGAGTAGTGGACTTGGTGGTGCCTTTTGATACTTTCCCTACTGGGAAGTTTGAAGTTCTGGTTATAAGTACTTATTCACTATTTTCATTTTGAAATTAGTGGGAGGGTTTGAGAACTCCATTACAGAGTATATTAGGTTCAAACTTGTTTCTTGATTTAGTATTTGATATAAGTAGTTTGAATTCCCCTCTTTGTGGTACTGTACTTTATTTAATGCCTTTTGAAAATCCAGATGCACAGTATCAACTTGTTCCCCTTTAACCACATGTTTATTCACTCCTTCAAAGAAATGTAGTAGATTGGTGAGGTAAGATTTCCCTTCACTAAATCCATGTTGGTTTTGTCTTAATCCATGCTTATGTATATGCTCTGTAATTTTGTTCTTTATATTAGTCTTTACCATTTTGCCCTCCACTGATGTCAAGCTCTCTGATCTATAATTTCCTGGATCACATCTGGAACCCTTTTTAAAAATTAGTGTTACACTGGACACCCTTCAATCTTCTGGTACCATGCTGAATTTTAAAGATAAATTACATATTGCTAACAATAGTTCTGCAAATTCATTTTTTCAAGTCTGTCAGTATTCTGGGATGTATACCACCCAGTACAGGCAATTTGCTGCTCTTCAATGTGCCAAATTGCCCCATCTTCCTGGTTTACAGAGATTTGTTTCAGTTTCTCTGACTCATCAGCATTGAACACCATTTCTGGCACCTGTATCTCTCTTATATCTTACTACTAGTACTACTTAACATTTCTAGAGCGCTACTAGGGTTACACAGCGCTGTACAAATTAACAAAGAAGGACGGTTCCTGCTCAAAGGAGCTTACAATCTAATGGACGAAATGTCAAGTTGGGGCAGTCTTCCTCGATGAAGATCGAAGCAAGGAATTCATTTAATCTCTTAGCTATGACCTTGTCTTCCCTGAGTGTCCCTTTTACCCCTCAGTCATTTAGCAGTCTAACTGATTCTTATACCAGCTTCTTGCTTCTAATATATCTAAAAAAGTTGATACTAAGGGGCTCATTTTCAAAATATTTAGACTTACAAAGTTCAATAGGTTACTATGGAATTTTGTAAGTCTAAGTGTTTTGAAAATGCGCCTCCACGTGTTTTTGCCTCCAACACAATCTTCCTTCCTTATCAGCATTTTACATTTGACTTGCCATTCCTTATGCTATTTTCAGTCAGATACTGTAATTCTTCCATTTTCTGAAGGATTTTCATTTAGCTCTAATAGCTTCTTTCATCTCACTTTTTCAAGATGCCAGCTGTCTTTTGGCCTTCCTTCCTCCTTTTTTTTAATACATGGACTATATCTGGTCTGGGCTTCCAGGATTGTATTTTTGAATAGCATCCATGCCTGATGTAAATTGTTGACCTTTGCAGCTGCTCTTATAAGGTTTTTTTTTTAAACAATTCTCCTGATTTTATCATATTCTCCTTTTTTAAAGTTAATTGCAAATGTATTGGATTTCCTGTGTGTACTTACTCCAGAAATTATATCAAATGTTATGATCACTGTTATCAAGTAGCCCCAGAACCATGACCTCCTGCACCAGATCATGCTCTCCACTAAGGACTAGGTCTTGGTGGTTCCTGAATCAGCTGCATCATAAAGCAGACCTTGAGCTTCTCAAGGAATTTTACCTCCCTAGCATGCCCTGATTTTACATTGACCCAGTCAACAACACAAATCTTCAGGGAAGGCAACCCAATCCACACTGTCTCCACCAACAGTCTCAAAATGGCCATGGCATGGTTTCAGTCCCAGTAGTATGTAAAGGCGATCATCATTGACTCCTTCCATTTTATAAAGAGCCAATCAGAGAAAACACCCTGAATGTCACCAATCAAAATATCACTTTCCACGCTATTGCTACATTCAATCCATTAGGAGAAACAGACTTTATAAATTCATTTTTGTTCAATTTGCCATAAATATTGTTGCATGTCGTCCCCCCCCCCCCCCCCCCCATATGTAAGGAGGGCATCAGCTGCTCCAAAACAGTGCATCAAAAAGTATCAAAAGTGTGTTCCAAACAATGTGCTGCTAAGGGCTCTGTCAATTTTCCCACTGATGGTCCCAAAAAACAACAAGGCAAACGATCTGCAAAATCCAATATGGGAAAGAAAGCCAGCAGATCAATGTCACAACAAAAAGATTTTATTGAAGATACCGTGTATGAACAAATCGCCCGACACAGGCCGTGTTTCGCCCACCTAGGGCTGCGTCAGGGGCTACAATGAACAAATATATAATAATTATCATAGATCATAATAAATAAAATATAACACACATACGAACATAATATATCAAATATATGAATTGACAAAAAACAATTAATAAAATATGGAATATTACTAGGTATACATAGAGAGTATACTAAAATAATTACATGAATAAACATATCGATACGCACTGTCCAATATAAATAATATATATATATATACATGTACATAAAAGAGCATATATAAGAAAATATATATATAAAAGAAGTATATATAATGCAACAATTGTATGACAGTGCATATAAACATATATATAAAAGCATAATAAAATCTGACATCATGTAACAGCAAATCAAGGGCACTGGTATAGGTTATGAACTTCAATACAAATATGTATAAAAAATGTATAAATGAGATAATAAAAGGCACATACCTAATTTGAAACCTTCGTAAAGGGGCAAATATGGTGCATAAAAGTCAAGAAAAAACCAGCTAAAACAGGAATACCTATAATCATGAATCAAAAAGAATTAATAAAAAGCAAAAAATAAAATTAGAGCGGATCAAGACTAATGATATGACATTAGTTTAGGTATCATAGGGGGTATTGACACTACATTGTGTATTGACATGACTAGTGCAATGTGTTTATAAAAAATACTATATACAAAACGTCTTGCAATCAAAACAACATCATGGCACAGCAATGTCACATATATAAACACTAAGTGCAATGTAATAATAAAATATCTAAAATGTTACAAGTGCCGTGTTATAAAATGATGCACTTATTGTTATGTATGACAAACAATTATCAGTGCCCTTAAAGGCTGACAGAAACGCAATGAAATATTAATACAGCATCAGAGGAGAATTAAACCACCACATTGCTAGTAAACTTCCTGGAATTCATTGCCGGAAAATGTGGTGAAGGCGGTTAGCTTAGCAGAGTTTAAAAAGGGGTTGGACGGTTTCCTAAAGGACAAGTCCATAAACCGCTACTAAACGGACTTGGAAAAATCCAAAATTCCAGGAATAACATGTATAGAATGTTTGTACGTTTGGGAAGCTTGCCAGGTGCCCTTGGCCTGGATTGGCCGCTGTCGTGGACAAGATGCTGGGCTCGATGGACCCTTGATCTTTTCCCAGTATGGCATTACTTATGTACTTAACAATCTCCAAGACCAAATGACAAATTTCCTAGTTCCTGTAAATCTAGCATGGAGATAGAGGACTGTGTAATACATTGCTACTGGTTACCATTGCTGGAACAGTCTTCATCTATCCTATCTGGTTCTTCTTCTCCAGTATTGGTAAATCAATTGTGCACACCCAGCTTTGTTGCCCTCTTCACTTACATCTGTAACGCACCAATTTTTGTGTCCTGCAGCCTTGTAGAGCATGGGTGTCCCCACAGTTCCAGGAATTTCCCCCTTCTTCATCAAGGATTTCTTATACAGATATTGCTTTGAGCAAATGACATACACTTTCTTCCCTTCTTGATTTCTGCCTGGGTAATATTATCAGCACTGCCAAAGAAGAACTCACCAACTTCTGTGAAGCAGACCATTTTAATGGGTCATTTCTCAGTCATTGGCTATATCAGACACCACGTTTGCATAATTGCTCTCCAAGCTAGTACCAGACTTTCAAGATCAAACCAAATGCTTTAAAACAATTATAAAATTAGTGATATGTTCTTCAACCCTTGTTTTCTTTGCTCAAAATCATAGTGGTAAGCTATTATATTTTCCTTAGTTCATTATAGACTTCTAATATCACCAAGATTTTTATTAGCAATATCTGATCAAAAGTGTTGGGAACTAGCAGGTGGACCATTACCTTCAATTGTTCTCTTTCTCATAGACACTTTTAAACTGGCTCATTGATGTTTGGGTTTTGTGATGTTTGGAGCCATGAGTTATTGAATGAATGTGAGCTTTATGTTATAAAGAACATTGAGCTTTGTCTAAAGGAAGAACAATTTAAACTCTTCAGTAAAAAGCTCTCAATCTTTACTCTGGCCAACTCCATTCTTGTCACTATTTCTGTATTCCACAGAATTACTGTAGACCACCACTGAGTCAAAGGAAGAGGTTGAAGATGACATAACTTCAACAGATTTGGCTTTTTGTTCCCCATATGAATGTTTAGCAGCATCAACCAACACAAGAATACACAGCATCCTCTTCCACCCTCCCCTTACCCAGTTATGTCATATATTGCTTTGATTCATCTATGCTCCTTAAAGAGTTCACCACAATCAAATGGGCCTTACATTCCTTAAGGTAAATTATCAAAACTTGGGGCTTTGGTGCAAACTCCATGAGTAATTTTACCTGCTGAGTTTCCATCAATAGTCAAAAAACCTTATTCTGGTCATTTTTCTTTGATTATTGTCAAAGGAAATATTATGCACAGATTTGTACTTGCTTTTCTGAATGACATTTTTCAGCACAAATCTACATGTGTAGTTTAATGCCTCACCCTCTCTGCACTCCTGGGGCCAGCCTCTGCAATCTGGGGGTAACAAAATATATGCATTGCTAAGAAAGCTGTATACTTGTCTTGACAGAGAAGGTGCACAATAATCCAAGTTAACATTTCCAAGGAAATGGCTATAATTAAGGCCCTTCTTCTTGGCCATCCTATTCTACATTTTCTTTATGGTCTTGCTATGGCCCCAAAGCTACTGCGAATTCCACGCAGACCCAAGTAAGTTAGTTATAAAATAGTATTTTAATTTTTTTTATAACTGATTAACAGCAATTATCACTATTTAATGTTTATCTTGTTTTCTTCCTTTCAATCTGCTGATTCCTAGTGAATGAAATCAAAATGGGTTCTGAGAAAGCGCTGTTAGGCCAATAATACATATAAGATTTTTTTTCCAAAAGTTTTCAGCTGTCTGCTTTACTTCAACTTTTGCATTTCCAGACCAGCTTTTCTGAATTCAGCTCCTTGGTTTTAACCTTTTAGCTTATCAGCATTGCTTTATTCAATTTATGTTAGTAATGATACCTAAGATCAATTATACCTTTTCTGTGTTATTTCCAAGGTCTGATACCCCGTCACAGCTCTGCCTGAGGGACAACTTGTCTACTTGAATCCTAAACGATTTCAACCTCTAATTCAATTGTATTTTTGCCACTGCTCATCCAATGAGCATAATTCTTTTATGGGTAAGGAGCCTCTTTAGAAATAATTCAATAGCACATATTAAAATATAGGTCACTGCAGGAGCTGCCAAGTGTCTCATTTGTCATAACTTGGAAGACTGACAAGCCCTGACTCCTCATGGGTGCTGTTGATTCTTCTTCCACCGCTTGCAGGCTTAATTTTAAAACAATCAGTTCACAACAACAATTTACTTACCACTGTCTAAACCATTTAAAGTTAGCTGAGAAACTAATATTATAATTTCTACTGTGTTTGGGTGAAAACCATTGTGAAAGCACAAATGGAAGCTACAACCTCTGGACTCTGAGGGAAAATCTAGCATATGGCTATAGGGAACCGAAGGAGCTAGATCATACAGAGAAAACTTTATTAAAGAATCGCTATTAGCCTAATCATCGACTTATCTGTTTCTTGCCTCTATTGTTCTATTATATAAAACTATCCTTTGGCCTTATTTCTTTCTTTTTGCAACTGTGTTGAGATATTTCCTTGATATGGGTTCTAAGGTTCTAGTGGGCAGACCAAGATACCTTTTTTTCACTATCCAAGGCATCATATATTAAATGCTAGATAAGATTTACATAGGATGATAAACAAGGCATGGGTGGATGATATCCTCAAAAGTAACCTAAGGATCATTTTTAACATCAAGTTCACCAAAGGACATGGATAAGGCTATGCTTGGGAAAATGGTCACAGCTGCAGAGTTAATAGACCAATTTGGGCTTATATATACCAAAAAGAATGCAGGAACTCAGCTACCAAACATACAATTGAAGAGGAAATGCTATACGAGATCAAATGACAAAAATACTGGGAATAAAGTTTAAAATCCAGCTTTAAACTGCAATATTGCTTTACCCATCCCACATAGCTAAATAAAGTTAAGCACAATTTTTTTTTAAGTCAAATCATTCTAAATAGTTTGGTGTATTGATACTGATGAATTCATAACTGGAGTTATGAGAGCAGGCATGACATGGACAAGGTTTCTTGTTGGAAAACATTTGGAGCTTTGAAACTAAGGCAGCAATTTGGCCACACTGAGGTCAATATTCAGTCATTCAGATGCTTAGATAACATGGCTGAAAGTCCACATATAGGGCAAGATTATATTTATGGCACCTGAAAAATCAGCACTTAAAAAATTTCTGCTTAGCAAGTTGTGTGTACAAATTCTAATTAATACCAATTAGTGCTGATAATTGGTTGTTAACATCCAATTATCAGCACTGATTAGCTTGTTAACCATTTAGGTTATGTGCATTGCTATGGAATACACTTTGATTTCCATGCAGAAATCTCAGCAGGATACATAGAATCTGGGGGACAAGGTGAAACATCCAAATTAGTCATTTCAAGAGATATCTTCAAAGTTGTGCAGCCCGCTTAGCCATCTATTTTGTAAGTTTATCAGTTATAGTAAGTCAGGTGTCTAAGTGGTGCAACTTCTAGAACTCCTTAAATCCTGCCTTCTTTGTGGATAGATAATTTTGGACATATAGGAGTATATTCAATAAATGGTGTTTAAAGATAGACCATGAAATAAGGGCACCTTCATTAGACCCTACCTGTCCTTCCAACTATTGCCCCATCTCCCTCCTCCCTTTCCTATCCAAGATACTTGAATATGCTGTTCACTGCCATTGTCTTGACTTTCTATCATCTCAAGCTATTCTTGATCCACTTCAATCTGGCTTTCACTCTCTTCATTCAACTGAAACAGCACTTGCTAAACTTGCCAATGACCTTTTCCTGGCCGGATCCAAAGGTCTCTATTCTACCCTTATCCTTCTCGATCTATCTGCTGCTTTTAACACTGTTGATCACCGCCTACTCCTTGATATGCTGTCCTCACTTGGATTTCAGGGCTCTGTTCTTTCCTGGTTTTCTTCTTATCTCTCCCATTGTACTTTTAGTGTATTATCTGGTGGATCCTCCTTCACTTCTATCTCACTATCAGTTGGTGTACCTCAGGGATCTGTCCTGGGACCTCTTCTTTTCTCCATTTATACTTCTTCCCTTGGTACTCTGATCTCATTCCATGGTTTTATCACCTTTATGCTAATGATTCCCAGATCTACCTCACCACACCAGAAGTTTCAGCAGGAATCCAGGCCACAGTATCAGCCTGCCTGTCTGACATTGCTGCCTGGATGTCTCACCACCATCTGAAACTAAACATGACCAAGACTGAGCTTCTTATTTTTCCTCCTAAACCAACCTCTCCTCTTCTCCCATTCTCTATCTCTGTGGATAACACTCTCATCCTCCCTGTGTCATCAGCTCGTAACCTTGGGGCCATCTTTGACTCCTCTCTCTCCTTCTCTGCACATATTCAACAGCTTCTAAAACCTATCATTTCTTTCTCCATAATATCACCAAAATTCATCTTTTCCTTACTGAGTACACTACCGGAACCCTTATCCACACGCCACCTCTCGCTTAGACTATTGCAACTTGCTTCATACAGGTCTCCCACTAAGCTATCTCTATCCCCTTCATTCTGTTCAAAACTCTGCTGCATGACTTATATAGTGGAGGAGTGGCCTAGTGGTTAGGGTGGTGGACTTTGGTCCTGAGGAACTGAGTTTGATTCCCACTTCAGGCAGCTCCTTGTGACTCTGGGCAAGTCACTTAACCCTCCATTGCCCCATGTAAGCCATGAGTGGGAAAGTGCAGGGTACAAATGTAACAAAAATAAAAAAAAATATTCTGCCAGTGTCACTATGCTCATATTAGCCCTCTCCTCAAGTCACTTCATTGACTCCTTATCCATTTCTGCATATAGTTCAAACTCCTCTTACTGACTTACAAGTGCAGTCATTCTGCAGCTCCTCAGTACCTCTCCACTCTTATCTCTCCCTACACTCCTCCAGGCACTCCATTCACTGGGTAAATCTCTCTTATCTGCACCCTTCTCTTCCACTGCTAACTCCAGACTCTGTTCCTTTTATCTTGCTGCACCATATGCCTGGAATAGACTTCCTGAGCTGGTAGGTCAAGCTCCATCTCTGACCATCTTCAAATCTAGGCTAAAAGCCCAACTTTTTGATGCTGCTTTTAACTCCTAACCCTTACTCACTTGTTCAGTACCCATGTTTTATCATTCCCACCTTATTAATTCCCTTGTCCCTTATTTGTCCTGTTTGTCTGTCCTAATTAGATTGCAAGCTCTCTCAAGCAGGGACTTTGTCTTCATGTCCAGTGTAGAGTGCTGTGTACGTCTAGTAGGACTATAGAAATGATAAGTAGTAGTAGTAGTAGAAGAAGCATGAATTCTATAGCATCAGTTCTACATGGAATTGCCATTATAGAATACAAGCTTAAGTCCATATTCTTGTGTCTACCTTTAGTTGTGAGTATTTATGCCTGCCAAATGCTGTTGTAAATGCTCACATCTATGTACTGGGATTTAATGCATAAATGCAAGTATTCTATAAAACTGTGCCTAAATGAGAGGGGTAGGGAGGGGGCAGGGCTTGCCTACAACGGGTGAGCCTACTTGGAAGGTTGAGAGGGGGGGGGGGACTTTGGAGGGATTTTCAAACATTTCAAAACTCAAGTGTGTGTAGTCTGTTATCTGCACTTGAACTGTACACTATGTTGTACCTTTCTTCCTTGTTGCTTGATGTTTTTGTCTACTTGCACTTTTTGGTTCAATAAATTGACTTTTGAAAAATTAAACAAATAAGCAAATAAACCAGTGCCTAAATGATGGGCATGCCCCTGACCTGCCCATGCCTTTCTCAAGGTCATGCATCATAAGGAGATGTGTGCTATGGAAATTAAGTGTGGTTTATAGAATAGGGTATAGATCAGTTGCACACACACAGAGGACCCTATTCTATAATCACATGCCCAAGTGCGCTCCTATCTTGGGCACCATTTATTGAATTATGGGGACAGCTTCTATCTCCAACATTATCCATTCAACCCCCTCCCCATTAAACAGCACAGTAGAACAATCATTTAACAGAGATATGAAAAATATCAGCAGAGTACAAATGATACAAAACAGGCACAAATTGATCCATAGAACATTGACATTAGCCTCAGGGTTCTATATAGTGCTCTTAGAGAGCCACGCCGAAATCTTCGCAGACTCTATAACAATGCATATAACTTAACAAGCTTGAAAAGCTAATGAGCACTAATAACAGCACTTAACAAGCAATTGGCACCGATTAGAATTTAGGCGCACAAGTCGCTAAGCATATTCTATAATGATGTGCACTGAACTAGCAAGTGCAGGCAAAAGGGGCATGGTTATGGGCAGGGAAACAGGCATTTTGAGGGCATTCTGAAATTTAAACTCCTAGTTATAGAATATGGCCAGTGTACATAAAATCTACGCACAGGGATTTATGCCAAGGTTTCATTGGTGTAAATGGATGTGCATAGATTTAGATGCTGAAATATGAACTATGTGTATTCTATTATAGAATGTGCTTAATTGGCAGAGAAGGCAGAGACAGAAAGAATGAATGAAAGAAAGATTCATAGCTATAGAGAATTAGTTTCTATCAAAGGGGGGGGGGGAGTAAAACCCCCTTGGTAAAAAACCATAGGCCATTGGACAGATCTGAAACACTCTCTCCAAGCATGCCTGGTTTTTCAGAGTTCCTTTGTCTGCAGCGGGGTTTTATAGGCTGTTGTGAGCATCCACCTCTCCTCTATCCCCGACCAATCATAGGTGCTGCATATGTGTTGGAAGCTTGTAATTTGTCCTTGCCATAGTAAATGATGGCAGATAAAGACCTGAACGGTCCATCCAGACTGCCCAAGAAGATAAACTCATTTTACATATTATGTGATATTTTATATGTATATCTGAATTTGATTTGTCCTTGCCATTCTCAGGGCACAGTCCCTTGAAGTCTGCCCAGCACTGTTCTTGTACTAAACGTTCTGAAGCTAAGGTTGATGCTCCTTCAATTTACACTCCAGCCCATCCATATCTATTCAGTTACGATCAGGGCGTAGACCGTAGAAGTCTGCCCAGCACTGGTTTTGCTTCCCAATTACTGACATTGCCACCCAATGTCTGCTAAGATTCCATAGATCCATTCCTTCTAAACAGGATTCCATAGATCCATTCCTTCTTTGTGTTTATCCCACGCATGTTTGGATTCCATTACCATTTTCATCTCCATCACCTCCTGCGGGAGGGCATTCCGCATATCTACCACCTTTTCCATGAAAAAATACTTCCTGACATTACTCCTGAGTCTGTCTCCTTCAACCTCAATTCATGTCCTCTAGTTCTACTGCCTTCCTGTCTCCAGAAAAGGTTTGTTTTCGGATTAATACCTTTCACATATTTGAACAACTGTATCATGTCACCTCTGTTTCTTCTTTCCTCTAAGGTATACATGTTCAGGTCGGCAAGTCTCTCCTCATACAGTTTGCAACGCAAATCCCATACCATTTTTGTAGCTTTTTTTTGCACCGCTTCCAGTCTTTTTACATCTTTAGAAAGATGTGACCTCCAAAACTGAACACAATACTCCAAGTGGGGCCTCACTAACGACTTGTAGAGGGCCATCAATACATCTTTTCTTCTGCCGGTTATACCCCTCTCTTTGCAGCCTAGCATCCTTCCGGCCACAGTCATCACCTTGTCACATTCTTTCTTCACCTTCATATCCTCTGACACCAACACCCCAAGGTCTCTCTCTTGCGTCGAGCTTACTGATCTCTCCCCTCCTATCTGGTATCTCTCTTTTGGGTTTCTGCACCCCAAGTGCATCACTCTGCACTTCTTGGCATTAGATTTTAACTCTACACAGAAACCTTGAAATAAATCATGAAAAATATAAAAGTTAAAAAAAAAAAAATTGTCATGTTCCCTGACCGTTCAAGATATGGGCATCTGAGGATGGGGCGGCCATCTTGGATTTGGGTATCTCCAGGATAGGGCGGCCATCTTAGAGGTGGGCATCTTAAGTTGTGGCAGTCATCTTGGAGTTGGGCAGTTTCAGGAAGGAAAGCCATATTTGGGCGTAAGAGCATCTCTGGTGGGGGCAGCCATCTTGTTGACAGCTGCACATGTTTGGGCCTAATTCCTGTTCTATTTAAAGCCTGACTACCAGTCCTTCCACGCTTCAGCTTCTACTCAGTTCCTTGGGTAGTTGCAGTGCTTCTGGATACCTTCACGTCTGCTTCTTGGTCTTGATCTCTGCCTGATCCTGGATTCGCTATTGTTTGCTGCCTGGTACTGACCTTTGCCCGTTCCTGACTCTTCTTTTGCCTGCTGCCTGGTCTTGACCTCTGCCTGATTCTGGATTCGCTATTGTTTGCTGCCTGGTCTTGACCTCTGCCTGATTCTGGATTCGCTATTGTTTGCTGCCTGGTCTTGACCTCTGCCTGATCCGGGATTCGCTATTGTCTGCTGCCTGGTACTGACCTCTGCCTGTTCCTGTCTCCTCTGCTGTCTGCTTCTGGTCCTTGTTTCTCCCATGGCTAGGCCAGGCCCCTTGGACTTTGTTCTGGACTCATTTCTTCCTGCTGCTGGCTTCCTGCACCTGTGGGCTCAACCCCTGGGGAACGGAGGGTGACACAGGGAGAACTCGGGGTTGGCCGACAGCTCGGGAAGGAACCTTCCTCCATCGAGCACAAGGGCTCACGTTCCCTCTCAGTGGGCCTGACAAAAATAATAATAAATTATGTGAATAGTGCTCAGTTTTTTGGTGTGTTACACAGACTGGAGTCTTAATGTCTATAATACTCCCAGTCCACCATCACAGCAAATAGTCCAACCCTACCTCCACTGGCAAAATGCAACTTTCAAATCTCAAAGCATGAAAATTCTCAAAAGCCATACAATGTCAGTCAAGTTCTATGTTACTTATCTTAAACGGAGTAGGTTGTGTATGTTGTATTCATCATGATGTCCACAATGGTGATTACCAGCTCTCAGATGTAGTGCAATACTTTTAACTAGAGATCCCAACAAATTACCACCACCGTGATTTGCAGCTTAATGTCCTCAAAGCATATAATGCAAAAACCATTCTTGTTGTTTCCAACATGGTCCATGTTTTGCCTAGGATTGGCGTCTTCAGGAGAACTTAAACCAAGGTCATCAGATCAAAGAAAGAAGCTACACTTCACTGAGGTAAATCCTGCATCCTCGGTGGAGTGTAGCTTCTTTCCTCACACTGCCTGCTGGGTAGTCAAGGAATCCTCTGTTCACTGGCAGGGAATTACAATTCTCATAGTCTGTTCCCCAAGCGGGAGCCTGGCCAGCTTCCTGGGCTTTGCTTCATACCTATTCCTCCTCCCAGGAGCTCTGTCTGTTCCAGCTGTAATTCACCTCTCCCTGGAAGTGAATTACATTCAGGTACACTGGGTATTTACCTGTTCCTGGAGAGCTCACAATCTTATTTTGTACCTGAGGCAATGGAGGGTTAAGAGACTTGCCCAAGATCACAAGGAGCAGCAGTAAGATTTGAACCAGGCACATCTGGATGTCAAGATCACTGCACTAACTACTAGCCACTCCTCCAATTTTGTCTGCAAGATCAGGTATTAGCAGAGAGGCTTATGGCATTAGCAGAGAGGCTCAGGTTCCTGATCCTATGGCAGATGTATTTGATCTCCTGAGGAAGCCTACTATGAAACATGGTCCATCTTGAGATCAAGGCATAATTTTAATTAAAATCCTCTGTTGAAGTGCAAATTTTGTCTTATATCAATGGCCTGGAGCATTGAATATGCTTTGAAAATTTGATTCTTCAAATTGGCATGCAGAATTTTTACTACTTCTTGTGCCTTGGATAGTGCTTATGAAACAGCAACAGTTATGAGATGCATATATGTGCTCAAGATATTGAACTGAGCTTGCTGTTTGTGAAGATTTAACAGCCTTGTGACTTTTTGGAACTCAGGTCTATTGTGGAAGACTTTCTTGATTTCTGTTGTTTTTTTGCATTTCAAAATAGAACATTATGATCTGGGAGATAAGCTAAAGTTCTTCTTAAATATGATGTACTAATTTAGTAACAATGTATGATGAGTTGCTCATTAAGATATTGTATGTTATTGCCAGGGGGGAGGTTTTGAATGTTTTTCGTTTTAGTGGGAATTCATATGATGAATGTTTTAGGATATCGATTTTGATAAAATAAAGAGTAATCATCTAGAGTTTTGATAACTGGATATTTCTTTATACATTTTTTTTGTTTTATATTTTCAACAATTATATATAAATGAATATGTATGAGATAGATTTGTATGCACTGCTTTCTTGGTATGCAACTTTATCTCATGAATATTCATTGTGGAAATCCTGAAAGCCTGACTGGATGGGTGTGCCCGAGGACTGGATTGAGAACCACTGTTTTAGTTTATACTGGTATTGGAAAGGTTTTTTTTTTTTTTTTTACTGTTGTAATCGTTTATTGTAGTGGTTCCCAAACCTGATCCTGAGGTGCCCCAGCCAGTTAGGTTTTCAGGATATCCATGATGAATATTCATGAGAAATATCTTCATGCACGCCCTCCACTACATGCAAATCTCTCTCATGAATATTCATTGTGGATAATCTCACCCACCCAGCTCTTCCTGTTTCTCACCTAACCCACCCCACCCTCTTTCTGTGAGACTGTCATTGGCGTGCTTTTATGTTTCACTTATATATTCTGATATTTATCAACATTTGTTAATTTCTAATCTGAATAAGGTGTTGTCTTTGAAAGCTAATCAAACAATGTATTAAATTAATCAAATAAAAAGTTGTCCTCTTATTTTCCTTTCTTTGTTTTGTTTTATTTTTATTACCTTTAAAAGTGGACTAACACGGTAACCACAGCAATTTACCTCTCTGGCTTGAGACATCTCAGCAGAAATTTTAAGGTTAATTTGAAGTTATATTTTTGGCACAGACAATTTAGGACAGCTTTTTTCCTCTCTCAAGTAAAATACTGGTGCTAAATGTCAGTCTCTGGGTAACAAACTTGCAGCTCTGCCCTAGGACCACCCTAGCACTAGCTGTACAATGCCGAGGCAGTCTGTAGAGGTTTTCAATGTCAGCATTTGGATAATACTGCTGAAAATGCAGGTATGACCCAGTCAGTGCTACTTTTCTGGGTAGTAGCACATGTTGCCTGGATAAGTAGCTTTGAATACCAAGTTGATTGTATACTCTACAGAGTGAAAGGATGGGTTAGAAATTATTAAATTCAATTAATGAAAAAGGAGTCATTTTAAAAGGAATATGTCTATATTATTGCAATTAGTTTGAGCAATGAAATGAAAATTTGAACTATCTAATCATTGTCCTTTTTCTATCACTAGCCAATCTCCCTTGATAATCTGCTGGCTTTACCTCCATTTATCCTATACAGGAGAGAGAAAAAAGAAAACTTCTTTTCCTCTCACTTGTAGAGCTGCTGGCTCCTGTAAATTACTATCAGGCTCATTTTCAAACGAGATAGAAGTCCAAAAAGTGACATAAGTCAGCATTTGGATGTTTATCTCACAGAAATGTCCAAATCAGTATTATTGAAACCTCTTTTTGGATGTCTTTCTCTGAAGTCTGTCAGAAGGAGTCCAAATCTCAAGGGGGTGTGCTAGGAGCATATTCAAGCAGAATTGAACCCAATTCTCTAGGATCAAAGGCTGCTGCACTAACCACTAGGCTATTCCGCTACTCCACACAAGAGGTGCCCCAAATGACCAGATGACCATTGGAGGGACTCGGGGATCACCGCCCCTTACTCCCCCAAATTACAAAACATTTTTCCAAACAGCACTTTCAAAAAGAAAGAAGAGACCTTTTTTTGTAGAAAATGACCTTTCCTATTCTGATTTTGGATGTTTAAAAAAAAAAAAAAAAGCTCAAATTCAGACTTAGATGTCATATCCAAAAATGCCCCTTGGGCATCTGACTTGCCCAAAGTCACAAGGAGCAGCAGTGGGAATTGAACCCATGTTGCTAGGATCAAAGCCTGATGCACTAACCATTAAGCCACTCCTCCTCTGTTTTGGACATCTTGCATTTGGACGTCTTTTGTTTGAAAATGGACCCCAAAAAAGGCCATCCAAATCACAGGACATTCATAGTGTTTTCAAACCCAAAAGGTAGACGTCCATCTTTTTGAAAGTGACTTTTCCTGTTCAGAATTTGAATGTCTTCATAAAACGTCCAAATTCTGATTTAGATATTTCTTTTGAAAATGTCCCTCTATATTTCTGTCCTCTTTCTGACTTTATAACTGTTCTTTTGCCTTGTGTTTTTTAATGCTGAAATTGACTATTCAATAAGAGTGCTTTATTTCCAGATCTTTGTTTTGAATCTTCTTCTTACTGCAGAGTTGATTGAGATTTAGTTTAATTAATTTGGCTCTCATTGTAATGGTGCCTAGTAGAGTCTGTTCCCCTAATATTCAGCTGGTGGTAGGCAGTGTGGTTAGCTGCCATTGCTAGCACTGACCTGGATATTCAATGATGGACAGTATCTGGCAACCAGCATTGAATATCCAGTTTCAGTTTTGGTCGCAGCAACTTAACTGGCTAAGTGATGGCAGATAAACACCTGAATGGTGTATCCAGTCTGCACAACAGTCACATTCAGGGCTGCCAAGAGACAAAGTTGGGCCTGGGGCAAAAAATCTTCAGGGCCCCTCACCCTGCTCCACTACCACTGCTGCCCCCCCTCACCACCATCCTTGCCGCTGCTCTCCCCCCACCACTGCCGCTTTTCTCCCCTCCCTTCTTCCTCCCTGCTGGTCTCACCTATAGGTTCTGCAGCTTGCAGCGATCAGAAGCCGTCTCCAACTCAGAGGCCTTCCTTCTGTCATGTCCTGCCCTCTCTCTCCTGCAACTTCCTGTTTTGACACTAAACAGGAAGTTGCAGTAGAGAAGATGGGACGCAGCAGAAGGAAGGCCAAGGAGATGGCTTCTGATTGTGAATCACTGCCAGTTGCAGGATCCTGTAGGTGAGACCTGCAGGGAGGAAGAAGACGGGAAGGGAGGAAAACATTTTTTACTACAGGAACAAAACTTTTTACTTTTCCTGCGGGGTGGTAAAAGTTTTATTCCTATATCCGTGATGATTATTGGCTTGACGGCCCTCCAAAGGCCTGGTGCTGGGCCCTCATTGGAGGCTGGGCCCAGGGAATTTTCCTCCCTTCCCCCCCCCCCCCCCCCCCCCCCCCCACTCCTCAGGTCACAAACAGTCAATGAAGCTTTCAGGATATCCACAAAAAATATGCATTAGCTACATTCGCATGCAATGGAGGTAGTTTATGCAAATGTATCTCATATGTATTCATAGTCTCTGGCTAGGTGTGTCCCGGTGGCCCCGGTCAAATTCATTATCAATTCAAGATTTAAATCAACAATAAATGTGATGATATATACTTGATCATGGTCAATTTAAGTGGTCTATCTGCTCAACTAAGCCAGTTTAGTGCTGAATAGTCATGCGTAGCTGGATAAGTCACATGACATAGCCAGTTAGAAGCTAACCACTAAGCGCTAATATTCAGCAGAGATAACCATTGACATAGGTCACAGCTTTTTGGGAAACCCAACACGGAATTCAAAAATTAGGAGCAGTACAGCATGAGCAACCAGATTTCAGATAAGTGGGATTATTGTGTGCAATGACATTGAACTTTAAGACTATTGTTGAAAAAACATTAAGAGAAAAATGACTGGTTAAATATACATGTCATGGTGCTGTGTGATATGAACATGCATCCAATGTCGGGTATCACGAGTTCACACTGAGCATTATCAATAATTTAAAAATTAAATATTTAATTAACAAAAATTGAGATTAAAAGATTATTGTTATTTAAGTTAAAATGTAATGTCAAGAAGTGCAGAATGATGCAATTGGGGTGCACAAATCCAAAGGAGATGTACCAGATAAGAGGAGAGAGATTGATAAGCACAGCACAGGAGAGGGACCTTGGGGTGATGGCGTCTGAGGACCTTGAGGTGACAAAACAATGCAACAAGGTGGTGGCCATGGCCAGAAGGATGCTAGGCTGCATAGAAAGGGGTATAACCAGCAGAAAAAAGGAGGTGTTGATGTTCCTGTACAAGTTGTTGGTGAGGCCCCACTTGGAGTATTATGTTCAGTTTTGGAGGCTGTATCTTGCTAAGGATGTAAAAAGACTTGAAGGTCCAGAGAAAAGCATAAAAAATGGTATGGGGTTTACACAGCAAGACGTACAAGAGACTTAAGGACCTGAACTGTATACCCTGGAGGAAAGGAGAGACAGGGGTGATATGATACAATCATTCAAATATTTGAATGGCATTAATCTACAAACTTTTTCCAGAGAAGGGAAGGTGGCAGAACTAGAGGACATGAATTGAGGTTGCAGGGGGTGGCTCAGGAATAATGTCAGGAAGTAATTTTTTATGGAGAGGGTGGTAGATACCTGGAATGTCCTTCCATGGGAGATGGTGGAGATGAAAATGGTAACAGAATTCAAAAATGCATGGGATAAACACAAATGAATCCTGTACAGAAGGCATAGAACCAAAACTTAGTGGTCATTAGATGACAACACCAGTAACTGGGAAGCAAAGCCAGTGCTGGGCAGACTTCTACAGTCTATGTCCTGATTCTGGCTAGACAGATTTGGATCAGCTGGAGTGAAGCTTTGATGACAGTTGGAGAACAAGGCCAGTGCTGGTCAGACTTCTACAGGCTATGCCCTGAAAATGGCAAAGACAAATCAAGATCAAATATACATAAGTACTATCATATCATATCAAACCTTATGCTATGAGTTTATCAGCAGACCCGTACCAAAAACTTCAAATGGGCTACATCAACTCCAGATCTGTAGTAAACAAAACGACACTAATAACAGACTGGATCACGTCAGGAAACCTTCTTCTCTTCATCAACGAAACATGGATCCATGACCAAAATTTTATTTATTTATTTTATTGCATTTGTATCCCACATTTTCCCACCTATTTGCGGGCTCAGTGTGGCTTACAATACATTGTAGTGATGGAAGTACAATCTGTTACAACATAATTATGGTTACATTATGAGGTGTTAAGTTAAAACAAAGTCCAGGTATCGTTAAGGAGTATAAAACAATGGCAAAGAACAACTAAACAATAGAAGAACACCGGATGATCCCATAATCCTAGATATTTGCCCCCAGGATATAAAATCGCTCACTGGACCAGAAAGGAAAAGAGAGGCAGAGGTCTAGCATTAGTCTATCGATCCCAGTTTACCATCGAAACCAGTGCCAAGTCCAAAACACCCCAACTTGAAATTGTCTCATTCAGAATCCACAACAAAACCCTATTTGACAATCTGACCTCTGTCCTGTTTTATAGACCACTAGGAAACTGGAATGAAAGCCAGACTATCTTCACCGACTTCATTTCAACCAACATACTAATACTAGGAGATATCAACCTTCACCTAGAAGACCCAACCTCCACCAATGCACGAGATTGCAAGGATTTCCTCCACTCTTGGGACCTCACATGGCCACAAACGCAAGCAACCCATGTCAAAGGGCATACACTGGACCTCATTTCACACAAACTGCCAACAGACCAGAATCTAATAATAACAGACATTAAATGGACAGAAACACCTTGGACCAATCACTATAAACTAACCTTATCACTAAAATGGCGGAAGAAGGGCTCATACTGCACACAAGAACACACTACCTACAGCACTAGAGGCCAAATAGACCCAGAAACATTCTGGTTACGTATATACAATAACGAATGGAAAGCACAAACAGACTCCACACACAATCTTACAGAATGGGACAACAGATGCAGAAGCACACTAGACGAAATAGCACCTTTACGAACAAGAACCTCACGTAGGCATAACTCTATACCATGGTTTAACGATGAACTGAAAAGACTAAAAACACAATCCAGGAAACTCGAACGAGCATGGGAAAAATTAAAAGACGAACACACTCTCAATGCATGGAAACAGACACAAAGAAAATACAAATACGAAATAAGACAAACCAAAAGGACATATTATAAAACTAAAATAGGGCCAGACTATAAAGACACGAAGAAACTATACCAACTTGTGAACAAGCTACTAGACACCTCAGTGGCCACTGCTACCAATATAGACATCCCATCTGCAGATAAACTCACTAAATACTTCAATGAAAAAATTACAAACATACTCAAAACGCTATCCCAGGTCAATATTGATACCGACAACTTCATCAATAGTTTGGATCCAAACTCCGGAGAATACCCAGCCAACTGAACTCCATAGTACTGAAACTGTGTTAGTCACTCTCCTGGCCAAATTCAAGCAAGAAATAGCTACAGGTAAAAGCATACTCCTCCTCCAATTTGATATGTCAAGCGCATTCGATATGGTTAACCAGAATATACTACTAAGACTCTTAGACTATTTCGAGATTGCTGGAAACATACTTAGCTTGATCAAGGGTTTTCTAACCAAGTGAAATCAAGCCTAAACATATCACCACCTTGGAAAGCAGACTGTGGAATACCTCAAGGATCACCACTATCACCAATACTATTCAACATAATGATGATCCCACTGGCCAAATCCTTATTTAAGCAATGGAGGAGTGGCCTAGTGGTTAGGGGATGGACTTTGGTCCTGAGGAACTGAGTGCGATTCCCAGCACAGGCAGCTCCTTGTGACTCTGGGCAAGTCACTTAACCCTCCATTGCCTGCCGCATTGAGCCTGCCATGAGTGGGAAAGCGCGGGGTACAAATGTAACTAAAAAAAAAAAACGGTTCATCTACGCAGATGATGTCACAATATACATCCCCTTCAGATACGATCTAACAGAAATCACCAACAAATTCAAACTCGGATTGAACATCATGGACTCATGGGCAAACTCTTTTCATTTAGTTTAATTTCTTTTATTGATTTTTGGTACAGATAAAGTCAAGAGCTCACAACATAACAACAAGTAACATTTTACAAAGTAAGGCAATACCGGAGCTCACATGTAAGAAGCAGCAATCTTTTCAACTGAAACTGAACACTGAAAAAACACACTGCCTCATCCTCTCATCTCAACACAATACGTACAAACCCACAACCTTAACCACTCCAGAACACACCCTCCCTAAGACAACTTGAAAATACTCGGCATCACAATCGACCGCAACCTTACACTCGAGAGCCAAGTGAACTCCACAAAAAGGAAAATGTTCCACTCAATGTGGAAACTTAAACGAGTAAAACCTTTCCTCCCGAGGGAAATATTTCATAACCTAATACAATCAATGGTACTAAGCCATGCAGACTATTGCAACGGAATCTATGCAGGATGCAAAGAACAACTCACAAAGAAACTTTCTATAGCGCTACAAGGCGTATGCAGTGCTGCACGCCTTGTAGCGCTATAGAAATGCTAAATAGTAGTAGTAGTAGTAGATCGCTCAAAACACAGCAGTCAGGCTGATATTTGGCAAATCGCGATTCGCAAGTGCCAAACTCCTCCGAGAAAAACTGCACTGGCTTCCAATCAAAGAACGCATTATCTTCAAAATCTGCACCCTGGTCCACAAAATTATCTACGGCCAAGTCCCAGGATAAATGACAGACCTCACAGACCTACCAATCAGAAACATACCCAGATCATCTCAAACATACCTAAACCTCCACTACCCAAACTGCAAAGGACTTAAATACAAAACAGTCTATGCATCCAGCTTCTCCTACATAAACACACAACTATGGAACACATTGCCAAAAGCTGTGAAAACAACATACAACCATCTAAACTTCAGGAAATCATTAAAAAATAACCTGTTCAAAAAGGCATACCCCACCGACCCAACATAATAACCACCTACACACTGCAACACAGCAAAACCAAAGATCGTAATGGACACTATACAACCTTCCTCTCCTCGATCCCCATTGAAATGGACACTATATAACCCTTCCTCTACTCGATCTCCATTGTACCTGAAACACATGTACCATACTCGACTATATCACCTTGTATTTGTTCCTCTACTGGACTTGGCGAATGCCTTTACGGTATTATGTAAGCCACATTGAGCCTGCAAATAGGTGGGAAAATGTGGGATACAAATGTAACAAATAAATAAATCTTGTCAGCAGACTAGATAGACTGTGCAGGTCTTTTATCTGCTGTTGTCTACTATGTTACTATTGAACACAATGTAAATGTGAAAAGTTGTCTTTGGTTGTTTACCCTGTGCTGAAAGAGCACAAGCTTGCCTCAGGCATGCGTTTGGTGCAGGCCAAACACCAAGCACATCATTTTTGCTGGCCCCTTGAAATGAAAGCCTTTGAACTGTTTGTGTTGAAGCTCATGTGCCAGAAGGCACTTGTGTCAAGCAATAATCGGGCTTAAATCACTCATTGTATTGAACAGGACGTACATTGGGCTATTTTGCTTGAATTTTTTTTTATTTACTTTTCTGACTGCAGCTTGACCATTGTCCATTCCCATTAGCAACAACATGACCCAGGCAGGTCCAAGATTAAGGAACTTTTTTTTTTCTGTAATTCAATTGTGTACGTTTACCTTTAGGGTAGCCTACTTTACATTCACCAGATTGCCCCATGTTTCTGTTTAAAAGCACAAGAGCTAGAAACAAAACTTTAGTTTGCTTCCTAATTTTGCGAAGAAGGCAAGATCCAATTTGTTCATTAACACTACCGCTGGGTCCCTGGGCTCTTCTTAAAAGCCTCGGTGTGCCTGTAAGCTCTGCACTTTTTTTTCCACCCCCAGGAGATCTGTTCCTGATGAGATCTTGTCTTGTTTCTCAGGAAGGGACATGTGGTGGCAGTGTTCCGTTTTGAAAATAGTGTTAAAGCTTTCATGGTTAAATAAATCACGTGGAGTAAGAGGAGCCTGATTTAAAAAGCTCTCATTTCTCCAGTGCCCGCAGCATCCCTGTATAGAAGAGCCTCAAAGTTTTCTCTGGAGAGGAGGGAATTAAAAATAAATAAATTAAGCAATTTTCTGCAGAAACTGCTAAGAGGCTGGAGCGGCATCTATCACAGTCATTTGCCACCGTCTCAGCATCCTGCATTTGTTGTGTCGCCTTCCACCTCGGTAACCACAAGGACAGTGCAGATCCTGCCAGCTTGGTAAGTTTCTTTCTCTGATTCGGGGGCAGGGGTGGTATCTTTCAGGATGTCTACACACCTCTGTGCTGTGTGCCTTTTATCTCCTTGCCTACATATCTGTAAAGACAGATACCTTAGTTTCCCAGATTCGGGGGTTTTAGGTCTGTGTTATGAAAGGGCAGACTTTAGCTTTTGAACACCTCATCTTCCAGCGATTGAGACAAGATCATGGACTTTGGTTCTGCTTTTGCGTGAAATATATAATTTTTATGAACGACTTTTTTTTTGTTTGCTTGCAGAATGTGTGAGTTCTACTTACTTTTCCCAAAGACATAAAACAGGACAGAGTAAAAACAGTAAACCAGGGCATTTTGTTGTATTTAGCAGGTTATTTGTTAGGGGTTTATTCTGTGGGGGTTTTTTTTTTAAATTCCCCAGAGTGTTTGCTTTTCACTTGGCTTGTCTGATTTCACAGCAACCTCCTGGCTGTCGCTACCCAGCAGTATGTCAGGTCCCCAAACGAAACTAGATACAAATTTCGGAGTTATTGTTTTAGTTCCAAGGGCAAGAAGAATGATTTCCAAACTGCTTTAAAGTTGCAATTTAGCGAAAAGCGGATGATCTCAGTGCTGGGAGAAGGTCACTTACAATCACAATAGATGGTCTAGAAGTGTATCATTACCTACACATCAGTGAATCTGGGACATGCCCCTTTTCATCTGTACTTGTGCCTGGTTCAGCACTATGACACAGTGGGCTGCGGTACCGTCTAGCAGCATCTGTGGCTCTTTTTTGAGTTGTAATGTAGTTTTGAGTGATCAGAATAGTAGCTGCCATTCGCTAGTTTTGGAGTAGCGTAATGGTTAGAGCAGGGGCTTTGATCCTGGTGGCCTGGGTTCGATTCCCACTGCAGCTCCTTGTGACCTTGGGCAAGTCACTTAACCCTCCACTGCCCCAGATACAAAAATTTAGATTCTGAGCCCTCTATGGACAGAGAAAGTACCTGATTGTCTACAGCACTGTGTACATCTAGTAGCCTATAGAAATGATTAGTAGTAGATTTGCTCAGACGTTTCCTTTGCCATTTAACTGACCCTAATTTTCTTTCCCCAGTTTGAGAGACCATACAGGAGAGTGAGAAAAAAAAAAAAAGCAAACCAAAAAAAGTGCTCTTCATGCTTGCCAAGCTGATTACAAGTCTCTTTCAATTGTTCCTTCTTCCTGGTTTTCACTCCACTTAGACATTGCTGGGCAACTAAATCTCACCATAGCAAACGGCACCTGCAGACATCTTCTTCGGGTTTCTGGATGCTTAAGACCAGGATGAACAAGCAAGGTCAATCTGACCACAAACTGTCTGCTGTGGCTCCATTCAGGGAATGCCCAGTGGAGAAGAAAGATGTGGAGCTAATTCTGGTCAAGGAGCAGAATGGAGTTCAGTATACCAGTAGTGCCATCCTGCCAGCATCATCTCCACAGTATTTAGTCACTGCCCCAGGGGAGCTGGAGAGAGAAACGTGGGGCAAAAAGATTGACTTTCTGCTCTCTGTCATTGGATTTTCTGTGGACCTGGCCAATGTCTGGAGATTCCCATATCTGTGCTACAAAAATGGAGGAGGTAAGACCACCCTTTTATCTTACATCTTAGTTTTTTTTTTCAGCAGAATGGTACTTGCACAAATATTCAGGGTGCATCTATGAGGGTTACAGATATTGGTGTTCAGCAGAGCAAAGGGCTTGTGGGCACTTGGAATTTATGGGAACTTAGGTTGATTCATGTGAATACTGCTACCACCTCAAGCTATTGCCACCAATCTCCTTCTTCCTGTTGCACAATTACTTTATATTTTCTTGCTCTAAATCAGACTCTTCAATTGCTGCTATATGTACCCCAGATATCCCATATCATCTGTGCCACTAGTCCCAAAAGTTTGTCACTAGTAACATACCCATCACACTGCTACTATTTCCTCCCCTGCTTCTGCTAATCATGCATACCCATCACTGCTCCTGTTCACATATATCTGCTACTGCGCTTCTTCAAGAAGCACCCCTCGCCCCTTCACCCTGTTGCTACTCCTCACTATTCTGCTGACACCCAACTCCACCCCACCCCCACCCCCACCCACACCTCTGTTGCTGATGCTTACAAACCACTTTCTTTTCTTGCTTACTAATTTCTCTACTTCTAGCTAAGCCACAGCTGGTGAGAAAATAATGCAAGCTGGGGGGGGGGGGGGGAGGGAAAATGTTAGTTTATTTTTAGGATTTAGTTCATGCTTTTTCAATAGTAGCTCAATATGAGTTACATTGAAGTGCAGCAGATATTTTCCTGTCCCCATAGGGCTTATCTAAGAGGACAATATTCAGACAGTGTTGGTCAGCATTCTTTTTTTTCAAACGTTGACCGTCACTGGATAAATTAGACTTTTCAGTGCTAGGTCCTATCTGGACAGCACTTGGAAGCTATCTGCATATGGCAGATATACAGTGCTATACCAGCCTTGCTAATCAGGCCAAGTTAAGACTGCTATTTATCTGGTCCTACTTTGTTAGCTAAGTGGGCACTGGCCCTTTGTATCGCTGGTGCCTGCATAACTCCCATCTCTGCCCTGACTCCGCCTCCAGACCACCTGGACACTAACTGGAGAATACTGCAGTGGTCAGAGCAGATATTAACATAACATAAAACATAAGATAGCATGTTTTATATACTGTGACACTCCTGAAGGCTCAGAACGGTTTTACAGAAATGCAAAAAGAACATAATATACAAAATACAATTGAGATGGCCAATATATATATATATATATATATATATATATATATATATATATATATATACACCTTAAATGAAGGAAAGAAAAAAAAGAGATAACACTTTAAGAGTAATATTGAGGGGAACCCCCCCCCCCCCCCCCCAAGATTTATGTAATTTCTGAAACCTCAAGTAATTGGTCTTGTTCCAAATAGGGTCTACTGCAAATGAAAAAAATATCTTAGTGGTAGAAATTGATCTAGGTTTTAAAAAAGAGGGAGATTGGAGTTTGTTAACGTAGTAGTTGTGATAGGTTGAATAACAAGTAAGAAGAAAGATTTTTGGACAAAACCCATTCATGATCTTAAAAACCAGACAAAGAGCTTTAAAGTGAATCCTACCTGAACCAGCAGCCAATGAAGACTCTGGAACACAGGAGTAACGTGATCATATTTAGATTTTGAAAATAGTAGACATGCAACAGTGTTCTGTAACAATTGAAGTTTAGTCATGGATATAGATGATAAATCCAAAAGAAGAGAGTTGCAATAATCAATTCTAGAAAAACTCAAACGTTTGAACCAATTTTTGCAAACCATCTAATGAAAAGTAAGAATGTATTCAGTGGCACTGTCTGGTTAACTGCTGATGAATATACTCTCCTAACTTGCTTTGTGTGATTTCATTGGGCAAAAGCCTCTCTTGCCCAGTTAATTTACTTTGAATATTGACCCCTTAATTTGTATCCAAGGCCATGGAGGATTAAGGGGCCTTTATATAAAGGCATGCTAAAAAGTGGCCTGCACTACTTTTAGTGGGTGGTTTTTCCCATGCACTCAGGCCACTTCTTAGCATGTCTGCAAAAAAAAAAAACAAATTTCTATTTACAGCAATAACGGCCAGGCGCTAAGTTCAAAATTAGCGCCTGGCCATTTACTGAATGAGCTCTTACCGCCTCCTATTTACTTGGCAGTAAGGGCTCACGCACTAACCCCATGGTAATTGGCAGTACATGGCAATGTGGCCATACTGCCAGAGTGGAGGAGTGGCCTAGTGGTTAGAGCACTGGTCTTGCAATCCACAGGTGACTGGTTCAAATCCCACTGCTGTTCCTTGTGATCTTGGGCAAGTCACTTAACCCTCCATTGCCTCAGGTACAAACTTAGATTGTGAGCCCTCCTGGGACAGAGAAATATCCAGAGTACCTGAATGTAACTCACCTTGAGCTACTACTGAAAAAGGTATGAGCAAAATCTAAATACATTACTGACAGGAATAACCCCCCCCCCCCCCCCCCCCCCACAGTAGAAAATTATTTTCTACTGAGGTAAACTGCATGTGCAAACTTTGGAACTACCGCTGGGCTCCTGCACCACCCTGGAAGTAGGGCTGATTTGGTGTAAGCTACCTGCATGGTAGCCTTACCACACCTTAAGTGACTTGCACAAGATAACATGGTGCACGAGTGGGATTTGAACCCTGCCTTAGCCTGTGGTTCTAACCACTAAGCTACTCCTCCACAGGCCTTTTGAAAACTCAAAAATGGTATGAAGACAGTGCAGGAAACAAAATGTATGCCCCCCTCCATGGTGTATATACTGGGAAATAAGGTTCATGTTAATGAGCCAGTGCTTAAAGAGTGACTTCAGAATAGGTGTCCATACTCTTCCTTCAACACTGGGGCTCTCGTCTGCTGCTCTTGGTTCATGCCCAGTCTCTTTCCTGATGTGTCTGCTTTTCTGTGTGTATCATCTATTCCAAAGTGCCATGCTGCCCATAAGGACTCCAACTGACCCTGAAATCCCTAATATTAAAAGTAGGATACCACTGTAAAGCACAAGACAGGACCTTTGTGGGTTTAGGAGTTGAAAAAGGGTCATAAATAGATACATGGGTGGGCATGACATACTCATAAAACATTCTTCTTTAGTACAAGAATGCCTAAAAATTGTTTGTGATGAGTAACTGAAATGTGGAGAAAAAGGTACAACTCAGATGAATACCAAGGAAATTGATGTGAGTAGAGACTGTGCATAAATCAAATTATAAACATGCAAAAAAGTTGGAAATCTATTTTTCTTCCTGTTTTTATTTGAATTTAGCTTGGGCATTGCATTGGTAGCTCAAGGCAAGTTAGATTCAGGTACATTAGATAAGATTGAGTGCTGTTTCTTTCTTGTTTGAGTGGTTAATTTGGATCAGCTCTAGCTTGATTACCTCTTTGTGTGGCTTCTCTGCTTCAGGCTGTAGTGTTTTCTTTTACTGTCTCACTATTGTTTAGCAGTTGCTGTAAAATGACTCAAGGGACCTGAAATCTTTCAGCCTTGCTCTGGCAGTTATTCTCAGGACACTTGCCAGCCTGACTCAGAGTGGAAAAGGATTGCAACTAAATCAGAGGTTCCGAACCCACTCCTCAGGTCACACCCAGTCAATGAAGCTTTCAGGATATCCACAAAAAATATGCATTAGCTACATTCGCATGCAATGGAGGTAGTTTATGCAAATGTATCTCATACATATTCATAGTTTCTGGCTAGGTGTGTCACAAGGACTGACTTGAGAGCACCAGCTCTAGATGCAGTGTGTTTTTTCTTGCAACAAAGGTGCCGGTACTCAAACACTAGGCCACCCTTCAGGAGTGGGGTGATCACTGAGAGACCCACCTCATCATAGCCAGGCCCCCTGCAACCAGTCACAGAATCTATGACAAGACAGAATTGGTGTGTAGAACCTGAGCTCTATCATTAAAACTTGGGTTCCATGGGTCAATTTTAGCAGACAGTGGAAAAGGTGCTGGTACTCAGTACCTCAAAAAAAAGCCCTGTCTAGATGATATATATAAACTCAGATAAAGGTCACTCTGTCATTGTATTCTCATGCTTGCCTGCTCAGTCTCCCTGCCCTAGTTCCTGTCTGAGTTTTGATCAAGAATGCCCCAGTGGGAAAACTGTACAAAAAGAGCTTTTCAAGTCCATAGCAAACAGCAAAAATTAGAACACAGCGCAGAACAGGAGCCCAGCGAATTCTTTATTAAAAGAGTCCCTCAAAATACAATCTTCTTCAATCTTCACTTGTTTAAGAAAATGAATAATATCTGAAGAATCTCCATCTATTACCTGGGTCACTTGATAGTCCTTTCCCTACAAAAAGCTAATATACCTTACAGGAAGCTACTGCTAATATTCATCATAAATCTTAAAAATTACACATTTTCTTCCAGATTCTATAAATGGTGACTAATGTTGCATGCACAAATCTGCATATGTAGCTGATTTGCAATTGCTTAGTAAGCCAATCAACACCCATAACTGGGTGTTAACAACCAATTCTTGGCATCAATTGGCTTTAATTAGGACTTAAGTGTAGATCATATTCAATAATAATCTGTGCGTAAATCCTAACATGTCTAAATTTTCAGGGCCGTTCCAAACTTTTACGTGCATAAATACAAAATTCAGCCAAACCACAGCTAATTTAGGTGTCGTCATTTACACCTGCCTTTAGCACACATAATTGCCAGTGCCTAAAGTTAGGCGTGGTTTATGCCCTAAGTGCTAGTCTATAAAGGATACGTATCCTTTCGAGAATAGTGCTCGGCACGTAAAATTTTCAGCACTGATTTTTAGACACCACTTATAGAATTTCCCCTTTATGAACAAAGATGCTACAGCACCACTAGCATTATCCTTCAGATAACAAACAGGTTGGTATTCAAATGTTCAAAGGAAAGTAGTCATATAACTGTAGCAGTTATCTGAATATTTTCATTAGTACAGGTTCCATTTAAACAATGAGACCTAGTTGCTAATGGCTCAAGTTAACAACCACGTGCTTTTTCTAGCAAAAAAAGATGCTGGCACTGAAATGGCATGCCATCCTATAGGGGTGGGGTGATCACTGAGGAACCCACTCTACAGGTGCTGGTACTGAAATACAGGCCATCTTTCAGGGGTGGGTTGATCACTGAGGAACCCACTCTACAGGTGCTGGTACTGAAATGGCAGGCAATCCTTCAAGGGTGGGGTGATCACTGAGGAACCCACTCTACAGGTGCTAGGACTGAAATGGTAGGCCATCCTTCAGGGGTAGGGTGATCACTGAGGAACCCACTCTACAAAAGCAGTCATAGAATTTATGAAAAAGCAGAATTGATATGCAGAGTCTGGGATCTTTCATTAATTGTTGGGGACTCTGGGTCAATCTTAACAGGCAATGGAAAAGGTGCTGGTACTCAGTACCTCCAAATTAGAAAAGGTGCAGAGAAGGGCGACAAAAATGATAAAGGGGATGGGATGACTTCCCTATGAGGAAAGGCCAAAGCGGCTAGGGCTCTTCAGCTTGGAGAAAAGGCGGCTGAGGGGAGATATGATAGAGATCTATAAAATAATGAGTGGAGTGGAACGGGTAGATGTGAAGCATCTGTTTATGCTTTCCAAAAATACTAGGACTAGGGGGCATGCGATGAAGCTACAATGTAGTAAATTTAAAACGAATCAGAGAAAGGTTTTCTTCACTCAATGTATAATTAAACTCTGGAATTCGTTGCCAGAGAATGTGGTAAATGCGGTTAGCTTAGCGGAGTTAAAAAAAGGTTCAGACAGCTTATAAGTACATAAGTACATAAGTAATGCCATACTGGGAAAAGACCAAGGGTCCATCGAGCCCAGCATCCTGTCCACGACAGCGGCCAATCCAGGCCAAGGGCACCTGGCAAGCTTCCCAAACGTACAAACATTCTATACATGTTATTCCTGGAATTTTGGATTTTTCCAAGTCCGTTTAGTAGCGGTTTATGGACTTGTCCTTTAGGAAACCGTCCAACCCCTTTTTAAACTCTGCTAAGCTAACCGCCTTCACCACTTTCTCCGGCAACAAATTCCAGAGTTTAATTACACGTTGGGTGAAGAAAAATTTTCTCCGATTTGTTTTAAATTTACTACACTGTTGTTTCATCGCATGCCCCCTAGTCCTAGTATTTTTGGAAAGCGTGAACAGACGCTTCACATCCACCTGTTCCACTCCACTCATTATTTTATATACCTCTATCATGTCTCCCCTCAGCCGTCTCTTCTCCAAGCTGTATAGCCCTAGCCTCCTTAGTCTTTCTTCATAGGGAAGTCGTCCCATCCCAGCTATCATTTTAGTCGCCCTTCGCTGCACCATTTCCAATTCTACTATATCTTTCTTGAGATGCGGCGACCAGAATTGAACACAATACTCAAGGTGCGGTCGCACCATGGAGCGATACAACGGCATTATAACATCCTCACACCTGTTTTCCATACCTTTCCTAATAATACCCAACATTCTATTCGCTTTCTTAGCCGCAGCAGCACACTGAGCAGAAGGTTTCAGTGTGTTATCGACGACGACACCCAGATCCCTTTCTTGGTCCGTAACTCCTAACGTGGAACCTTGCATGACTTAGCTATAATTCGGGTTCTTTTTTCCCACATGCATCACCTTATTAAATGGACTTGGGGAAAATCCACTATTTATGGGATAAGCAATATAGAATGTTTTGTACTTTTTTGGGATCTTGCCAGGTATTTGTGACCTGGATTGGTCACTGTTGGAAACAGGATGCTGGACTCGATGGACCTTTGGTCTTTCCCAGTATGGTAATACTTATGTACTTATGAGTAACCCCTGAGAAAAAGCCCTATCAGTAAAATAACTGATCTTAATGGTAACCCATGTTAATAACTTTCCCCCTAGATCTCATGATATCTCATAAGCTAAGATGTTTAAGCACCTCATTGGGGGTTCTTTTACTAAGCGGTGATAAGCCCAACACGGGCTTACTGCTCACTAAAGAGGATGTACTGCCAGGCTACTGCAGCAGCCCAGGCAGTAGTTCCCATCACCAGCGCATGCCATCTCCAGCACTACAAAAATAATTTTATTTTTATAGCGCCGGTGTCTACCTTTGTTAATCAGGCATTGCCGCGTGCTGCCCGGTTACTTCTGGGTTAGTGCAGGAGTCCTTACTGCCACCCGAATAGGTGGTTGTAAGTGCTCCCACCCCCAACCCCTCCCCCCCTGAAATGGCCAGGCAGCAAGTGCTTCACTTGCTGCATGGCCATTTCTTTTAAAAAAAGTGCCTTTTACCCATTGTGGTAAAAGAGGACCTCACGCACGTGAAAATCACATGCTAATTTTGCCATTAGTTCATGGCCGTTTAAAAAAATTATGGTGGGAGCACTTACCACCTCCTATTTTGAACACTGTTATCTGTGCACTAATCAGTTTAGCATACAGTAATGATAGGAGAGTGGCTGCTTGAACTAACTAATGAACCACAGCTCCATTTGACTGAGGTCTTCAAGATACAAAATTTCAAGTTGTGTGATATATAAGCGCCTTTCACGTGTAGTATTCAGTTATTATCTTTGCTTATATAAAACATCGGAGCTGATACGATAGCTTATTGACACATAGGAATATATGGGCATCTCTAGTATTTAACACATGCTTATTTTTGGCACGCGCTAAAAATGCTAGTGTGCCTTAGTAAAAGGACCCCTTAGTGCTCCCTTCATTGAGGTTTCTGTTTGCTGCCTGTACTAACTATAGCGCACAGGGGTCAAGGGGCAGGATATCAGGACTTAAGACTTTTTCAAGAGCTTTCTCTATTACTTGGTTGGATGAATCCCAGATGGCTGTGCATGGGTGGGGGGGGGTGGGGGGGAGAAGGAATGTTCTCCTTAACAGCCGGTGCAAGGCTTGATGGAACTGTCTGTAGGTCCTAATGGAGACATTTAATTTTGTTAGAAAAGTCTGTTGCAAAATCATTGTAGGTCAGTTGTGACTGTGAGGCTGGTTCTGTTGTGGGGGTTCCAGTAGACCGTTTTCTATTTTCAATAGCTACTTGGTTGAATTTGCAGCCTGTTCAATACATTGAGAAAGACTTTTGACTACTGCTTAAGGCCTGGTGGTACTTTTCCATGTATTTCCTACACCTGAGCTTGCCTTTATCTATGAGAAATTTATGCCATTTTATTTTAGCTTTACATCATTGACACTTAAGGACCTGAGGTTCTGGGGAGAATCACAGGGAACACTTTTGTATATAACTTAAGACCGTATTTTTTGTGGGGCTGTTTTTTTTTTGTTTTTTAAATACGGAAGTCATGAAGTGTGCATTCTAGATGCTGTTATGATACTGTAATCATTTTTTCTCCCACATAGGGGTAGGACAAGACTTCAACAAGCACTCAGCAGTCAGATTTATCAAGTCTCAAATTTCCTTCCAAACTCTAGTTGGGTCCATCAGTTTTAGGCTTCCCTTTATAAAAAATGTTATTAGAAAATGATCTGTCCATGATAGAGGTGTTAACCTGATGCTACCAGCCTTATCTTCAAAGATGTTGACCTCTTTGCAGAACTCCAGGTCTAGCTTATGACTCTTTTCATTGGTTGGGGATTTGACCACCTATGTGAATCCTAAATCTGCATCATTTCAACAAAAGACGCAGTGGTGGTGTATGGAGTTTAAATATGTAGATTACAGTCTCACATGATATCTAGGCTAGGGAAGCTCAGGGTTACCTTTATCACCAGATCCAGGAGTTCTCACATAGATGGTGTGTTTTTGCAAGGTGGCCAGTAGACCATGAGCAGCACAATGGTTCCTTATCTCCTAGCAGGATTAAGAGACATTTAGACAGGTGGAGGATGGTGACTTTGTACAGTTTGATTATCTTTTAGATCAGCACTGCTACCCCTCCATCCTGCTTCTCTGATTTTGGTGGATGCAGGATAGTGCATCTTGTTTGGCGTAGTTCAGCCAATGAGACTCTTTCATTTTCATCAAACACAGTACCCATTATCCCCAGGATGTGTAATTGGTATTAACT
Organism: Microcaecilia unicolor; assembly: GCF_901765095.1. Lineage (NCBI taxonomy): Eukaryota > Metazoa > Chordata > Amphibia > Gymnophiona > Siphonopidae > Microcaecilia > Microcaecilia unicolor. Next base: position 297,227,425 of record NC_044035.1, on the reverse strand, counting down.
GATGATATCATGAATCATAAGAAATGTTTTATTGGCTCATCGGGCATTTACTAGGCCTAAGTTTCTAAGTAATGATCTTTAATTATAGGGGTAACTAGATGGTGGTAGACAGGAAGCCATGTGGTATTTTGCCTCTTGGTTTTCTGTCCTACCTCTTCACCAGACTACTGGGATGTACTAATATATATGGTTTACTGGGCCAAAGCATGTGCTTTTTTTTGTCAAGCTAGATGAGGGGATCTTTTGCTTGTACCTATATCAGAGGACAATCCATTTGTTCTCAGCAGTTTACTGGGCTGAAATGTTATTGTTAAAAGTAAGTAAGTAAAAGATCAGAGAACTCTGCAGTATAATAGAAAACATGTTTGTCTTTGGTAGTAATTAACAGTGATGTGTTAATTATGCAAATAGACTTGATGAGTGATGTTAATTATGCAAATAGACTTGATGAGTGTTAAGAGTCTCCCTGAAGTGCCTGCCGTGACTCCTGCCCTGACTCCCAATGCTCTTACCACTTTGGTGGTGCCTCAATGAGAGCATCCTCCAGCGGTGTGCATGCGGTGGCAGACAGCTCTAAGGCACCTTGCGGGTGTTGCGAGCTGTGCAGCTTCAGCCCCACTCGGAAGCAGGGCTTCCTAAATGTGTGCGTGCATCTGATGTTTCCTTTGAAGATCCATGGTGGGAGATACCAAGGAATGCACTCCTGTGACATCTTCTTTGATGCCCTATATGAGGGTGTTCAGGATTCTGGTCAGACGCCTTCACAAGAGGTCTTCTAGCCCTGTGTGTCTCGAGATCTCCTTGTACCTCTGAGTTCCTGCATTATTCCAGTTCCTGCCTTGTTCCTGCTCCAGTCTTGTTGCAGTGCCTGCCTTGTCTTGGACCTTGCCTAGCCTTGCATTGCCTTGACTTAGACCAGATCTTTCCTGGCCTTGCACCCAGCCTTGCCTTGTCTCCGAGTTCCTGCAAAGCTCCAGCCCTGTCTTGTCTCTGAGTTCCTGTTAAACTCCAAGCTCCAGCCCTGCCTTGTGTCTGAATTCCTGCCAGGCTCCAGTCATGCCGTTTCTGCAAGTTCCTGCCAAGCTCCAATCTTGCCTCTAGTCCCTGCCTTGTCTGTCTTTTCTCTTGTCTTATCTGGCCCTGTTCGGTTTCCATCTGGATCCAGTTCTTGCCCTGCCTTATCTTGCCTTGTCTGGACCTAGTTCTAGCCTTGCTTCCTTGTCTTGCCTTGTCCTGTCTGGGTCCAGTTCTAGCCCCATTGCCTTGTTTTTACTTGCCTTGTCTGGATCCAGTTCCTGTCTTGCCTGTCCTGCCTTGTCTTGTCCAGGTCCAGTTCTTTCCTTGTCTTGCCTAGTCTTGTCTACCTTGTCCTGCCTTGCTCTTGTCCTGTCCATCTTGTCTAGCCTAGTCTTGTCTGCTTCAATTTCCTGCCTTGTTTCCAGCCTTTCCTCAGTTTCTGGCTTGAATTACCTTGCCTAGATTCCTACCTTGTGCCAGCCTAGGGACTGGTCTGCCACAGTCAGGGTCTGGCTGTGACCTGAGGGCTCACCTCCCCTATGTCCATAACAGATTGCGAAGGTCATGACCCCGATAAGTTGCCTGACAATGGTGTTTCTGCCTTGGCTTTTGTGTATGCTCAGCCGTAAAGACTTTTGAACCTATATGCTTGGTTTCTTCATTTTTGGTTAGCTCACTCCTTTCTTCTTCTTGAATTGCTTATTCATCCAGAGCTGAGAAAAATCTCTATATTCTTTTTGACTTTTAAAGTTTGAAAACTGGGTTGAAATAAACTGGTGTTTTGGTTTCCTGATCCCTGCTTTTAACAGGATGCTAGGTATTATTAGGAAAGGAATGGAAAATAAGACGACAGATATTAAAATGCTTCTGTATCGTTCCGTGGTGAAACTTCACCTTGAGTATTGTGTGCATTTCTGGTCACCATATGAAAAAAAAACAAAGCAGAATTAGAAAAGGTTCAAAGAAGGGCAATCAAAATGATAAAGGGATGGAACTCCTCTCATATGAGGAAAGGGTAAAGAGCTTAGGGCTCTTCAGCTTGGAAAAAAGATGCCTGAGGGGGGGATATTATAGAGGTATGGATAGGGTTACCATATCGCCAGCCTAAGGAGAGGATACTCTGATTTGAGATGGAAAGGGGCACAGCCTTGAGGCAGCCTAGTTGGCGAAACACATCTCGGTGTGGAGCCCTAGATCATGAAAGAGATGAATGGCATGAATTTGACTGATTGCTAAGTCTCGTCTGTACAGTTGATACAAAGCTAAGTACAATGAAATTTATTCCATCAATTTTATGAAGATTTAAGAAGATTGAAAACATTTTTGATAAAAAATATTTAAATAATTTAAAATATATATAATAATGATATATTGACCAATGATGAGAGGAGCATAAACTTAATCACTAGATGTTAACATCAAAGTGATAAACCTGACAAGGAGAATAACTCTGAGGTCTGAAGATATAATAATTGTGAATGACTAGTGATATACAGTATTTAGATAGGATATTGAACAATTGAATGCGTGATTTGCTGTATATATAAAATATTACCAGTGGGCATAACTTGACATCACTTATATATACTGTCATCTACCAACATTTGCTTATTTCCAATCTGATGAAGAAGAGCAACCTTCGAAAGCTAATCAAGAAATGTATTAAGTTATGTCCAACAAAAAAGGTATCATCTTATTTTCTTTTCCATGCTTTATTTTGTTTTATTTCTATTCATTATCTTGGTTAACACAGAAGTTCTGTGCACATAATATATGCATGTAATTTGCTTTCTGCATGGTACAGAATTAAGTTTATAGCAGAAGCCATGTGCTCAGCCATCTATGCGTGGCTCTACCGCAGCATGGCTTTCTGTATTGGCCTCTGATTCAAAAACAGACTTTTAAACCTGCTTTAAATCAGAGACAGAGCTGTCCTTCTGTTCATCATAACTCTTTAACACATCAGAATTGTCAGTTTGTGTTCCCACTTCTCAGTCTCTTGTTCTGATGCCTCCCTGGAAGGTCCAGCTGAAGGAGGTCACTGGAAATTTTGGGGTTGATATTCAGTCAGCATTTTGCTGACTTCTGTTGGTGTTATGACTGGAAATTCAATATAGGGCCATGTCAGGGCTTCGGCATTGAATTTCTAGGTTTACAGAACTGGTTACACCATAGTTGGTTAAGTGCAATATTCATCTTTGTAAATAGTTGCCTTACTGGAAAAAAAAAAGAACAGAGAGCAGATGCTATCATGCAGGGATGGGCGACCTTTATGCACAGAGGGTTACATGAATGTCAGTACTACCCCTGGCTGGCTGCAACATTATATAATGCCAGAACCAGAAATTAGCAAAGCTCCATAGACCTTCTATGATAAACAAATAAATAAATAAATAACAATTTTAAAACAATGGGGGTAATTTTTAGCCCCAGATATTTAGTGCTGGGCCATGAGCAACCTGGGTTCGTGGCAACCATTTTGAAAATGGAGACTGTAAATGAGTGGGGATCACTTGTGCCCTTAACTCACTGCTGGACTGCAGGGGGAACCTACCTCGGTCAGGTGGCTGGGGAGGCACTGTGTGGGGAGAGGGGCAATACCGGGGTGGCACTCTGGGGGACAGGGTAGTATTGGGGAACCGGATGCTCTTTGGGTGGGTAGGCGGGTATTCTGGAGTGTCAGATAACTAAAGGTCGGTTAACCAGGTCTCTGCTGTATATGTATATGTGAAGACCCATTTCAGATAGAATGTAGAAATCGGAATTGGTACATCCAGATCAAAAATGAACAATTCTGGCTGTATTTTAGAGGTGATGATTTAAGAAGTATCACAAGGAAAATATTAAGTGCTATATAGAGGCATATTTTCAAAGCACATAGACTTAGAAAGTTACATGGTAGCCTATGGAACTTTATAAGTCTTTGATAAATAGTCTATAAGTAAGATAGTAAGTGACAGCAGAAAAAGACCTATACAGTCCATCCAGTCTGCCCAACAAGATAAACTTATATGTGCTACTTAATATGTATGTCTGACCTTGATTTGTATCTGCCATTTTCAGTAGGGGAGATCCAAGTCAAAATACATCCCTGAAACTGGGTTAGGAAAGGAAACCTGTCCATAGGAAAAAAAGCCATCTTCTTCATCTTCACAATGTCTCACTATAGGAAGCTCTAATTTTTTAGTATCTAACAAAAATTTTAATTGTTCTGGGTTATAAAACCTATATCTTATAGAGGAAACAGTTACCATACATTTAAGAGGAACTTGTAGCTCAAATGTCCACCAAGAGACCACTCTTGTGTGGAAGGAAAAGAGCACTTTTAGAAAACCTGGGGAGCAGCTGAAAATCCCCACATTGATACATTTAATACACTACACACACTCCATTTCTAAAATGGGGAATACAAATGTAGATTTTTGTCTCACACAAGCTCCTTCCCCTTGCTAACTTTAAATTGTGCAGCATTCTCAAATCTAGCTTTCTACAGAGACATCTAAATGCCATAGCTCAAGCAAGTGGCACCAGGTGCTTACCCTCATACTCTCCCTCCTTCCCCCCACCCCTTCTCTTTCTCCTTCTTAGTCACAGTTTTCACTTCTCTATCATTATTAATACATTTTAATCAATTACTCAAACTCCAGACCTGAGTAGAAGATGAAGTGGTTTTACTATGGGCACAGTATTGTAACATTGTAACAAAATTTCAGAGTGTATAAATCATTTATCAAATAGGAGTTACAGTTTCACTTCACATAATACCAACTTGATAACACATTACAGCCTAGCCAGTACGTTTACATCATTACATCCACCATTTCACAGATATGCACAGAGTGTAAATACCCCAGTATGTTCCATCATTGTTCAAGGACTGCCTTTCTGTAGTACAACCAAAGTGGTTTACATATAAAATATACAGGTACTTTCTACTACTACTACTTAACATTTCTAGAGCGCTACTAGGGTTACGCAGCGCTGTACAAATTAACAAAGGAGGACGGTCCCTGCTCAAAGGAGCTTACAATCTAAATAACGAAATGTCAAGTTGGGACAGTCTAGATTTCCTGAGTAGAGGTGTAGTGGTTAGGTGCCGAAGGCGACATTGAAGAGGTGGACTTTAAGCCGTGATCTGAAGATGGGCAGGGAGGGGGGCCTGGCGTATGGACTCGGGGAGTTTGTTCCACGCATGGGTGAGGCGAGGCAGAAAGGGCGGAGCCTGGAGTTGGCGGTGGTGGGGAAGGGTACTGAAATGAGGGATTTGTCTTGAGAGCGGAGGTTACGGGTAGGAAAGTAAGGGGAGATGAGGGTTGAGAGGTAAGGAGGGGCTGCAGATCGAGTGCATTTGTAGGTTAGTAGCAGAAGCTTGAACTGAATGCGGTACCTGATCGGAAGCCAATGAAGTGACTTGAGGAGAGGGGTGATATGAGTGTTTCAGTTCAGGCAGAAGATAAGACGTGCAGCAGAGTTCTGAACGGACTGAAGGGGGGATAGGTGGCTAAATGGGAGACCAGTGAGGAGTAGGTTGCAGTAGTCAAGGCGAGAGGTAATGAGAGAGTGGATGACAGTTCGGGTGGTGTGCTCAGAGAGGAAAGGGCGAATTTTGCTAATGTTATAGAGGAAGAAGCGACAGGTCTTGGCTATCTGCTGGACATGCGCAGAGAAGGAGAGGGAGGAGTCGAAGATGACACCGAGGTTGTGGGCAGATGAAACGGGGACGATGAGGGTGTTATCAACCGAGATAGAGAGTGGAGGAAGAGGAGAAGTGGGTTTGGGTGGGAAGACAAGAAGTTCGGTCTTGGCCATTTCAGTTTCAGGTGGCGGTTGGACATCCAGGCAGCAATGTCAGATAAGCAGGCCGATACTTTGGCCTGGGTTTCCACAGTGATGTCTGGTGTGGAGAGATAAAGCTGGGTGTCGTCAGCATAAAGATGATAGTGGAAGCCATGAGACGAGATCAGGGAGCCCAGGGAAGAGGTGTAGATTGAGAAAAGAAGGGGTCCAAGGACAGAACTCTGAGGGACTCCAACAGAGAGTGGGATAGGGGTGGAGGAAGAACCATGAGAGTGTACTCTGAAGGTACGATGGGAGAGATAGGAGGAGAACCAGGAGAGGACAGAGCCCTGGAACCCAAAGGAGGACAGTGTGTCGAGAAGTAAGTTGTGATTGACAGTGTCAAAAGCGGCGGATAGGTCGAGGAGAATGAGGATGGAGTAATGACCTTTGGATTTGGCGAGGAACAGGTCATTGTAGACTTTGGATAATGCCGTTTCAGTCGAGTGTAGTGGGCGAAAGCCAGATTGAAGCGGATCGAGGATGGCATGAGAGGCGAGAAAATCAAGGCAACGGCTGTGAACGGCGCGTTCAAGTATTTTGGAGAGGAAGGGTAGGAGGGAAATGGGGTGGTAGTTGGAGGGACAGGTAGGGTCAAGGGAAGGTTTTTTGATGAGAGGTGTGACTATAGCATGCTTGAAGGTGTCAGGGACAGTTGCAGTGGAGAGAGAGAGGTTGAGGATATGACAGATGGGGGGGGGGGGGGTGATAGGAGAGATGGTGTTAAGTAAGTTGGTGGGGATGGGGTCTGAGGAACAGGTGGTGCATTTCGAGGAGGAGAGAAGATGGGTGGTTTCCTCTTCGGTGATATCAGGAAAAGAGGAGAAGGAGGCCTGGGTTGGTTGGTTGAGGGAGTGGGTGATAGTGTCCCTAGTGGGCAGTGGGGGGTTAAATGACTTGCCAATGGTATCATAGAGCTGCACTGGGAATTGAATCCAGCTCCCCAGGTTCTCAGTCCGCTGCACTAACATTAGGCTCCTCCACATCTTCTAAGGCTTGGGGTTACTATAAAAGCCCTCCTCCCCCCTCCCCCACTGTCTTTCTTTTGCAGAACCATTATGGTCATCAAGCTGCACATTCCTTTTAAGTCTGAGGATTGTGGAATGTTCAATTGTCTCCAACATCCATCGTTCTGACCTCCTGTCACCTTCTGTAGAAAAGGAGGATTCTTCATTACTATTATCACTGCCAAATTTACGGACCAGCAAGTCAAAGTTTGCCTCTACAACAGAGTGACATCCCTTTCTTTTCTGGCTACACCACTGTAAGCTCTACTTGGGCTAACCCACTGCCAATGCTGTGACATGGTGGTGCTAAGAGGTGGGCAGGATGGGTGCACAGCTGCATGAAGCAAGCAAAAGAAGAGACTCCACACCCTATGTCCAAGCTCTTATGCCACTCTCCAATGCCCATCCCTTTTGACCATGCTCCTATCAGATTTCTCCATCACCTGTACCCCTCCACTATGGTCCACCTCTTCCCTCACTTACCTTCCCTCCATCCTTCCTAAGTTGTTCCTTCTGCTTTTCCGATTATATCTCCCCCCCCCCCACTTCCAGCTTCCCCTCTCCCTCCCTCACACTATCTTAGTCTTAACCCTAACATCCTGCACAAGTGCACCTGAGCTGCTGCCCTATTTGGTCATGGCCAGTTCCTGTATTTACATGTGCAAATCACAACTAAGTCTTCTAAAAATAACTGCCTTATTGTAGGAAGTTTCCAAAGCCATTTACTCAGACAAATGGACTATTTGAAAACTGCTCACATTGCCATATGCTGATGCTTCAAAGACCTACTATTTATTTTCCTGCAGCTACATTTTGCTCCCCCTATGCCTCATCCTAGGCAACTGCCTAGTCATTCTAATGGTTAAACAGGTCCTAACCACAGTAAGAAACACTTTCCTTTGAGACCTGTGATCATTGGTTTTTGTTGTGTGGATTTTATTTTAGGATATAGACTAAGTAAATTCATGTTACCCTGTATTCATATTTAATGTGGGTATTTATCACATGTTAGCAAATAGCTGATGGTAATGAGATGCAAATGAAGCAGATGGTAAATCATAAAATCTTAACCATACCAAACCTTAGCTACACCTCAATGTCTTACTTATTTGCATTTGTGAAGCTCTTAACTCACGCTTTTTCACTGGGCCAATACTCTTTAAAGCTAATTTACATATGTTAAAGAGGTGTTCACGTAGTTTATGCCCTTTAAAATTGCATTTAACACATGTTAAAACGTATGCGTGTTATATATCTTTGGAATAGTAATTTTGACAGACATACTCGTACTTGAAATGTCACATAGAAACAGTGTTTAGACTTCAGGCTACAATAGTTATATTCATTCCCAGTCCTTGAGAGCTGCCAGTGGATCAGCCTTTCAGGATATCCGTAATGAATATGTATGAAATAGATTTGCATGCATACTGTCTCCTCTGTAGAGATATCCTGAAAACCTGACTCATTTGTGGCCCTCAAAGACTATAAGGGGTTCTTTTGCTAAGGTGCATTGAAAAATGGCCTGCAGTAGTGTAGATGCGGGTTTTGGGTACGCACAGATCCATTTTTCAGCGTGCCTGTAAAAAAATGCCTTTTTAAAACTGTTCCCGAAAGTGGACGTGCGGCAAAATTAAAAATTGGCGCATGTCCAATTTGGATCTGAGACCTTACCACTGGCCATTGACTTAGCGGTAAGGTCTCTCGCATTACCCATGTGGTAATCCCCTACACGCATCAAGTTGGAGTTACCGCCTGATTTTCGCCGCGCGCCAGAAAATAAAATATATTTTCTGGCATGTATAGCGGGTGCATGTAAAAAATGAAGTTACCGCACAGGCCCACACAGTAGCTGGGCGGTAACTCCAAATTGATGTACGTTGGGTATGTATAGGCACCTACGCAGCTTAGCAAAAGGGCCCCTACGTGAATACTACTGGACTAGAAAAGTAGGGCTACAATCTCCACAACTTCAGACATCTTAAACCTATGAAAGGCCCTTGCATGAAATGTCTTTTACTAATTAACCCATATAATATGCATATCTTTACTCTCTTGAATAGTCCTCATAAATACTAGGACACCGTAAGAGAGGGTATTTATAGAACTGATCAGTAAATTCTCATTTAATAGTAGTCATGTTATGCAGAAAGCATAAATAATATATACAAGCTCTTTGTTTTTAGTCTTTTGTGTTTTGTAGAGCACATGCAACGCCTGCTTATTAATAACATACTATGGCAATGAGACAAATCAAATGCTAAATATGTTTCTAGTTTAGCATACCTTTTTATTGCTGCTTCCTTGTAATTTGAGACTTTCACATATTACAAGAAAACACAGCCTGAACAAGTTGTATGATGTGACATTTCTTAAGAAAATGTATATAAACTGCCTTAACATAAGTAGGAATTAGTAATGATATGTGGACCTTATATATTTCTTGTATTTGTTTCTGGTAATATATAGAAATAAATCAAAACATAGAAAAGAAAATAAGATAATATCTTTTTTATTGGACTAACAATACATTGAAGAAATAAGCAAATGCTGATAAATATCAGAATATATAAGTGAAACACAAAAGCATTCCAATTATAGTCTCACAGGAAGTGGATGGGGTGGGTAGGTAAGAAATAGGGAGAGCTAGGTGGGTGAAGGGAGAGATGGGTGGCTGATAAGAGGGTGACAAAGCAGTATAAGTTTATGGTGGTTGGGAGGCCGGGTTAGTGCTGGGCAGACTTATACGGTCTGTGCCCTGAAAAAGACAGATACAAATCAAGGGGATAGTGATTGGGAGGTGGGACTAGTGCTGGGCAGACTTATACGGTCTGTGCCCTGAAAACGACAGATACAAATCAAGGGGATAGTGGTTGGGAGGCGGGGCTAGTGCTGGGCAGACTTATACGGTCTATGCCCTGAAAACGACAGATACAAATCAAGGGGATAGTGGTTGGGAGGCGGGGCTAGTGCTGGGCAGACTTATACGGTCTATGCCCTGAAAACGACAGATACAAATCAAGGTAAGGTATACACAAAAAGTAGCACATATGAGTTATCTTGTTGGGCAGACTGGATGGACCGTGCAGGTCTTTTTCTGCCGTCATCTACTATGTTACTATAGTGGGATAGAAAGCCCAGATCTTTAAGTCCTGTCTGGTGGGTGTCAAAATACTTCATCATTTTGACTTCAAAGGTCTTACATTCCTGGATTGTCTTAAAATTTCCTTTTAGTATTCTCACCATAAGATCATTGATGCAGTGTTCAGGTTTTGTAAAGTGCTGTCCCACAGAGGTGATATCCTGGTTGGCATTGGAATGTTTAATATTATGTCTATGTAAATTGAGTCTCATCTTTAGCATCTGACTTGTTTCTCCAATATATAGACTCCAATATACGAAACAAATGGAGAAATATGACATCAGTATGCATATGCAGATTCCAAATCCCAACACTTATACAACTTTAGATTGATCAATTTATATATTAAAAACACGCACAGTTCACTATCAGATATCAACTATTTCTGTATAGTTTCCTCAGAAATCTCAGCTGCTGACTCGTTTCACATGAAGAACTAACTATAGCCCCTTGGCTCACCAAAATTGTCACTGGTTTCATTAAGAGATTATCTCTAGAACTGCTTATATATCTCTAGTTGTACTCATT